>NC_083573.1:81959460-82276603 GCF_027579695.1 Neoarius graeffei
ATTGGTAAAATAAATTTATTTAAAAAAATTAATTAAATAAATAAATAAATAAATAAATCCTATGTATGGTCATTTTACATACAATATCACATGCCATTTACATACCGGTATACAAATCTGGGATGTAACAAAATACATATAGTTGGGTCCATAAGTATTTGGACAGTGACACAATTCTCATAATTTTCCTTCTGTACACCATCACAGTGGATTTGAAATGAAGCAATCAAGATTTGAGATCTGTACAATATACAAATGTCTTTTAAACAGATACAAATACTTATATGAGGTGCACTATGATTTTTTTTTAATCTTGCTAGAAAGATTCACAGAGCGTATGATTGAGACGAGAGTTGTTCATCTGGACTCAGATCCCTGAGGAAGCAGCAAAAAAGTCAAAAGGTCATGCAAATAAAAATATTATATGGTTATGTGAGCATCATACTGCCTCTGCTGGTTTGCCTTCTACCCATAGTGAATCAGCGTGCCATTTCTTCCAAAAGAACACAAAGCACACGCACCCAGCCATACACCTGATGCAGAAGAAAACATGATTCACCTAGACCAGGCCACCTTCTTCTATTGCTCCATGGTCCATTTCTGATACTCACATGCCCATTGTAGGTGCTTCCAGCAGCGGACAGGGTATGGATACTGACCAGTCTGCATTTATGCACTGTGTGTTCTGAAATCTTTCTATCATAGCAAGCATTAACTTTTTCAGCAATTTGTGCTACAGTTGCTTTTCTGTGGGATCAGATGCTTTGCTCTGCATGTGCATCAATGGGCCTTGAGTGCTCATGACCCTGTCACTGGTTCACAGTTTGCCCTTCCTTGGACCACTTTTGGTAGACACTAACCTCTACATGGTGGGAACACCTCAGAAGACCTGCCATTTTGGAGATGCTCTGACCCAGTCATCTAGCCATTACAATTTGACCCTTGTCAAAGTTGCTTAGATCCTTGCACTTTCTCAATTTTCCTCTTTCCAACACATCAATTTTGAAAATTGACTGTTCACTAATATAACCCATCGTCTGTAAAAAAAAAAAAAATTATATATATCTATATATATATATATATATATATATATATATATATATATATACAGTGGTGCTTGAAAGTTTGTGAACCCTTAGAATTTTCTACATTTCTGCATAAATATGACCTAAAACATCATCAGATTTTCACACAAGTCCTAAAAGTAGATAAAGAGAACCTGGTTAAACAAATGAGACAAAAATATTATACTTGGTCATTTATTTATTGAGGAAAACGATCTAATATTACATATCTGTGAGTGGCAAAAGTATGTGAACCTTTGCTTTCAGTATCTGGTGTGACCCCCTTGTGCAGCAATAACTGCAACTAAACGTTTCCGGTAACTGTTGATCAGTCCTGCACACTGGCTTGGAGGAATTTTAGCCCATTCCTCCATACAGAACAGCTTCAACTCTGGGATGTTGGTGGGTTTCCTCACATGAACAGCTCACTTCAGGTCCTTCCACAACATTTCGATTGGATTAAGGTCAGGACTTTGACTTGGCCATTCCAAAACATTAACTTTATTCTTCTTTAACCATTCTTTGGTAGAACGACTTGTGTGCTTAGGGTCGTTGTCTTGCTGCATGACCCACCTTCTCTTGAGATTCAGTTCATGGACAGATGTCCTGACATTTTCCTTTAGAATTCGCTGGTATAATTCAGAATTCATTGTTCCATCAATGATGGCAAGCCGTCCTGGCCCAGATGCAGCAAAACAGGCCCAAACCATGATACTACCACCACCATGTTTCACAGATGGGATAAGGTTCTTATGCTGGAATGCAGTGTTTTCCTTTCTCCAAACATAACGCTTCTCATTTAAACCAAAAAGTTCTATTTTGGACTCATCCGTCCACAAAACATTTTTCCAATAGCCTTGTGGCTTGTCCACATGATCTTTAGCAAACTGCAGATGAGCAGCAATGTCCTTTTTGGAGAGCAGTGGTTTTCTCCTTGCAACCCTGCCATGCACACCACTGTTGTTCAGTGTTCTCCTGATGGTGGACTCATGAACATTAACATTAGCCAATGTGAGAGAGGCCTTCAGTTCCTCGAGTCACCCTGGGGTCCTTTGTGACCTCGCCGACTATTACACGCCTTGCTCTTGGAGTGATCTTTGTTGGTCGACCACTCCTGGGGAGGGCAACAATGGTCTTGAATTTCCTCCATTTGTACACAATCTATCTGACTGTGGATTGGTGGAGTCCAAACTCTTTAGAGATGGTTTTGTAACCTTTTCCAGCCTGATGAGCATCAACAACGCTTTTTCTGAGGTCCTCAGAAATCTCCTTTGTTCGTGCCATGATACACTTCCACAAACACGTGTTGTGAAGATCAGACTTTGATAGATCCCTGTTCTTTAAATAAAACAGGGTGCCCACTCACACCTGATTGTCATCCCATTGATTGAAAACACCTGACTCTAATTTCACCTTCAAATTAACTGCTAATCCTAGAGGTTCACATACTTTTGCCATTCACAGATATGGAATATTGGATCATTTTCCTCAATAAATAAATGACCAAGTATATTTTTTTCTCATTTGTTTAACTGGGTTCTCTTTATCTACTTTTAGAACTTGTGTGAACATCTGATGATGTTTTAGGTCATATTTATGCAGAAATGTAGACAATTCTAAAGGGTTCACAAACTTTCAAGCACCACTCTCTCTCTCTCTCCCTATATATATATATATATATATATATATATATATATATATATAATCTCGGCGGCACAGTGGTGTAGTGGTTAGCGCTGTCGCCTCACAGCAAGAAGGTCCGGGTTCGAGCCCCGTGGCCGGCGAGGGCCTTTCTGTGCGGAGTTTGCATGTTCTCCCCATGTCCACGTGGGTTTCCTCCGGGTGCTCTGGTTTCCCCCACAGTCCAAAGACATGCAGGTTAGGTTAACTGGTGACTCTAAATTGACCATAGGTGTGAATGGTTGTCTGTGTTTATGTGTCAGCCCTGTGATGACCTGGCGACTTGTCCAGGGTGTACCCCGCCTTTTGCCCGTAGTCAGCTGGGATAGGCTCCAGCTTGCCTGCGACCCTGTAGAAGGATAAAGCGGCTAGAGATAATGAGATGAGATATATAATCTCATTATCTCTAGCCGCTTTATCCTGTTCTACAGGGTCGCAGGCAAGCTGGCGCCTATCCCAGCTGACTACGGGCAAAAGGCGGGGTACACCCTGGACAAGTCACCAGGTCATCACAGGGCTCACACATAGACACAGACAACCATTCACACTCACATTCATACCTACGGCCAATTTAGAGTCACCAGTTAACCTAACCTGCATGTCTTTGGACTGTGGGGGAAACTGGAGCAAACCCACGCAGACACAGGGAGAACATGCAAACTCCACACAGAAAGGCCCTCACTGGCCACGGGGCTTGAACCCGGACCTTCTTGCTGTGAGGCGACAGTGCTAACCACTACACCACCATGCCACCCTTATATAGACCCCTTCGCATGTTTGTAAACAAACAGACCGTTGCCAGGATGCGCACGCAGCCTGGACCCAGAAACAATGGCGCTGCCCATAGACCGGCATTATGAGCTGTCAGATTATGCCAAACAATTGTCGTTACAAGATCGAGAATGCTACATAAATAAGTTAACTCTAACAAGTGGACATCACCTACCGCATCCGCATTTAATTAAAGAGTGGACGGATGATGTTAGTAAGTTCCCTGGTATGCAATGGCCAGATATATACTCGTACCTTATTGACAAGACTTCAGTGTACACCCACGAAAAACTTCGTGCCTACAAGTCTTTAGACGCATATGATTATGTTATGTGCGGGCATGTACAACTTGATTAACAATGGGACATTCATATTCATTTTGTTTTAATCAAATTATGCCAGTGATGTGATGGCAATGTGGCTTTAGCTACAACAGCAAATACCAACACTAAACAGCAATTTGCAGGAGGTAATGGCATGAAAGGAATGATAGTGTAAAGAGTGCAGCTAAGAGAAATCAGAGCTGCGTAAAAAGCGAGAGGCAGAGAGCAGAAATGAAACTGAACGGGGTGGGAGCTAGGTTAGAGCAGTCAACGTAAGTTGGCATTTAGAGTGAGGGCACACAATTTTACCTTTCCATCCTTGCTTTAAAATTGTGATTTTCGGCATACACAAATAATGATGGCACAAAATCTGGACTGCTTGAGTCAAGCGAGACCTCTCCTACAAACAAAATTGCATGCAAAGCTAAGTTAACATGCTAACGATATTCATTACCTTGTGTAACTATGACCCAGCTAATCAGACAAACGTTACCAAAGTATTTTGCTACATCAATAAATGAAGACTAGAAAGAATAAAAAAGAAAGATTTAATAAATAGCCTGATCTTACCTGTGATGAAGTGGGCGCTGCAAACCCGCGCGTTTTTGATAGTGCTTTCATCCCAGTCTACACGTTTGATGGCTTGTAGTCATAGACGTCGGCGATTTTTTTTTTTTGAAATGGGTGAGATCCTGCTGGAATTCTGAACATTTTAACCCCATCACTGCTATGATTCTGACACCCGACAACACAACAACTAGGCATTTCTGAGTCTTATTTGGGTCCAGGCTGCGCGCGCAATTTCCGCTTACGTATGAATGACGTTTACTGCGAAGGGGTCTATATATACTAGTGCATCTCAAAAAATTAGAATGTGAAAAAGTTCAATATTTTCCATCAGTTATTTAAGAAAGTGAAAATGTTATATATTATAGACTCATTACACATAAACTAAAATGTTTCAAGCATTTTTCTATTTTAATTTTAATCAGTATGGCATACAGTACAAAAACATAAAAAAAAAACCCATCTCAAAATATTAGAATATTTCATTTCGAGTTTGATTAAAACAGTATGAACACAGTGTATCTCTCGGTCTAGTTCAGTACACACAACCACAATCATGGGGAAGCCTGCTGACTTGACTGTTGTCCAGAAGATGATCACTGATGCCCTCCACAAGGAGGGTAAGCCACAAAAGGTCATTGCTGAAAAGGGTGGCTGGAAAAGGTGCACAAGCAACAGGGATGGCCACAGTCTTGAGAGGATTGTCAAGAAAAGTTGATTCAAGAACTTGGGAGAGCTTCACAAGGAGTGGACTGAGGCTGGTGTCAGTGTATCAAGACCTATCACGAACAGACATCTTCAAGAAAGGGTATTACCACCATGTCACTACGTAATAATTACCCCCCCCCCCCCCACACACACACACACTTAAATGTCCATGTCAATCACGCATGTAACATGCAATCCTCTTGAAACCTAACAGTCAAGTCTGAGCCAGAGGTTCAAGCACATAGCCCGTCAGAGAGGTCTTTACCACCACCCTCTGTCCGTAAGTATAGTCAGTCTGTGTCAGTCAAAACTAAATCTTCAGGCATCTGCCTCTTGCAGCAGGCATACTTTGGTTATAGGCCTGTCCAGACAGCTTGTCTTGGTCTTAACCTGGACCCTTCGGACCATGCCCTTTCTATCCGGGAAAGTCTGAATGACTCTACCCATAATCCAGGAGTTACGAGGTGCTGTCTGGTCGACTATGAGGACAATGTCTCCAACCATGAAGTTGCGCTGTGCACCTGTCCATCTTTGTCATTCCTGCAACTGTGGCAGGTACTCCTGAACCCACCGCTTCCGGAACTGGTCTGACATATACTGAACTTGCTTCCAACGACGCTGTGTGTAGACATCGTCTTTCTGAAATACTCCTGGTGGTAAAGATGAAGAGGTCTTCAATAGCAACAGGTGATTGGGGGTTAAAACTTCCAAGTCATGAGGATCAACTGAGGCCTTAGTGAGTGGGCGTCCATTAAGAATTGATTCCACTTCACAGAGGACTGTATGGAAACCTTCTTTGTCCAGGTTCTGTAAACGCAGTGTGGAGTTGAGAACCTTGCGCACAGATCTGATCAGTCTCTCCCAAACACCTCCATGGTGAGAGCCTGCAGGGGGGTTGAAGATCCATTTGATGTTTTTCTTCAACAGGGTGTTACTGATCTGTTCATGGTTCCAGCCTTCAATAGCCTGCCTCAACTCACGCTCTGCTCCCACAAAGTTCGTTCCATTGTCAGAGCAGATTTCCATGACTTGCCCCCGTCTGGCTATGAAGCGCCTTAATGCATTGATGAACAAATCTGTATCCAATGACGATGCAACATCTATGTGGACGGCTCTTATTGCTAAACAGGTGAAAATCACTCCATATCTCTTCACGATGCTTCTGCGGCTCTTTACTTCGAAGGGCCCGAAGTAATCCACCCCAACTCTTGTGAAGGGAGGTTCGTCTGGAGAGACACGGTCCACTGGCAGATCTGCCATCTGCTGACACCCTGGAGCTGCTTGCAGTCTACAACAAACTACGCACTTGGAAATGATTCTCCTAATGGCTGTAGTTGCACCAGTAATCCAATACCTTTGACGCAGTACTGACAACATATAGTTGCGTCCACCATGACCCACTTCTTGGTGAATGTGCCGAAGGAGAAGGTCAGAGATATGAAAGTCTTTTGCCAATATTAGGGGATGCTTAGCATCTTCAGACATGTCTGCCCTGCTTAATCGGCCACCAACTCTCAGAACTCCATCCATTAAAACGGGACAAAGTCTGAAAAGAGGGCTGCTCTTGCCGACACTTCTCCCTTTCTTCAGGCTTTCAATCTCTCCGGCAAACCTTTGTTTTTGGCAAAACATAATGATGGCCATTTCTGCATTCTGTAACTCATCCACTGTTAGCAGACCCCTGGGTGTATTGTCTTGGAATGTTTCTGGGTGACAGTCTGAAACTGTAGTGCTCTGTTTATTCAAGTTCATTTGCTTCTGTCTCTGACATCGAGACAACAGCAACTTCTTAAGCCTGAGAATCCAGGCCACAGATTTCTTTAGCCTTATCCATGACGAAAAGTGGCTAATCAATTGCATAACAGCATCTGACACCTCGGAGCCATGAGCAGCATTCACTGTAGCTTCCACCTTAACTTCCGGGTCGTCTGGTGAGAGCTTGCTTGTATGATCAGGATTCACAGGCCAATCCTGCTCAGGTTGCAACAGGTAATCAGGTCCTGACAGCCAGATCCTATTCTTCATGAATGCATCTGCACGTGACCCTCTGGAGGCCAGATCAGCGGGATTGATCGTGGTGTTAACATACCGCCACTGATATACTTGCGATGCCTTCAGGATTTCAGAGACTCTATTAGCCACAAAGGTACGGAATCTTGAAGTTTCATTCTTTATGTACTTGAGTACCGATGTGCTATCAGTCCAAAACACAGATGGCTTGAGTGACATTTGCAACTCTCTTTTCCAGAGTGTGTCCATGCGGCTTGCCATAGTAGCTGCTGTGAGCTCCATACGTGGTATGGTGATTGATTTCAAGGGGGCTACCCTGGATTTTCCCATGACAAAGGCACTATGCAGCTGCAAGTGAGCATTCTGTGAGAGCAGGTAAGTCACAACACCATAGCCCTCTTCACTTGCGTCTGTGAAATGATGCAACTGTGCAGTAGTCACTTCACCAAAGTCTAAGGGTTTCAAACATCGTGTGACCTGGAGCAGCTCTAATTGGCTGAGCTCTTGTAGCCAGAGCGTCCATTCTTGTGCAGCTGACCGCGGTATTGGATCGTCCCAGCCAAGCCCTTTCTTACACAGCTGTTGCAGAATGATTTTGGCAGTAAGGACAACAGGACTCAGGATGCCCAATGGATCATAGATGGAACTCACAGTAGAGAGGATACCCCTTCTTGTCAGGGGTCTTTCTTGCACCACCATCTTAAACTTGAAGGAGTCAGATTGAATGCACCATTGTACCCCTAACACTCTCTCCACAGGAAGCACATCATAGTCCAAGTCCAAATCCTTCATATCCTTGGCCCTCTGCTCTTCTGGTATTGCATCCATTACAGCACTCCGGTTGCTCATCCATTTGGTCAACTTGAAGCCATCTTTGGAGCACAGAGACACCAACTCACGCTGCAGTCTTATGGCTTCCCTCTCACTGGCTGCTCCTGCCAGACAGTCGTCAACATAAAAACAGTTCAAAACTTTGTCAATTGTGTCTCATGGGAAATTGTGTGCATTGTCTTCAGCACATTTTCTCAAAGCAAAGTTAGCACAACTGGGTGATGTTGCGCCAAACAGATGTACCTTCATTCTAAAATCGACCAGTTTGTGTGTGAGGTCACCTTGAGGCCACCACAGGAACCTCAACAGATCCACATCTTCAGGTGGTACTCTCACTTGATGAAACATGGATTCAATATCTGCCATGATCACCACTGGTTGTTTTCTGAACCTGGTCATCACACCCACCAGTGAGCTAGTGAGGTCTGGCCCCTGCAGGAGCTGGGCGTTAAGACACATTGACTGGAACGTAGCCCCGCAGTCAAAGACCACACGAATGTTCCCCTTTCGAGGGTGGTAGACACCATGGTGTGGTATATACCACAGTTTCCCATCACCACGAGTCAGCTGCTCTGAAGGTACTTGCTCTGCATACCCCTTTGAGACAATGTCATTCATAAAGCATGTGTACTGCTCTTGAAATGAGGAATCTTTCTTGAGTCTCCTGAATAGGTTCATAGCACGTTGCTCTGCAACCTTCCTGTTATTTGGCATTCTCACTTGACTGCTTCTCAAAGGCAATGCAACTTGGTAGTGGCCATCCACCAATTTTGCAGAACGCTTCACCAGCTTCATGAACTTTTCATCTTCTCTTGACATGCCAGGTTGTTCGTCATAGCTGCATTCAGGAAAATCATTCTTAAACTGCTGCTGCCAAAGCTCATCCAGATTCACAACCGATATTCTATTAACTGTTGCAGCACCATGCTCATCGCAGTCTCCACCTAGTGGTCCATTGACGGTCCACCCAAGAAATGTCTTGATGGCATATGGTCCATCATCCACACTACGGATCACTTCTAAGGGTTCCATAGCCTTTGGCACATTGGTGCCTATCAGCAATTCCACTTCGGCATCAAGTTGTGGCAGATGAATGTGTCGCAGGTGAGACCATCGTTCTAGGTCACTCTGATGTGGGATGTTACTTCGACTCACTGGCATTTTCTGTTGTGTGTAAGCGTAAGGCAAATGACAGAATCGATCACTGTTTAAAGCGGCCACCTCCAACCCAGTGACCACAAAACTGTCTACCATCTTCTCTTGGTTCATTGTATGCAAGAGAATACGTCTCTTCGTTCCTGAGATATTGAGTTTGTTCATCAAGTTCACTGTACAAAACACAGCAGTGCTACCTTGATCCAGGAACGCATAGGTAGTCAGTGTCTTGTTACCTTTTGCTGACTTAATCTGCACTGGTACTATAGGAAGCTTACAATCGTCAGTGCCAGCCCCAGTCAAGCCACTGGATACAACGGTTCTGCTCACTGCTAGAAATGATCCCTCCTCTTCAGGTTCATTTAGCCTTGACTGGATGTGAAGCATTGTGGGATGTTTCGAACCACATAAGTCGCAGGACAAGCGCTTTCTACAGTCCTTACTAATGTGTCCTGAGCAAAGACAGGCAAAGCAAACTCCCTTTTCCTTTAAGAATGCAATTTTCTCCCTGTGGGCCTTTTTCTTCAGTTGGGAGTACACATCCAATGAGTGTCCAGCACCACAAAACAGACATGTCTTGGTGATGTCCGTCCTTTTGCTCCTGTATTCCATCCAACAGTATTCACACTTGTTGCGAAGCTACTCTTTTTGGGTCGGGACACAAAACTGGTTCTGTTCATGCTTTTGCTTGGTGAAGCATCTTGAATATTCCCAAACACAGGGTCGGTTAAGATCTTTGCTTGTTTTTCAATAAAATCAACAAGGTCACAAAAGCCAGCTCTATGGCGACGTCGCTCTTGAATTTCGCATGCCACACTTCTCCAACGATCCCTTAGCCTATAGGGCAACTTTCTTACAACGGCAAGCATGTTTGCTGGCAAATCCAGCTCGTACATGTACTGTACGTCGTTCATCATGTTGGCGCAACCTCTTAGAAACAGGCTGTAATCTTGGAGGGTCTTTACATCCTCTGCTTTAATCGGAGGCCATGCCAGGGCTTTATCCATGTAGGCTGTGGAAATTCTCTGTTCGTCACCAAAATGTTCTTGTAACAGGGCCTTTGCTTGTACATATCCTATGTCAGGGTCAGCGTGCATGCAGCTTCTCACCAGCTCTCGAGGACGCCCTCTAGTGAATTGTTCCATGAAGTAAAGACAGTCACTGTTGCTACTGGATTTGCTTTCAACCCCGTTTTCAAACGCTCTCATGAAAGAGTGATACTGTAGTGGATCTCCATCAAACACTTGAATATCTCTCTTGGGCAAAAATGACAGTTGCTGCTGTTGCATTAATAAGGTTGTTATTTCATTTTGCTTTTTCATGATGTTTAGTGCCGTGCTGTTGTCGCTGTTGATTACAAGACTTCCAGTGTTTTGTGCATTTTGTGTCCTGCTTTGTGACTGGCTTGAAGGGCCGGGGTTAGAACTGGGCACAAGCTGGGGTTGCTGTGAGATGGGGAACTGCCTTCGGGTGTCACTGTTGGCTCCTCGGACTTTAGGCCTTGTAGCCGGGTCGCCACTACTGCTTATTTGCACAGCCCTTTTCAGCACTACTGGTGGTGCAGGAACAAATGAAGCCGCATCTGCATTCAAGATTTTCACTTTAGGCTTACTGAACTGTGACTCCTTAGCCTTTAAGCGCTTGGAGGAGCTCCTACTGGTAACACTGGCAGACTTCAGCACACTCACTTTTGCCAGTTTTGCTGCAATTTCCTCATCCAATCTCAGTTGTTCTTTTCTTCTCCTGATTTGCTCCTCCTCTTCCTCCAGTTCATGTTTTTGTTTCATTAATTTCTGTCTTGCCATTAACTCTGCCAGGTCGGCTTCAGCCTTGACACGGGCTTGGGAGGTGCTTGACAAGGAAGACGGCCTGGTTGATACATTAGATATGCTGTCGAAGGGTTGCACATCATCCTGTAACTCATCAGACATTTCAATTGAGTTTTTTGGTTCACTTTGCATTTCACAAGCATCATTTTGTTCATCATCAGGCATCACAGACATTTCAACAGGGTTGACAGTCTTTTCACATTCATTTATCCATTTTGTGACGTCATCTTTAAATGCATTAGTGTAGCCTTTGATACTTGAGAACCATTCATTTTGAGTATTTTTCACGTCTTCAGGCAATAAAGGAATCAATGAATCATGTAGAGCAACGGCAGAGTTATAGAGTTGTTTTAATGTTAAAAACTTTTTCACTAGTGTGACATTTTCATTACGTTTCATGAGCTCTTTCATGGAAGGGATTAAGTCTTTGATTTTATTTACGTTCGTTTTGCGATCCTTTTGTAGAGTTTCTATTTTTAGAGCCAACGCCTTTTCAGTCAGTTTTGGTTCGCGTTTAGGACAACCGTCATCAACAAGATTTTCATTACTTTCACCTATGTCACTCATGTTTCTTAATTCAACAATTCAAATGTTTGCAGTGTAGCGATAGCCTCAACAAGTTTCACACACTTTGCAAGTTGCCAGTTCACGTTTCATTCAACCAAGTCTCATGTCATTTAAATCAATCAGCAAGACAGTCCAGCATGTAGCTTAGCAAACTTTTAACGAGCAGGCAGTCTTCCCCAATAGAAGCAGCACAGTATCTTCGACTGCGTTTCCCAATACACAGCGTAAGAAATGGATGTAATACAGGCCTACCGGTCTGGAGTTTGCTTTGCTGTCTTTGCCTACTTGCTGGAGTTGTCCGTCGGCGAATCCGCAGCTGTTTCCAGTCAGCTGGTAATCCGTTCTGATTCTTGAGGCTTCCACAGGTGACGCGAAACAGGCAAACTTGTTGGGCTTCTAAACTACACTTTTTTGTTGACTAAATTTAGTGGCTACAAACAGTGTGCCACTGAGAGGCCAGGTGGGGAGTACTTAGCTGACGCGCAAACAATTGTCTTCGTTGTTGTCCTTTATTGATTCCAAACGTTAAAATCCATCCATCGATACAAAAGTTAAAAGCACGTCCTAAAACCGCCACCGTGCAGAGGGCTACGTGTGCAAAAGTGCAAATGTGCGGTATGTGCTTTGAAGAGAAATGTTTCGTTATAAAGCGAGCATCATAAAGCGGTCAACAAAAAATGTGCTCTCCCATTCTGCCCCCTCTCCCAACCAGTCTACCGGTGCCCAGGTGCCTAAATACAAAAGTAATTACTAACGCACCTCACGTGACACACCGCTATGACCGTCAAAATAAAAGTGCCAAACACAAAAACAAGGCATATGGCCGCTACAAAGGGGATACAACTTTCGCATTCCTAATATCAAGCTACTCCTGAGCCAGAGACAATGTCAGAAGTGTCTTATCTAGGCTAAGGAGAGAAAGAAATGGACTGTTGCTCAGTGGTCCAAAGTCCTCTTTTCAGATGAAAGTCCAACCCCTTTTTGAATTAAATTATGAAAAAAAAGGAACTTTTTCATGGTATTCTAATTTTTTGAGATGCACTAGTATACATACAGATAGATATACAAATAGATATAAGGATATTTTGAGCACTAAACAGATGCTTTTATACACTCACTGGCCACTTTATTAGGTACAGCTTGCTCGTACTGGGTTGTACCCAAAAGGGTACTGGCGAGTACCCTTTTGCTTTCAGAACTGCCTTAATTCTTCATGACATAGATTCAACAAGGTGCTGGAAACATTCCTTAGAGATTTTGGTCCATATTGACATAATTGTATCATGCAATTGCTGCAAATTTGTTGGTTGCACATCCATGATGCGAATTTCCCCTTCCACCACATCCCAAAGGTGCTCTATTGGAGGGAGATCTAGTGAATCTCAGAGAATTACTGGTTACTGGATATTTTCTCTTTTTCAGACCATTCTCTGTAAATCCCAGAGATGGTTATGCGTGAAAATCCCAGTAGATCAGCAGTTTCTGAAATACTCAGACCACCCCGTCTGGCACCAACAACCATGCCGTGTTTAAAGTCACTTAAATCACCTTTCTTCTCCGTTCTGATGCTCAGTTTGAACTTAAGCAGATTGTCTTCACCATGTCTACATGCCTGAATACATTGAGTTGCTGCCATGTGATTGCCTGATTAGATATTTGTGTGAACGAGCAGTTGAACAAGTGTATCTAATAAAGTGGCTGGTGAGTGTATCTAGTAATATTGAGTTACAGCCCAAATGTAAATTACAGATACTCTAAGTGCCATATTAGATTTGTTTGACCAATATGTCAAATGCTGAACCATTAGAAATAGTTCAAGATGTGTGTTTATGTGATACAGTTTTTAAAAGCTATATGGTGCTTAACAGCCACATGTGCATTTCACATCCAATCAAGCATCCATTTAGAAACATGGAAAATGTAATGTCCCACAGAGGGACCTTTGTTTGATTTAGAGGTGTATAACACTTTTTTTTAAGTATTTAGATCGAATTCTTTCCACATTTTCAGTGACTTGCTCTCCAAAACCTTCCCAACAAACTCTCCAGTTTGGAGATAGAAGTTTAATTTTTAGCATGCATTTTTATCTTGAGGAACCTTTATTAAGACTGTAGGTATTTATTCAGCACGGGGAAATTTTGCTGTGTGGTTAGAAACTCAATGATATTTCTCTTTTGTTAACGGTTCAGCATGAAGGGGGATTAGTGAGTAGGTGTATTTCAACATGGAGAGTTTGTTTTACTCATAGATATGAAAAATGAACATGCCTTATTGAGCTAGTACAGACCTATCAGTAACATAACTGAAGGTTGACTTCATTACATTCAATTGACTTGCTCAATAACAATGATTTTTAACAAAAGTCACAATGGTATACAAAACAGGAGAACAAGGGATCATGTTTCCCAGCAAGTTAATTTATGCTGGAATTAGGACATGGTTTAAGTGCTGGCTAGGTACCGGTAAGTTTATTTTTACTATTTGTATTCATACTTACGGTATTACTACTAATGAATTGATTAGTTCTGTTATGATTTAGCATTGCTATTTTATTACTGTTTAATTAGCTTCTCTTTAAGTCAAAATCAGTTCTAAGTTAATGTTCCTAATATTTTGTAGTGTGTGAAGTTCATGAAGGTTAGATTTGTGATTAAATTTACAACTGAGTACCATTTATGGTATTATTTTGATGTTATTTACAATATCTAAAGTCAGCATGAGGGCATGTCTTTCACATTAGCTTTAGATATTGTTAGTTAGTTGATCAATTTATGATGAGTATTTTCTAAGGTATTTTACAGAAACATGCATTAATTTTGCTGATTTTATATAATTTATGTTTTACTGACTGCAGAATATTGAAGCACAGTACGCAGTAGCTTGAAGTAAATGTGCCCAAGACCATGGACACAGAATATTCCAAGTCAAGATTTATGGTATGACACACATTTCTCCCCTTTTTTAATATCACAATTCAATTTCAGATATTATACAAATTCAAAATAATAACATACAAATTCAGATTTTTGCATTTATATTCAAATTTCTATTGATATAATTTTAATGCCACAGTCAAATTCATGCAAAAAGATATCAGTTTATAATTGAAATACACTTTGATATGAAGGAGCTTATTTAGCTTATTCTCTATGAAACAGCCTTTCCAATTTAAACTACTTAATTATCTCATCTCATCTCATTATCTCTAGCCGCTTTATCCTGTTCTACAGGGTCGCAGGCAAGCTGGAGCCTATCCCAGCTGACTACGGGCGAAAGGCGGGGTACACCCTGGACAAGTCGCCAGGTCATCACAGGGCTGACACATAGACACAGACAACCATTCACACTCACATTCACACCTACGGTCAATTTAGAGTCACCAGTTAACCTAACCTGCATGTCTTTTGGACTGTGGGGGAAACCGGAGCACCCGGAGGAAACCCACGCGGACATGGGGAGAACATGCAAACTCCGCACAGAAAGGCCCTCGCCGGCCACGGGGCTCGAACCTGGACCTTCTTGCTGTGAGGCGACAGCGCTAACCACTACACCACCGTGCCGCCCTACTTAATTATCTACTGACATATTAACCATATTAATGCCTTCTGTGCCATTTACTTGCTCCAACGAGAGACTTTTATTTAACAAGCACTTAATTTATTCTTTACTAAATTTACATTTCTTGTTTAGTCCAGAGCTTTTTTTGACAGTTGATCATTTCCACCACTTCACAGTGGCTTTTAAAATGCAATTTGCACCTCATACAGAGCATGTCCATGATGAGCTACAGCCTTAGTTAACTGGAAGTTAATTTCACATGCATTGCAAGCACACTTTGCAGTCACACCAAGTTGCACTGGCCCTGAATTTTTGTTGTTGGTGCTGTGGGACTCATCAGAAATAAGAATAAAAACAGCGAAAAGGTTGCTTTGCTGCTAATATCAAATTATTGAATTACTATTCCCTGTGCTCCTTAACATCATCAATTCATACAGAATTTGTTCAGTTTAGTTCACAAATGCAGGCTTAAAGCATTAGTATTTTTTTCCCCTTAGGAGCTAGAGTCAGCCCTGTAAAATCATCTTGACATTTCGAGAGAGCACTTAATTTTCGCCTTGCTCAACCACTGTATGATGACATTTGTGCTACAATTGCTACAATTCCTTTGGGAAATCAGGCCTTGGTATTTTTTTAAGCTATGAAAAGGAAGTACTCACAGTGTATTCTATATTCCATGTACAAATGAAATGCAGACCACACAATTATCTATAACTAATAACTGTGTATCATGAAAGAGCCTTTTCATGTTTTTTGTGCACAATTTTAATGACTAATATGACTCACAACCTTATATTTGTCTATATTCAATAATACCTTAGAGTTATCTACAGTAGTTGATTTTCTACATGCTGTTTGGTAGTCTGATAAATTCAGCATTTTTTTCTGTCGAAGAAGAAACAATTTGTAGAGGTCAGAGCAGGTGGGTGGAGCACAGAAGTACGGCAGGACAGAACTGAGTTCAAAAAAACTATTTATTGTGTTCCTTTTCAGTTACACACACTCCCAGTCACCCAGAGACACACCCACACACACAAGTCGTCTGGTGCAGGAGAGAGCTCACTTCCTCTGCTCTCTCTCTCCTTATATAGGGCGTGGTTGCTGGGAAGACACACAAACACAGGTTAATTGCTCTCAGGTGAAGTGATTCTGTCACTTACCTTCCCTGACTCCGCCCTCCTGTCACAGACCAGCGCTTGACCACGCCCCCGCTGCCACATACCCCCACCGCCCGACTCAGGCCGGGCGCCCGTCTGGCCTGCAGCCGACTCCCCCCCCCCCGTTGACGGGAGAGGAAGTCCGCCACAACCATCTGCGCCCCCGGCCTGTGGACCACCTTGAAGTTGAAGGGTTGGAGTGCCAGATACCAATGGGTGATCCGCGCGTTGGCATCCTTCATGCGGTGGAGCCACTGGAGGGGCGCGTGGTCCGAACAGAGGGTGAAAGGGCGCCCCAGCAGGTAGTAACGGAGGGCGAGGACCGCCCACTTGATCGCCAGGCACTCCTTCTCAATCGTGCTGTAGCGCCCCTCATGCACTGACAGCTTCCGACTGATGTACAGGACCGGGCGGTCCTCCCCCTCCACCTGCTGGGACAAAACGGCCCCCAGCCCTCTGTCCGACGCATCCATCTGTAACGTAAAAGGGAGAGAGAAGTCAGGGGAGTGTAAAAGTGGCCCCCCACACAGTGCAGCCTTTACCTCAGAGAAAGCTCGCTGACACTGTTCCGTCCACTGGACCGGATCTGGCGCCCCCTTTTTAGTGAGGTCAGTCAGCGGGCTGGTGACGTCCGAATAATTAGGTATAAACCTACGATAGTAGCCAGCCAGCCAGCCCCAGGAACTGTCTCACCCCCTTTTTGGTCTTGGGCCTTGGGCAGGCCGCAATCGCTGCTGTCTTATTAATTTGGGGACGCACCTGCCCGTTGCCCAAGTGGAAGCCCAGATACCGTACTTCCACCCGCCCAATCGCACACTTCTTTGGGTTGGCAGTGAGTCCCGCCCGCCTCAGCGACCTAAGGACGGCCCTCAGGTGTTGCAGGTGCCGCTGCCAGTCATTACTATAAATGATAATATCATCTAAATACGCGGCCGCATAGGTGGTGTGGGGCCGGAGGACCCTGTCCATCAGCCGCTGAAACGTAGCGGGCGCCCCAAACAGCCCAAACGGAAGTGTGACGAACTGGTGTAAGCCGAACGGTGTGGAAAAGGCCGTTTTCTCCCGGGATAATGGAGTCAAGGGGATCTGCCAATATCCCTTCGTCAAATCCAGTGTCGAGTAAAAGCGAGCCGTGCCTAGTCGATCGAGCAGCTCATCAATACGAGGCATTGGGTACACGTCGAATTTAGACACCGCGTTGACTTTTCTATAGTCCACACAGAACCGGACCGAGCCGTCGGCCTTGGGAACCAAGACCACCGGGCTGCTCCAGTCACTGTGGGACTCCTCGACGATGCCCATTTCGAGCATGGCCTGAAGTTCTTCCCGAACCACCTTTTTTTTGTGTTCGGGTAGCCTGTAAGGGCGGCTACGCACTACCACCCCTGGGGGCGTCTCTATGTGGTGTTCTGTGAGGTTAGTGCGACCGGGCAGGGGTGAGAACACATCCGAAAACTCGGCCTGCAACTGGGCGACCTCCGTGAGTTGGGTCGGGGAGAGGTGGTCTCCACAGGGGACCGGAGAGGTACGTGATGCCAATGTCCCTTTTTGAACCTCCGGCCCCAGCTCCGCCTTCTCCGGAACTACCGACACCAACGCCACGGGGACCTCCTCGTTCCAGAGTTTTAGCAGATTGAGGTGGTAGATCTGTAGCGCCCCACCCCTGTCTGTTCGCCTCACCTCATAGTTGACGTCCCCGACTCGCCGTGTGACCTCAAAGGGCCTTTGCCACTTGGCGATCAATTTGGAGCTCGACGTGGGCAACAGTAGGAGTACTTTATCTCCCGGTGTGAACTCTCTAAGGCGCGTACCCTTGTTGTACAGGCGGGCTTGCCGTTCCTGGGCCTGCTGCAAATTCTCCTGAGTTAGGTGGGTGAGCGTGTGGAGTTTTGCGCGCAGGTCCATAATGTACTGAATTTCGTTCTTACCTTGTGAAGGTCCCTCCTCCCAATTTTCCCGCAGCACGTCCAGGATGCCGCGCGGCTTACGCCCATATAATAATTCGAATGGGGAGAACCCCGTGGAGGCTTGGGGGACCTCTCGCACTGAGAACAGCAAGGGTTCGAGCCACTTATCCCAATTACGTGCGTCCTCACTTACGAATTTCTTAATAATATTCTTGAGGGTGCGGTTGAACCGTTCCACTAAACCGTCCGTTTGTGGGTGATATACGCTGGTGCGGATCGGCTTAATCCCCAATAACCCATACAGCTCGCGCAGTGTTCGTGACATAAACGTAGTGCCTTGGTCAGTCAGAATCTCTTTCGGGATTCCAACTCGGGAGATGACACGGAAGAGTGCCTCTGCAATACTGCGTGCTGAGATATTGCGCAGAGGCACTGCTTCCGGGTATCGCGTTGCATAGTCCACCAGAACTAATATAAAGCGGTACCCTCATGCTGACCGATCTAATGGCCCGACGAGATCCATCCCAATTCTCTCAAACGGGGTCTCGATTAACGGTAGAGGGCGCAAAGGCGCTTTTGGAATGGCCGCTGGATTTACTAACTGGCATTCGCGGCATGCCGTACACCACCTACGGACATCGCCGCGAATCCCCGGCCAATAGAATTGGGCCATTATTCGGGCTAGTGTTTTATCCTGCCCCAAGTGTCCAGCCATGGGATTAAAGTGAGCCACCTGGAATACCAATTCCCGGCGGCTCTTTGGAATCAAAAGCTGCGTGACTCGCTCTTTAGTTTGAGTGTCCTGTGTCACTCGGTATAATCTATCCTTCATAATCGCGAAGTAGGGGAAGGACGGGGTGGCGTTTGGCTGGAGCGTTTGACCATCGATTACTCTCACTTGGTCAAACGCATGCTGCAGAGTCTCGTCTCGCGACTGCTCTAATGGGAAATCCGCGAGGGATTCCCCAATAGAGAGAGGAGGAGCCGGCGGCTCCTCACTCTGACACGGAGATGACGTAGACGGGTCTGTGACAGCTGCTCCCGCCAAAGCGACACCGGGACCTCCCCCTGTCAAATGGCAGGACCCACTCTCTACTAGGCGTGTCATTAAACCCCGAAATCCCAGCCAATCAGTCCCCAAAATTAAAGAGTGGGTAAGGCGAGGATTAACCGCCGCCTTCACTATACATTTTTCCCCTCTGAAAATAATGTGGACCGGCACCAAAGGGTAGCGGTGAACATCCCCGTGCACACACAACACCCTCACCCCTTGTGCTCCCCCCACTGCCTCGTTTTGAACCAGGCTTTGGCGAATTGAGGTCTGATTACAACCAGAATCCACCAACGCCTGATATGTAGCCCCTTGGATACTCACCAGTATGCGATATGCTCCGGCCCGATCGAGGGCGGCCTCTGGCACGTCGGGGATCCGAACCACCGCGCCTACTTCCATTGTCGTGCACTGCTGTTGAAGGTGGCCCGGCTCCCCGCAGCGCCAGCCAACCGGCCCGGGCTTTCCCTCTGCACCGGTGATCTGGGGTTCACTCACCTGAGGTGGGGGAGAGACAGACACAGAAGGGAGAAACGGGAGGGCACCGCGGGTGCGGCGTGCCGGCTGGGGTGGGGCCGGCCCCTGCCTCCGCGGTGGGGGAATGGGGCGAGGACGGGACACAGGAGGAGGGGGAGAGAGAGAGAAGAGGAGAGAAGAGAAGATGCCCTCTGCCGTCCTGCCGCTGGGACAGCTGCCAAATGGTCCTCCGCCAGCTCGACTGCCTGATCCAAGCTGGACCCACTCCGCCGTTCCTGCTGGCAAGCGAGCGACGAACTGTTCCAGCACCACCTGGTCGAGGATTCCTTCGGCGTCGCAGTTGTTGGCCCTCAGCCACAGTCAGCAGGCGTCCCGGAGCTGCTGGCCAAACGCGAACGGCCGGCCGACTTCCTCCAAGCGCAGCGCGCGGAAGCGCTGGCACTGCTGTTCTGGAGTGCGCCCCACGCCCTGGAGGACGGCCCGGCGGAGGTCCACGTAGGCCAGCCGGCGGTCGGCAGGGAGCTGTAGCGCGGCCAGCTGTGCTTCTCCCGTGAGCAGGGGGAGGAGGCGCGCCGCGCGCTGCTCCATCGGCCACCCCGAGGCTTCGGCGACTTGCTCAAAGAGCGTGATGAACGCCTCGGGGTCATCCTGCGGGCCCATCTTGGTGACAGTGAGGGGAGACGGGCCCGCGGCAGGAGCGCTGGTGGACCCCGCCGACGCGAGGAGGTGTTGGAACGCCTGTCGATCTTCTTGTTGGGCCAACACCAGGGCATCGAACCGCTCTTCTTGCTCCTTTCGGAGGGTGAGTAGCGCCTGGTGCTGGCTTTGCTGGGCCGTGGCAAGGGCGTGGACCAGTTCAGCAAACGGGGAGGACTCCCTGGGGCTGAGAGGCTGCTGTGCTCCAGATCCCGGGTTTCGGCACCATTGTAGAGGTCAGAGCAGGTGGGTGGAGCACAGAAGTACGGCAGGACAGAACTGAGTTCAAAAAAACTATTTATTGTGTTCCTTTTCAGTTACACACACTCCCAGTCACCCAGAGACACACCCACACACACAAGTCGTCTGGTGCAGGAGAGAGCTCACTTCCTCTGCTCTCTCTCTCCTTATATAGGGCGTGGTTGCTGGGAAGACACACAAACACAGGTTAATTGCTCTCAGGTGAAGTGATTCTGTCACTTACCTTCCCTGACTCTGCCCTCCTGTCACAGACCGGCGCTTGACCACGCCCCCGCTGCCACACAATTCTACTCCAACAACTCGTTTTCAAGTTGACATCGCAATTAATCAATAACATACAAGGAGCACTTGTGAAGCCTACCAAAATCAGTTTTAATAGTTATTATATTGTACACAAAGACAACAAAATTCTATACTCTAAATTGATAAACAGGAAACTCAAAACTTTTAACATATCCATGGAAAGAGAAATATCTAAGGATGTTTTCATAACTATAGTTAATTTGCTGGTCTGAATTAGTTGATGAGTTTGTAAACTTGGAGCATTTTCCCCTTGGTTCATTATTTATTTATTTATTTATTTATTTTTCACACAGAGAAAAATCCAAACCACATGAAAACATTCACTTTGCTTATTGGCCAGAGGTGTCTGGGGCAAGAGCAAGAAAGTAAATACAAGAAGAAGGTCCTGTGTTCTGCTATGCAATTAACATTACTATGCAATTTAAAATGGAGCGCTGGCAGAGTTGGCATTTGTTCATAACCGTGGTAATTATGTGGGCAATAAACCAGGCAAAACTCTGTACCTGCAGAATGTTGAATGCATTTCAAGGAAATGTCTTGAAAATACTATACTTCTTCACACTTTGCAAAGAAGATTTTTCCTTCCTTTATTAATTCTATATGTCTAACTTGTTAGATGTCATAAGTGAATGCGGCACACACACACACACACACACACACACAATGATGGAGTGGAATTTACCACTCTATACTTATTTTAGATACAATGTAAAATAAATGATTTAAGTATGTTGAGAAAGATTTAAGTATATTGATCCCTGGGACAAGAAAAATAAAATACAACAAAATTCCTTTCTTCACAATGAGCTTGTAAAGAACTAGGGTCGTAATGCAGCATCAGCTTACAACACTGCACTCTTACTTTCAATGTATGCTTATTTTATGTGCAATCTATTTGCCAGTAAGGGGAATGAATGCAGGAGTCTAAAGCACAGGCTTATTTAGCCAATTTTCCTGTGCACTTGGTTCTTTGAGCTGGGGGGGGCATGATCTCAATGCAGCTCTGTTCTGTGTATGTTATTGTTATGAGTCACCTGAAACAAGTCAGTTGCTAATCATAACAATACATCTACATTAACATCACTGTACATGTATAAAAGCATTGATAAGCCAATGTAGCGCGTATCGAGTGTGGGTGGAGCACAGAGGACGGCAGGACAATGCTTTGAGGCAGATAAGGCTATTTATTTTCACAACTTTTCAGTCGGAGTAATCTCATACACACTTCGTCTGGTCCCGGGTTGCGCTCCCTCTGCTCTCTCTCTGCCTCCTTAAATAGGGAGCGGTTACTGGGAAAACACACACAAACACAGGTTAATTACCGTCAGGTGTAGCGATTCTGCCACTCACCTTCCCTGGCTCCACCCTCCTGTCACAGACCGTCGCTTGACTACGCCCCCGCTGCCACATACCCCCACCGCCCGACTCAGGCCGGGTGCCCGTCCGGCCCGCAGCCAACTCCCCCCCCCCTTGACGGGAGAGGAAGTCCACCACGACCATCTGCGCCCCCGGCCTGTGGACCACCTTGAAGTTGAAGGGTTGGAGTGCCAGATACCAACGGGTGATCCGCGCGTTGGCATCCTTCATGCGGTGGAGCCACTGGAGGGGCGCGTGGTCCGAACAGAGGGTGAAAGAGCGCCCCAGCAGGTAGTAACGGAGGGCGAGGACTGCCCACTTGATCGCCAGGCACTCTTTCTCAATTGTGCTGTAGCGCCCCTCACGCACTGACGGCTTCCGGCTGATGTATAGGACCGGGCGGTCCTCCCCCTCCACCTGCTGGGACAAAACGTCCCCCAGCCCTCTGTCCGACGCATCCGTCTGCAACAAAAAAGGGAGAGAGAAGTCAGGGGAGTGTAAAAGTGGCCCCCCACACAGTGCAGCCTTTACCTCAGAGAAAGCTCGCTGGCACTGCTCCGTCCACTGGACCGGATCTGGCACCCCCTTTTTAGTGAGGTCAGTCAGCGGGCTGGTGACGTCCGAATAATTAGGTATAAACCTACGATAGTAGCCAGCCAGCCCCAGAAACTGTCTCACCCCCTTTTTGGTCTTGGGCCTCGTGCAGGCCGCAATCGCTGCTGTCTTATTAATTTGGGGACGCACCTGCCCGTTGCCCAAGTGGAAGCCCAGATACCGTACTTCCACCCGCCCAATCACACACTTCTTCGGGTTGGCAGTGAATCCCGCCCGCCTCAGCGACCTAAGGACGGCCCTCAGGTGTTGTAGGTGCCGCTGCCAGTCATTACTACAAATGATGATATCGTCTAGGTAAGCGGCCACATAGGTGGCGTGGGGCCGGAGGACCCGGTCCATCAGCCGCTGAAACGTAGCGGGCGCCCCAAACAGCCCAAACGGAAGTGTGACGAACTGGTGTAAGCCGAACGGTGTGGAAAAGGCCGTTTTTTTCCTGGGATAATGGAGTCAAGGGGATCTGCCAATATCCCTTCGTCAAATCCAGTGTCGAGTAAAAGCGAGCTGTGCCTAGTCGATCGAGCAGCTCGTCAATACGAGGCATTGGGTACGCGTCGAATTTAGACACCGCGTTGACTTTTCTATAGTCCACACAGAACCGGACCGAGCCGTCGGCCTTGGGAACCAAGACCACCGGGCTGCTCCAGTCACTGTGGGACTCCTCGACGATGCCCATTTCGAGCATGGCCTGAAGTTCTTCCCGAACCACCTTTTTTTTGTGTTCGGGTAATCTATAAGGACGGCTACGCACTACCACCCCCGGGGGCGTCTCTATGTGGTGTTCTATGAGGTTAGTGCGACCGGGCAGGGGCGAGAACACATCCGAAAACTTGGCCTGCAACTGGGCGACCTCCGTGAGTTGGGTCGGGGAGAGGTGGTCTCCACAGGGGACCGGAGAGGTACATGATGCCAATGACCCTTTTTGGACCTCCGGCCCCAGCTCCGCCTTCTCCGGAACTACCGACACCAACGCCACAGGGACCTCCTTGTTCCAGAGTTTCAGCAGATTGAGGTGGTAGATCTGTAGTGCCCCACCCCTGTCAGTTCGCCTAACCTCATAGTCGACGTCCCCGACTCGCCGTGTGACCTCAAAGGGTCCTTGCCACTTGGCAATTAATTTGGAGCTCGACGTGGGCAACAGGACGAGTACCTTATCTCCCGGAGTGAACTCTCTAAGGCGCGTGCCCTTGTTTACAGGCGGGCTTGCCATTCCTGGGCCTGCCGCAAATTCTCCTGAGTTAGGTGGGTGAGCGTGTGGAGTTTTGCGCGCAGATCCATAACGTACTGAATTTCGTTTTTGCTCTGTGAAGGTCCCTCCTCCCAATTTTCCCGCAGTACATCTAAGATGCCGCGCGGCTTACGCCCATATAATAATTCAAACGGGGAGAACCCCGTAGAGGCTTGGGGGACCTCTTGCACTGCAAACAACAAGGGTTCGAGCCACTTATCCCAGTTACGTGCGTCCTCACTTACGAATTTTTTGATAATATTCTTGAGGGTGCGATTGAACCGTTCGACTAAACCGTCCATCTGTGGGTGATAAACGCTGGTGCGGATCGGCTTAATACCCAGTAGCCCATACAGTTCGCTCAGTGTTCGTGACATAAACAAGGTGCCTTGGTCAGTCAGAATCTCTTTCGGGATTCCAACCCGGGAGATGACGTGGAAGAGGCTCTCCGCAATACTGCGTGCTGAGATATTGCAAAGAGGCACCGCTTCCGGGTATCGCGTTGCATAGTCCACCAGAATCAATATAAAGCGGTACCCTCGTGTTGACCGATCTAATGGCCCGACGAGATCCATCCCAATTCTTTCGAACGGGGTCTCGATTAATGGTAGGGGGCGCAAGGGTGCTTTTGGAATGGCCGCTGGATTTACTAACTGGCATTCGTGGCACGCCGTGCGGCACGCCGTACACCACTTACGGATGTTGCCGCGAATCCCCGGCCAATAGAATCGAGCCATTATCCAGGCGAGTGTCTTATCCTGCCTGAGGTGACCAGCCATGGGATTAAAGTGAGCCGCCTGGAATACCAATTCCCAGCGGCTCTTTGGAATTAACAACTGGGTGACTCGCTCTTTCGTCTGAGTGTCCTGCGTCACTCGGTATAACCTATCCTTCAAAATGGAAAAATAGGGGAAGGACGGGGTGGCGTTCAGCTGGAGCGTCTGACCATCGATTACTCTCACTTGGTCAAACGCATGTCGCAGAGTCTCGTCTCGCGATTGTTCCAGTGGGAAATCTGCGAGGGATTCCCGAATAGAAAGAGGAGGGGCCGGTGGCTCCTCACTCTGTCGCGGAGATGACGTAGACGGCTCTGCGACCGCAGCTCCAGCCAAAGCGACACCGGGACCTTCCCCTGTCAACCGGCAGGACCCACTCTTTAGTAGGCGTGCCATTAAACCCCAAAATCCCAGCCAATCAGTCCCCAAGATCAAAGAGTGGGTAAGGCGAGGATTAACCGCCACCTTCACTATCAATTTTTCCCCTCTGAAATGTATGTGGACCGACACCAACGGGTAGCTGTGAATATCCCCGTGCACACACAACACCTTCACCCCTTGTGCTCCCCCCAATGCCTCGTCTTGCACCAGGCTTTGGCGGATCGAGGTCTGATTGCAACCTGAATCCACCAACGCCTGATATGTAGCCCCTTGTACACTTACCAGTATGCGATACGCTCCGGCCCGATCGAGGGCAGCCTTTGGCGCGTCGGGGATCCGCACCACCGCCCCCACTTCCATCTCCGCACACTGTTACTGCAGGTGGCCCGGTTCCCCGCAGCGCCAGCAAACTGGCCCGGGCCTTCCCTCTGCGGCTGTGTTCTGGGGCTCACTCACCTGGGGGGGGAGAGACCGACACAGAAGCGAGAAACGGGAGGGCACCACGGGTGCGGCGGGCCGGCTGGGGTGGAGCCGGCCCCCGCCTCCGTGGTGGGGGAATAGGGCGAGGACGGGACACGGGAGGAGGGGGGGGAGAAAGAGAGAGAGAAGAGGAGAGAGAAGATGATGTCGTCCGCTGTCCTGCCGCCGGAACAGCCGCCAGATGATCCTCCGCCAGTCCCACGGCCTGATCCAGCGATGCCGGGCGGTGGCACTGGACCCACTCCGCGGTTCCAGCTGGTAAGCGGGCGATGAACTGTTCCAGCGCCACCTGGTCGATGATTGATTCCCTCGGCGTCGCGATCTTCGGCCCTCAGCCACCGCCAGCAGGCGTCCCGGAGCTGCTGGCCGAACACGAACGGGCTGCCGACTTCCTCCATCCGCAGCGCGCGGAAGCGCTGGCGCTGCTGCTCCGGCGTGCACCCCACGCGCTGGAGGACAGCCCAGTGAAGGTCGGCGTAGGCCAGCCTGTGGTCGGCGGGGAGCTGTAGTGCGGCCAGCTGCGCCTCTCGCGTCAGGAGGGGGAGGAGGAGGCACGCCGCGCACTGCTCCATCGGCCACCCCGAGGCTTCGGCGACCTGCTCGAACAATGTGATGAAAGCCTCGGGGTCGTCCTGCAGGCCCATCTTGGTCAAGGTGAGGGGAGACGGGCCCGCGGCCGGGGCGCTGGTGGACCCCGCTGATGCGAGGAGACGCCGGAACGCCTCTCGATCTTCCTGCTGGGCCAGCACCAGGGCTTCGAAGCGGCGCTCCTGCTCCTTTTGGAGCATAACAAGTGCCTGGTGCTGGCTCTGCTGAGCCGTGACGAGGGCGTGGACCAAGTCCGCAAACGGGCAGGATTCCATGGGGCTGCTGTGTTGGTGCTCCACCTTAATCCCGGGTTTCGGCACCACTGTAGCGCGTATCGAGTGTGGGTGGAGCACAGAGGACGGCAGGACAATGCTTTGAGGCAGATAAGGCTATTTATTTTCACAACTTTTCAGTTCGAGTAATCTCATATACACACACACACACACACACTTCGTCTGGTCCCGGGTTGCGCTCCCTCTGCTCTCTCTCTGCCTCCTTAAATAGGGAGCGGTTCCTGGGAAAACACACACAAACACAGGTTAATTACCATCAGGTGTAGCGATTCTGCCACTCACCTTCCCTGGCTCCACCCTCCTGTCACAGACCGGCGCTTGACCACGCCCCCGCTGCCACAGCCAAGTAGTGAAAAAAGGGGTGAGATGATGCAGATGATAATCAAATATTGTGGTGGATTTTCAACCTCTATGTAAGGAGAAAACTTTGATTGACTGAATGATTGATTGGCAAATCAATCAATCAATCAATCGTTCAATGTACATTTGTCATTGCAATTTTTAGTGTAAACTCAGATTACTAAAGTCAGCTTACTAATGTCTGTACATACTTATGGAATGGTTTGAAAACATATGCGTTGCCCGATTGGAAAAAAATTAAATATTATTTCATATGAATGATTTTTTTTTTTTGAAAAGTCAAGCACAGAGAATGCACACAGAGGCTGAACTTTGCTGAACTGAATGTAGATACATGGACAGTTGTGCAGGCTACAAAACAGAATACATCATGAAAAGGAAGTATATAGAGAAAGACAGGAGGTTTATGAAGAAGGTCAAACCATGTCTTTGTAATTGAAGTAAAATTACAATGAACATGGAATGTACGGTAGGAAGCTAAGAAGTGAGACATGTGCCTGTGTACAGTACAAGTGCTTGTGGATACAAATGAGCCTCTCCACTCTCAATTACTCTCAACATCATTCTTCTTTTTGCAGCCTTTGATCAGACTCAAGAAGGCATATTTTATCATCTTTTTCTCTCTTCCACTAAATCTGCTTTTTTTAAAAATCTTCTACACCTACAACTGACTCCTTGAAACTCAGCAGTGAAGAAGGTCTAACAGCTCTTGACCTTGCAAAGTGTGTAAAGTTGAATGTGTCAAGCTGAACAGAGCTATAAAACATTAATAGCAATATAAAGAATGAAGATATATACAGTGGTGCTTGAAAGTTTGTGAACCCTTTAGAATTTTCTATATTTCTGCATAAATATGACCTAAAACATCATCAGATATTCACACAAGTCCTAAAAGTAGATGAAGGGAACCCAGTTAAACAAATGAGACAAAAATATTATACTTGGTAATTTATTTATTGAGGGAAATGATCCAATATCACATATCTGTGAGTGGCAAAAGTATGTGAACCTCCAGGATTAGCAGTTAATTTGAAGGTGAAATTAGACTCAGGTGTTTTCACTCAATGGGGTGACAATCAGGTGTGAGTGGGCACCCTGTTTTATTTAAAGAACAGGGATCTATCAAAGTCTGATCTTCACAACACATGTTTGTGGAAGTGTATCATGACACGAACAAAGGAGATTTCTGAGGACCTCAGAAAAGGCGTTGTTGATGCTCATCAGGCTGGAAAAGGTTACAAAACCATCTCTAGAGTTTGGACTCCACCAATCCACAGTCAGACAGATTGTGTACAAATGGAGGAAATTCAAGACCATTGTACCCTCCCCAGGAGTGGTTGACCAACAAAGATCACTCCAAGTGCAAGGCATGTAATAGTCGGTGAGGTCACAAAGGACCCCAGGGTAATGTCTAAGCAACTGAAGGCCTCTCTCACATTGGCTAATGTTAACATTCATGAGTCCACCATCAGGAGAACACTGAACAACAATGGTGTGCATGGCAGGGTTGCAAAGAGAAAGCCACTGCTCTCCAAAAAGAACATTGCTGCTCGTCTGTAGTTTGCTAAAGATCACGTGGACAAACCAGAAGACTATTGGGAAAAATGTTTTGTGGACAGATGAGACTAAAATTTAACTTTTTGGTTTAAATGAGAAGCGTTATGTTTGGAGAAAGGAAAACACTGCATTCCAGCATAAGAACCTTATCCCATCTGTGAAACATGGTGGTGGTAGTATCATGGTTTGGGCCTGTTTTGCTGCATCTGGGCCAGGATGGCGTTCCATTATTCATGCAACAATGAATTCTGAATTATACCAGCGAATTCAGAAGGAAAATGTCAGGAGATCTGTCCATGAACTGAATCTCAAGAGAAGGTGGGTCATGCAGCAAGACAATGACCCTAAGCACACAAGTCGTTCTACCAAAGAATGGTTAAAGAAGAATAAAGTTACAGTGGCAGCCATTGAATTTGTTCCACGTTTCCGTGACTGGCCCTCAGCAGGCCCTTGGCCGTCCCCTGACTGGTTCATGACTGTCTGCCGATTGGTCCGTGCAGATAATTTATCCCCCACAATGACGTAGTCAATGCAGTCCTGACTGGTGACGCCCCTAAGCAGCTTGTGTGAAAACCAGCTGCTATCCCTCATTTTTCCACGGGGAGGCGCAGTGATTGTCCGTTTCACAAAGCAGGTTTATCAAACGCTGAGAACAGCTGATTTCAGTGAGTTAATTCAACCCGGAGGAGCTTCACTGTGAGTTAAAAAGCCATAAGATTTTAATGCGCTCATACAGCGAGTTTGAATATGTTTATATACGTATAATTGAAATAAAAGATAGATTGATTGATTGAAGTGCGCATGCTCTCTACATAAACACTGTCTAGTGCAGCATAGGCATAAATAGGTCATCACAGGGCTGACACATAGACACAGACAACCATTCACACTCACGGTCAATTTAGAG
Organism: Neoarius graeffei; assembly: GCF_027579695.1. NCBI lineage: Eukaryota > Metazoa > Chordata > Actinopteri > Siluriformes > Ariidae > Neoarius > Neoarius graeffei. The sequence continues at coordinate 81,988,914 of NC_083573.1, forward strand.
TCACCAGTTAACCTAACCTGCATGTCTTTGGAGTGTGGGGGAAACCGAAGCACCCGGAGGAAACCCACGCGGACACAGGGAGAACAGGCAAACTCCACACAGAAAGGCCCTCGTCGGCCGCTGGGCTCGAACCCTGGACCTTCTTGCTGTGAGGCAACAGTGCTAACCACTACATCACTATGTCTGATATTATTATTATTATTTTTATTACATATTAATATTACATCATTACATATTAATATTAGCAATTTTAACAAAAGGTCTGCAAACATGTTTTTTTTTCTCAAGACCACATTTACACCGTAATGTAATCATATGAAAAATACCATTACAGACTGGTGGAGCAGCGTGCGGAAAATAATATGTATTTGGTCCAAGGTGTGGGTTTTTTTCATACGTCGCTGGCTCTTTTGCCAGTAGCGCATCACTTGCGCAGGTCTGGGGTTACCCTGCAATTTTCGTGTTGTTCTATTATTATTAGGCTACCACATAAAAGCGGTCACATTGTGTGCTCAATACCTGTATACAGCGCTGAAATAAACGTTTTGCAATGAATAAGAAGTGTTTTGAGTTAACAGCATATTTTTAACACTAGAAGGCCCAAAGTGCAGACTTTAGTCTGCAATGAAATCCCCCCCAAATTTGTGAATAAGTCTAACGTACCATTACCTGCCTCCCATTGTTGTGTAAAGAAGCCTAATTATTGTGTTACCTGAGAAATAGCCTCTTTGTTTCTAAGGCCAAGTTTACATTAGACCGTATCTGTCTCGTTTTCTTCGCGGATGCACTGTCCGTTTACATTAACATGCCTGGAAACGCCAGGAAATGGGAATCCGCCAGGGTCCACGTATTCAATCCAGATCGTGTCTGGTCCGGTGCTGTGTAAACATTGAGAATACGCAGATATGCTGTGCTGAGCTCTAGCTGGCGTTGTCATTGGACAACGTCACTGTGACATCCACCTTCCTGATTCGCTGGTGTTGGTCATGTGACGTGACTGCTGAAAAACGGCGCGGACTTCCGCCTTGTATCACCTTTCATTAAAGAGTATAAAAGTATGAAAATACTGCAAATACTGATGCAAATACTGCCCATTGTGTAGTTATGATTGTCTTTAGGCTTGCCATCCTTCCACTTGCAAGTGGTAAGTGATATGCACTGGGATCACACACACAGCGGCTCAGTCCCGAATCACTGCTCGTGCACTATACTCGCGCGCTCTGTGAGCTGCGCAGGGCCGGAGTGCGCACCCTCCAGAGGGCACTCGCTGTTCAGGACGGAGTGATTTGGAGCGCAGGATGCCTGCGGAGCCGAGCGTATCCGTGTATTGGTGTTGCTGTGTGCACGCGAATTGTGTATTGGTGTTGCTGTGTGCACGCTAATCGTTTTAAAAACGTTAATCTGATGATCCGCTGATACGGTCTAATGTAAACCCCACCTAACCCTAACCAGACTTCGTCACAACCAAGGCAACCAATAAGGATCAGTTCTAACCCTAACCCCAAATCCTGGCTGTAACCCCAACCTGAGCTCACCCCTAACCCAACCCCTAGCCTTAGCCCCTAGCCCAAAACCTAGCCTCAAATAATAATGGAATAATAGCCCAAATATAACATGGGGGTGCTGACCAGGCACTTGTGGAGCATTGAGGATGGGGCTTGGGAAGGACAGTGCACCCTGCAATAATAACAGAAGCACTGAACTTTGTGTACGCTGCCACAAATACACCTGTGGCAAATGTACCGTAGGAAAGACTCACCATGGGAATGTGGAAACTACTAGATGGGACAACTCTGCTACATTATTGTGCTTTGTATAGCCTCCATGTGTAGTGAGTCTGCTTTTCTTAGTGTGAAATAAATGTTTATTTTCTTCCTGAAGTTATACCGTCTGTAGTTTTTCCAAGCTGAAATTGTGTTTTTTGGGGCACTAATTCCAGTCCTCTGTCCTCTGACATTGTATAAGCTTGGCAGAGTAAATTGTCACTGAAATTAGGGTGTAACCTAAAACCAAATTACCATTCATGAATAGCAACCTCAGTGGGGGGTGGAGTGGCTGTTCACAATACAATGGAGACAGTTAGCACCTTGAGAGGAATACACAATTTTTGCAGAGAGGAGGGGGCATGCAGCAGAAGTGAAAATCTCTAGGCCTTTTTAATGAACTGTGTTTATCACATACGGTAACACATTATCAACAAAGAAAGAAAAAAAAACAATGCCAAAGATCAGGAAAAAAACCACAGCGCTGTGATTAGTTGGGCTATCAATGACTGACAGAGCCCCGGCACGTAACTAAGCATTATAAAGTTAAAAAAATATTATTTTTATTTAAAAAACAAGAATGTAATGATTTCTAAAATGATTTTACCTAACGCAATTTTCTGCTTTAATCCACATTTGCTGGTGTTGAGCATTTTTTTTTTTTGCTTCTCAGAATCATCTCATCACAGATCACTCGCTGCTGTGTGCGAGCTTCCCTGCCCCCTATTTGTTGAAAATCTTCTCTAGATGTCGGGGTTTTATATTGATTTATTATTATTATAATTGTTAATAATTAAACGTGATAAATCTGGTTATTAGGAACAAAGGAGGGCATAGTGGGAAATGATATGGTAACTGTCTCTTGTCGGTTCAAATACGATACTGTTTTGTGATTACACTGTACCGGTTAATAAAAATAGACAAATGGCATGAACCTCTCTCCTGTCTCTTATTACACTAAAGAAAGGGCCTGGCCGAGTCATTGCGTATTACTGAAAAAAGAAAGAACGAATGATACACGGATTGTGCATCATTCGTTCTTTCCATTTTTAATTGGCAATCAAAAAATGAAAAAAAATTGTTTTTCATAATTGATTCATTCATTCATTTCTAATTCCAATGTTAAATAGAAGTAATGTCCACATTTACTGATAAAATTGCTCAAGGGAAGGGAGGGGGGATGCCCATTTTAGAGGGGGGATGATTTTGACCATTTTTTATTCCAGGGGGGATGGCATCCCCCCATCCCCCCTCAACTCGAGTACAGATTACTATTATATTGAGATAATAATAATTAAGAGATCATCAGCTTAACATTAACAGCTTAATATATTAAATGAATAGGATGTATGAATAAATTACTTGATATATACATGCACATGCAATTTTTCTGTTTCATAGACGCAGAGATGATGATGGACTGTCGCTGAGGATCATGGGAAGGCTAATGTAGTGTGGGGAATAGAGAAAATCAATAATCGTAAATTAGAGTTATTATTTCGTTTTGGTTTCCCTGTTTATTATTTGTTCTGTTTTGAGTTGGAAAAAGGAAAACAAACACCAATCCCTCATTTTTTGGTCATACAAAAAAACAGGAAAACGAAACATTGAGTGTTTTTTTGTTTTGTTTTGTTTTTCAGATTGAATGGAATACTTGAATGATCGGATGATACAAGGACAAGTCATGTAACACTAAAAAGTGCACAGTGCTTCATTGCAAGAGTCATTTTTTTTAAATATTTATTTTTGAGCGAGTAAACCCAAGGCAAGAATCGAACCATGTTTCAGGAGTTACCGGTACAGGACATGTGCAGTAACCACCAGACTACCAAGACCCACAGTTTTGTCTGCTCCTGCACCGAAAAAGTAACCTACCGTATAGAATTTACCCAATAAATCTGAGGTAACAATTTGCATTGACTTGTTTGGGGTAGATTTAATTCCATATATTGAGTATAAAATAACTGAAATAAAAAGCTATGAAATACTTAAATTGGGTAAAATTTACCTCACATTTATGTATCTATTCTACAGCTACTTTCTCACTGAAATCGGGAAGTGCAGGACAACAAGCTTCACACAACATTTCAAGATTTTTTTTTTTATGAGAGAAGCGCCATCTAATGGCGACACCGTGGCATCGAATGAATGGGCGTGTTTAGAATTAAAATAGGGGAGGAAGGGGGGTCTGAGCCATTCATGGCAGCCCCCTGGCGTTCAGCTGGGAACTGCACGGCAGTCGCATGGCAGTCGCATGGCGTGCGGTTGGAACGGGAAAAATTCAATTGCTGCTACTGTAATGTTTTGGAATGGCCAAGTCAACGTCCTGACCTTAATCCAATTGAAATGTTGTGGAAGGACCTGAAGCGAGCAGTTCATGTGAGGACACCCACCAACATCCCAGAGTTGAAGCTGTTCTATACGGAGGATTGGGCTAAAATTCCTCCAAGCTGGTGTGCAGGACTGATCAACAGTTACTGAAAATGTTTAGTTGCAGTTATTGCTGCACAAGGGGGTCACACCAGATACTGAAAGCAAAGGTTCACATACTCTTGGCACTCACAGATATGTAATATTGGATCATTTTCCTCAATAAATAACTGACCAAGTACAACCCCGATTCCAAGAAAGTTGGGGCAAAGTACAAATTGTAAATACAAACGGAATGCAATGATGTGGAAGTTTCAAAATTCCATATTTTATTCAGAATCGAACATAGATGACATATCAAATGTTTAAACTGAGAAAATGTATCATTTAAAGAGAAAAATTAGGTGATTTTAAATTTCATGACAACAACACATCTCCAAAAAGTTGGGACAAGGCCATGTTTACCACTGTGAGACATCCCCTTTTCTCTTTACAACAGTCTGTAAACGTCTGGGGACTGAGGAGACAAGTTGCTCAAGTTTAGGGATAGGAATGTTAACCTATTCTTGTCGAATGTAGATTCTAGTTGCTCAACTGTCTTAGGTCTTTTTTGTCATATCTTCCTTTTTATCTCATCTCATCTCATTATCTCTAGCCGCTTTATCCTTCTACAGGGTCGCAGGCAAGCTGGAGCCTATCCCAGCTGACTATGGGCGAAAGGCGGGGTACACCCAGGACAAGTCGCCAGGTCATCACAGGGCTGACACATAGACACAGACAACCATTCACACTCACATTCACACCTACGGTCAATTTAGAGTCACCAGTTAACCTAACCTGCATGTCTTTGGACTGTGGGGGAAACCGGAGCACCCGGAGGAAACCCACGCGGACACGGGGAGAATATGCAAACTCCACACAGAAAGGCCCTCGCCAGCCCCGGGGCTCGAACCCAGGACCTTCTTGCTGTGAGGCGACAGTGCTAACCACTACACCACCGTGCCGCCCCATCTTCCTTTTTATGATGTACCAAATGTTTTCTGCGGGTGAAAGATCTGGACTGCAGGCTGGCCAGTTCAGTACCCGGACCCTTCTTCTACACAGCCATGATGCTGTAATTGATGCAGTATGTGGTTTGGCATTGCCAAATTGGAAAATGCAAGGTCTTCCCTGAAAGAGACGTCGTCTGGATGGGAGCATATGCTGCTCTAGAACCTGGATATACCTTTCAGCATTGATGGTGTCTTTCCAGATGTGTAAGCTGCCCATGCCACACGCACTAATGCAACCCCATACCATCAGAGATGCAGGCTTCTGAACTGAGCACCGATAACAACTTGGGTCGTCCTTCTCCTCTTTAGTCCGAATGACACGGCGTCCCTGATTTCCATAAAGAACTTCAAATTTTGATTAGTCTGACCACAGAACAGTTTTCCACTTTGCCACAGTCCATTGTAAATGAGCCTTGGCCCAGAGAAGACGTCTGCGCTTCTGGATCATGTTTAGATACGGCTTCTTCTTTGAACTACAGAGTTTTAGCTGGCAACGGCGGATGGCACGGTGAATTGTGTTCACAGATAATGTTCTCTGGAAATATTCCTGAGCCCATTTTGTGATTTCCAATACAGAAGCATGCCTGTATGTGATGCAGTGCCGTCTAAGGGCCCGAAGATCACGGGCACCCAGTATGGTTTTCTGGCCTTGACCCTTATGCACAGAGATTCTTCCAGATTCTCTGAATCTTTTGATGATATTATGCACTGTAGATGATGATGATATGTTCAAACTCTTTGCAATTTTACACTGTCGAACTCCTTTCCTTTCTCCACTATTTGTTGGTGCAGAATTAGGGGGATTGGTGATCCTCTTCCCATCTTTACTTCTGAGAGCTGCTGCCACTCCAAGATGCTCTTTTTCTACCCAGTCATGTTAATGACCTATTGCCAATTGACCTAATGAGTTGCAATTTGGTCCTCCAGCTGTTTCTTTTTTACCTTTAACTTTTCCAGCTTCTTATTGCCCCTGTCCCAACTTTTTTGAGATGTGTTGCTGTCATGAAATTTCAAATGAGCCAATATTTGGCATGAAATTTCAAAATGTCTCACTTTCGACATTTGATATGTTGTCTATGTTCTATTTTGAATGCAATATCAGTTTTTGAGATTTGTAAATTATTGCATTCCGTTTTTATTTACAATTTGTACTTTGTCCCAACTTTTTTGGAATTGGGGTTGTATAATATTTTTGTCTCATTTGTTTAACTGGTTTCTCTTTATCTACTTTTAGGACTTGTGTGAAAATCTTATAATTGTTTTAGGTTATACGGTATTTATGCAGAAATATAGAAAATTCTAAAGGATTCACAAACTTTCAAGCACCACTGTGTGTGTGTGTGTGTGTGTGTGTGTGTGTGTATATATATATATATATATATATATATATATATATATATATATATATATAAATAAAGAATCATCATGCATACTTTTTTTGTTATACAACCCTGATTCCAAAAAAAGTTGGGACAAAGTACAAATTGTAAATAAAAACGGAATGCAATAATTTACAAATCTCAAAAACTGATATTGTATTCACAATCGAACATAGGCAACATATCAAATGTCAAAAGTGAGACATTTTGAAATTTCATGCCAAATATTGGCTCATTTGAAATTTCATGACAGCATCATATCTCAAAAAAGTTGGGACATGGGCAATAAGAGGCTGGAAAAGTTAAAGGTACAAAAAAGGAACAGCTGGAGGACCAAATTGTAACTCATTAGGTCAACTGGCAATAGGTCATTAACATGACTGGGTATAAAAAGAGCATCTTGGAGTGGCAGCAGCTCTCAGAAGTAAAGATGGGAAGAGGATCACCAATCCCCCTAATTCTGCACCGACAAATAGTGGATCAATATCAGAAAGGAGCTCGACAGTGTAAAATTGCAGAGTTTGAACATATCATTATCTACAGTGCATAATATCATCAATAGATTCAGAGAATCTGGAAGAATCTCTGTGTGTAAGGGTCAAGGCCAGAAAACCATACTGGGTGCCCGTGATCTTCGGGCCCTTAGACGGCACTGCATCACATACAGGCATGCTTCTGCATTGGAAATCACAAAATGGGCTCAGGAATATTTCCAGAGAACATTATCTGTGAACACAATTCATCGTGCCATTCACCGTTGCCAGCTAAAACTCTATAGTTCAAAGAAGAAGCCTTATCTAAACATGATCCAGAAGCGCAGATGTCTTCTCTGGGCCAAGGCACATTTAAAATGGACTGTGGCAAAGTGGAAAACTGTTCTGTGGTCAGACAAACCAAAATTTGAAGTTCTTTATGGAAATCAGGGATGCCGTGTCATTTGGACTAAAGAGGAGAATGACGACCCAAGTTGTTATCATCGCTCAGTTCAGAAGCCTGCATCTCTTATGGTATGGGGTTGTATTAGTGCGTGTGGCATGGGCAGCTTACACATCTGGAAAGACACCATCAATGCTGAAAGGTATATCCAGGTTCTAGAGCAACATATGCTCCCATCCAGACGACGTCTCTTTCAGGGAAGACCTTGCATTTTCCAACATGATAATGCTGCATCAATTACAGCATCATGGCTGTGTAGAAGAAGGGTCCGGGTACTGAACTGGCCAGCCCGCAGTCCAGATCTTTCACCCATAGAAAACATTTGGCGCATCATAAAACGGAAGATCCGACAAAAAAGACCTAAGGCAGTTGAGCAACTAGAATGCTACATTAGACAAGAATGGGTTAACACTCCTATCCCTAAATTTGAGGAACTTGTCTCCTCAGTCCCCAGACGTTTACAGACTGTTGTAAAGAGAAAAGGGGATGTCTCACAGTGGTAAACATGGCCTTGTCCCAACTTTTTTGAGATGTGTTGTTGTCATAAAATTAAAAATCACCTAATTTTTCTCTTTAAATCATATATTTTCTCAGTTTAAACTTTTGATATGTCATCTATATTCTATTCTGAATAAAATATGGAATTTTGAAACTTCCACATCATTGCATTCCATTTACAATTTACAATTTGTTTACAATTTTATTTATTTACAATTTGTACTTTGTCCTGACTTTTTTGGAATTGGGGTTGTAATATGGCACCAAGAGAGAAAGTACATATACTCTGTTGTGTGATAATTTTAGAAATGATAATATGCATAACTAGGAATCAAACCAAACATTAATGTCTAATGGAGAACAGGAAAAAAATGTCGAATGTCACTTTTTTGCTTGGTTATTTCTGTGCATGCTGAGAGATTATAAAGAATACTGTCATAAATCATTCCATGGAGAACAAATCCAGAGGATAGAGAAAAAGGCCATAGGATCATCTATATTTTCTATATTAGCCTGGTCATGTCTCATCTCATCTCATTATCTCTAGCCGCTTTATCCTTCTACAGGGTCGCAGGCAAGCTGGAGCCTATCCCAGCTGACTATGGGCGAAAGGCGGGGTACACCCTGGACAAGTCGCCAGGTCATCACAGGGCTGACACATAGACACAGACAACCATTCACACTCACATTCACACCTACGGTCAATTTAGAGTCACCAGTTAACCTAACCTGCATGTCTTTGGACTGTGGGGGAAACCGGAGCACCCGGAGGAAACCCACGCGGACACGGGGAGAACATGCAAACTCCACACAGAAAGGCCCTCGCCGGCCCCGGGGCTCGAACCCAGGACCTTCTTGCTGTGAGGCGACAGCGCTAACCACTACACCACCGTGCTGCCCGCCTGGTCATGTATGATATAAAATTAATGTATTGATCTTCAGTAAAGGGCAGCACGGTGGTGTAGTGGTTAGCGCTGTCGCCTCGCAGCAAGAAGGTCCGGGTTCGAGCCCCGTGGCCGACGAGGGCCTTTCTGTGCAGAGTTTGCATGTTCTCCCCATGTCCGTGTGGGTTTCCTCCGGGTGCTCCAGTTTCCCCCACAGTCCAAAGACATGCAGGTTAGGTTAAAGCCTATTTCACAACCGGCCGTACGTGCTCCTACGGCTGGTCTATGTGCAAGAAATGCACGGAAGGCGCACGTGTGACGTGCTGATTTTTGAGCTGTAGACCGGCCGCAGAGGTTCTTTGTCATGTCAAACAAACTCTATGGGTGCTTACGTTTTTTTTTTCAGGTTGCAAGACAAACTTACGGCCAACGTGCGTCTTTCTCCACGAACAAAAAAAATGCAGCGATTTGAGAAACGCCAAAAATCGCATGGCCAAAAAATCATACGTCCGGTTGTGACCTAGGCTTAACTGGTGATTCTAAATTGACCGTGAGTGTGAATGGTTGTCTCTGTCTATGTGTCAGCCCTGTGATGACCTGGCGACTTGTCCAGGGTGTACCCCACCTTTTGCCCGTAGTCAGCTGGGATAGGCTCCAGCTTGCCTGCAACCCTGTAGAACAGGATAAAGTGGCTAGAGATAACAAGATGAGATGAGAGATGAGATCTTCAGTAAAGGCTTTAACCTGGTGAGGGTCGCAGTGGATCTTGGGAGTACACCTTGATGTGAGGTCCATTGCAGAACACTATGCACACATGCATTCACATCTGGGTGTTAACTATGTAGAAATGACTGGACCCAAATGCAAGACTCAAGACTAGCAGTTCAGCAGGTAAGGTTTATTTATTGAACAAAAGCAGGCAGAATATCAGGGGTTTTCCACAATAGCTGAGCAGACAGGCAGAGCAGGACTGAAGGCCAGTTGGCCAACTGGAGTGGCTGGCTAACTGGTTAAAGGAAGACAATGCATCTGAAGCACAGGAGATTTACAGTTAGCCAAAACTCAAAAACCATGCAAGAGACAACTCAACCAGTTACAGGATTGACCTTCACAGAGTATCATACAAGCAGACTGAGCAATCTGGTGAAGACTGGATTCCATCGCTGGGTATATATACTGCTGCAGCTTGATTGCTGGATGGATTGCAGGTGTGCAGACAGATTGACAGCAAAATTTGATTGGACACAGCAGGAGAGCCACACCCAGACACATAGAGAGAAAAACAAGAAACAAAGGGGAGGGGAAACAGTGGGAAAAGGACGTCAGATCACTTGTCAATTTTTTCAGCAGAAATGATGGCTATTATACTGGCCCTGCAGTGGGTGGAGGAGGTGAAGCCTAGTAAAGCAGTTATTTGCTCAGATTCTATGTCTTCCTTAAATAGTATCCAGAGTGGAAAATCTACATGCCGACAAGATCTCTTAGATGAAATTAACCATCTCATATTTAAGATAAATCAACATAAAACATTTATTCAGTTCACATGGGTTCGAGCTCATAAGGGGGTTGAGGGTAATGAGAAAGTGGATAAAATGGCCAAAGAGGCCATCAAGGCAAATGAGGTTGAGTTAGAAGTCCCATTAAGCAAGGCAGAAATTAAAGTAATAATTAAAGACAACATCAACAAAATGTGGCAGGACAGATGGAATACAGAGGAGAAAGGAAGGCATCTATATAATTTACAAAAGGAGGTGGTGTTTAGAAGGGGTGGTGAACTGAAACGACAGGAGGAGGTTTGGTTGACGAGGCTGAGGATAGGACACACAAGTCTAAATAGTGGGTTGTATACAATAGGGAAACATCATTCTGGGGCCTGTGCATACTGTGGAGAAGCAGAAAAGGTTGAGCATGTTCTTATACACTGTACACAGTATTCCAGTGAAAGAGAGAAGATGGGGAGAACATTAAAGGAACAGTCCACCGTACTTCCATAATGAAATATGCTCTTATCTGAATTGAGACGAGCTGCTCCGTACCTCTCCGAGCTTTGCGCGACCTCCCAGTCAGTCAGACGCAGTCAGATGCGCTGTCACTCCTGTTAGCAATGTAGCTAGGCTCAGTATGGCCAATGGTATTTTTTGGGGCTGTAGTTAGATGCGACCAAACTCTTCTGCGTTTTTCCTGTTTACATAGGTTTATATGACCAGTGACATGAAACAAGTTCAGTTACACAAATTGAAACGTGGCGATTTTCTATGCTATGGAAAGTCCGCACTATAATGACAGGCGTACTAACACCTTCTGCGCGCTTCGGCAGCGCATTGATATCTGAGCTCGTGCTGCCGAACCGTGCAGAAGGTGTTAGTACGCCTGTCATTATAGTGTGGACTTTCCATAGCATAGAAAATCGCCACGTTTCAATTTGTGTAACTGAACTTGTTTCATGTCACTGGTCATATAAACCTATGTAAACAGGAAAAACGCGGAAGAGTTTGGTCGCATCTAACTACAGCCCCAAAAAATACCATTGGCCATACTGAGCCTAGCTACATTGCTAACAGGAGTGACAGCGCATCTGACTGCGTCTGACTGACTGGGAGGTCGCGCAAAGCTCGGACAGGTACAGAGCAGCTCGTCTCAATTCAGATAAGAGCATATTTCATTATGGAAGTACGGTGGACTGTTCCTTTAAGAAAATCTGTAACTATAGATAACTTATTAAGTCAGCCATTCACACAATCAGCAGTAACAGCTCTAACACAGTATTTAAAGGACACTCAACTAGCAAATAGAATTTTGTTTTGTTTTGTTTTGTTATAGTCAGTCTGCAATGACTTATTTGTTTATCCTCATGAAGAGTTTCACGGGAAGATGTGTTTATCCTCATGAATGGTTTCATGGGAAGATTTGTTTATCCTCATGAATGGTTTCATGGGAAGATTTGTTTATTCTCATGAATGGTTTCATGGGAAGATTTGTTTATCCTCATGAATTTTTTCATGGGAAGATTTGTTTATCCTCATGGGAAGATTTGTTTATCCTCATGAATGGTTTCATGGGAAGATTTATTTATCCTCATGGGAAGATTTGTTTATCCTCATGAATGGTTTCATGGGACGATTTGTTTATCCTCATGACTGGTCGTCACGGGAAGAATTGGTTTATCCTCATGGAGAATACCATGGGAAGAATTAGTGCGTGCACGTCTGTATGAGTTAACACAGAATAATTAATTTCGAGACTGTCCTTTCGTGTCACCAATGGGAGGGGAAATTGTGTTAAGGTACCCAGACCCCGAGAAAAACCCACGGGATTGGATGAATTGCTGTGGTTTAGCATTCTACACAAATTCTAGACAATTTGGCCAGAGTTTCTCTAAGCTCTGGTGAGGTGGGACGAGGGCTGATAGGGCATGCCCGCCCTCTGAGCACCAATACACGTCAAGAAGAGCAAGGATTAACTCAAGCATACATCTCTTAATATTGTTAATATTCTACTCCATTCTATTTTACTATTTCAGCTAGAAGGCTAGAATTCTTCTGTGACCTTGTGTCTCACTGTGTACTGTACTGTTGTGATGACACATTGCTCAAGACATAATATTGATATCTTTTTGAACATTCTATCAGGAACATCTTGCCCTTTGCTATCTCTGACCTAAGGAATGGCCTTTGATATCTGTCTGCACATTGTTATCATATCATAAGAACATCTTATTATTGTATACCATCGCCAAGGTTTCACTCACACACATACATCTGAACATTCATTAGAACAGTGATATAATTAAGACGTGACCTGCTCAAGGTCTGACTACAGGCTCAGTTTTGATTTATCCTCATGCAGGCATTTGCAACGATTAATATCCCTTGAGATCACACCTCAGCCCAGTAGATGGCGGTAATACACATCGATTGTTAACCGCCAATAAATTGACAGAAGAAGAAGAAGAAGAGGGGAAACAGCTGAGACAAAAGGAATGAGGAAGAGGAACAACTGGACTATGACACGAAGGCCCAATCCCAATTCTAATTTCTACCCCTCCCCCTCCCCCTTCCCCTTGGCCCTTCCCCTTGAAACTGAGCTACAAGGGATAGGGCTTGAAATTCAACCCCTAAGTATCGGGATAGCCCTTCAACGATCGCATACGTCATCGCGTACCTCCGTCAGCGTTTACGTTAGCAAAACGTGACCAAATGCGTCATTGGCTGCGACCAGCCGCTACAGTCAGAGGCAGAACCAGAAATCTCTGCTGAAATGCCGTCTGCTGCTGTTGTGATCACTGTGTCCTGGGCTATAGGCCTCTTTTTACGGTTGTCTGCAGCTAAATGGAGAAATGCCAGTAGACGAAGACGTTTACGACACCTGGGAGCAATAATTAACGATTTGATGGTATGTATAATGTAACGTTACGACAAACACGTTAGTTTAGCCAAGCTACACAACATACAAGCTAGCGTTAGCATGTATTGGTTACTTTGCATCCTATCGCTTGTGATACACATGAATACATTTTTTTATCTGTGTTCATCTGATAACTGAAAATAATGAAAATGTGAAGCATGGATGCATGGTAGGTACAGTGAATTCGTTGGTTGGGTGAATGGAAGGCCACAGACACTAGCTAAACAAATCCTTCCTTCTTTTCTTTTTCTGACAAGTCATCCTACATACTGTAGACTGGATTACAAGATGCCCATCCTGCGTCTGTGGTTCAATGTAGAGTCAGAGTTGAAACGGGACTTTCGCCTCAGCAGAAGGGCTATGGATAGTGTGCAGAGACTGCTACAAACAGAACAGGACCATGGCTGGGGTAGTCAGCTAGAAGTCATTGTCTATGTCTACTGGCTGGCTCATGGACTGTCTTATACCGTTGTTTCCAGAGTTTTCAATATACCCAAATCCACAGTTCACCGCATTGTCCACAAAGTAGCAAATAAGATCTGCACCAATCTGCACCGTGCCATCTCTTTCCCCAAGACTGGAGAGCTGCATGCAGTCGGCCAAGGATTTGCCCAACTTTCAGGGAGCCCTGCATTCAGCAATGTTGTGGGTGCAATAGACGGAAGCCACATACGGATTAAGCCACCAGCACGGCACAGAATAGACTATTTGAATTACAAAGGATTCTATTCAATTAACATGCAGGCAATATGTGATTCCAGTGGAAAGTTTTTGGACATCTTTGTTGGCTACCCGGGGTCAGTTCACGACACACGAGTCATGAAAAACAGCAGGTTTTATACAGCAAGACGGTACCCTCCACCAGGCTACATTCTCCTAGGAGATGTTGGCTATCTGTGTTTGGACACACCTATCTGCCTCATTACACCATACAAGGAGCCAGTTACTGGACCAATGCAGGGGCGCTTCAATCATTACCATGCCAAGGGCCGCAGCATAATCGAAAGGGCTTTTGGCGTAATGAAGAGCAGGTGGAGGTGTACTCTTTTCAAAGCCCTGGAGATTAAACCGATCTTTGCACCTCAGGTCATTGCATCCTGTGCCTTTCTGCACAATATCTGTCTGGAGAATGGGGACCTGCTGGAGCCAGATGACGATGTGGTACAGGACCTGCTAGATCCCCAAGCTCCCCGGGAGCCCCTAGCAGCTAATGAGACATCTGGAAATGCATCAAGGGACAGACTGGCTGCCCAGCTGTGACTCTGTAGGCTTGTGGAGTGTACTTTTTTTTTTAATACTGAAACTTATTTAAAATGTTCTTTTTTGACACTTTGTTTTTCATTGACCTCAGGAATGTATATTGTTATTTTTTTATCCTAATACATCTTTTCATGCCAATATCCGTTTCAGATGTTATTAATGTGTGGTTGGTGTGGTAATCATGCTCTCAAACTGGTAAAAAACATAGTGCACTTTATTAGGCCGCTACATTATTCAAATGTACTAGCGGTACTCCTGTTGCACGATTTATGAAAAATATATATATATATATACATATGAAAAATAGAAAAGTATTTTAGTAAAGTAAAAAAAAAAAACAGCTGCTTATCCCTTCACATCAGTCAGTGTTGAAGTGCAAAAAGTCAGTCAAACATGTAAACATTGCACACAATACACATTAAGAACACATTAAGAACTTCAAATGAAAAAGAGAAATAAATAAAAATGGGAAGAACTGTACTGAAACAAAAAAGTTTTAAATCGAGTCAACTTTCTTATATTTGAGACATGTAAAGTTTGTCTTTACCTGACATGTTTGTACGGTGTAGCTTCCGTCTTCCTCAGAGGGTCACACTGGTGTTGGGGTGTGACGTGCTGATTAAAGCATGTCACACGCCAACACCAGTGTGACCCTCCGAGGAAGACGGAAACTACACAGTCCAAACATGTCAGGTAAAGACAAACTTTACATGTCTCAAATTTAAGAAAGTTGACTTGATTTAACAAGAAGACAAAATGAACTCAAAGTTTTTCTACCAATTTTTCAAAAAGACCCAAAAAGCGCTCCGTCTTCTCCTCGGTCTCCTCATGGCGCTTCTGCGCCTTCTCACTCTCCTGTGCAAGGAAATTTATCAAGTCTAACTTCCTCTTCCTCTTCTTCTTTGGGGACGGGGTTGGGGGAATAGGAGCAGGGCTAGAGGTAGTAGATGTGTCAGCATCAGAGGTGCTGGCTGCCATGGGAAAAAGGTGTCTGAGGAGGGCCCGGCGATTTCCTGAAATGAAGAAAATATTACATTTAGTAGATGCTTTTTTCCAAAGCGAGAAAAAAATGTGAAGGTATTTTAGTCCAGAATTGGTTGGTGTGTACAATTC
Organism: Neoarius graeffei; assembly: GCF_027579695.1. Classification (NCBI taxonomy): domain Eukaryota; kingdom Metazoa; phylum Chordata; class Actinopteri; order Siluriformes; family Ariidae; genus Neoarius; species Neoarius graeffei. The sequence continues at coordinate 82,004,573 of NC_083573.1, forward strand.
AAGTAAGTTGAAATATAGTTTTTGAAAACAAAAAGAATAACATACTGGTTTGCATTCCACAATGTTAAACCATACACATTATCAGTCTTTACAAAGACCACCAAAAAAATAATCCATGGCAGCATCTTTACCATCAGAAGAAGTGTGGGATCAGCATCAGGACAAAATGATTCCACTACCACTGGAGGGTCAATGGATGGCCTGGATCCCAACACCTCGTGCATGTCCTCAAAAAACTGCCATGTGCACGCAGTTGTTTGGCCCTCATCTGTCCCACTCCCAGAGAGTGGATTTTTCAGCTCCTGCAGTAAGCAAATAGAAATTTGTATTTATGAAAACATCCTTGCATTGCTAACTGAAAATCATTTAAATAATACATTCATCCATCTACTAGAACGACATTGCTGCCCACATACCTTATACTTCTTTTTCAAGTTCTCCCACTTTTTTGATGCTTGCTGGGAGGTCACCTTTCCCTCCAGGCCAAGCTCCTTGATCAGCGTCCTGTATCATAAATATGAGGAGTGATGTAAACACTGTGAAGAGCAAGCTAATGTAGGGTGTGATTTGTTAACTAACACCACTGAATGGGATATCTTTGGCGCTTCATGCACCACATCCGACAGAATGAGGTGTCAGAACACTCATGTAAACAATAAAAGCGAGAATAACAGAACAAAACGTACGCAGTCAAGCAACCGAAAACAATACTCACTCCCAAAGCTTTTTAGCAGCAGCTTTGGATTTCAGAAATTGCTGCTCATTCTCAGCTCAAAAGCGAATCAAGCGGCGTGTTTCCTCTGGATTCCCTAGTTCAAGTACACAGGGATGGGAAGCTGGTTAACGTAACAACACAACAGAAAAGCAGATCCTCTGTTGTTTGTAATTACTTGAGCTAACTGCTAAATAACAACTTTGTTCACAATTTTCATTGCATCAACCGATCACACAACGTTAATGTTATAGTACGTTAACGTTAATAGGCTAGTTAACACTATTGACGTAGTAATAGAACGGTTATAACAACTTACGTAAATAATGGAGAAAATACTTACATTTATGACAATCTTTCGCCGCGGGAACCGCCATCTTTCTGAAATCCGCATGGCATTGTGGGAAATCACTCAAACCCCTTCGTTCGGAGTCAGCTCCAGGAAAATCTCCGTTTGGAGGGGTACAGAAGCCCTACCCCTTCCCCTACCCCTCTGCGTTAACTGGGATTGGGATACCCCTACCCCTTCACGTGAACGCGCAAAATGGAGGGGAAGGGCCAAGGGGTAGGTCCAAGGGGTGAAATGGGATTCGGCCAAGAGCACTTTTGAGTAGTCAGTCCACCTACCAGCATGTTTCTGGGAACTTGGAGGAAACTAGAGAAGCAGGAGAAAACACATACAGACATGACAAGAAAATGTAAACCTCTACACAGACAATAAACTGGTGTCAGGATTGAACCAAGGACCCTGGAGCTGTGAGGCAGCAAAACTATCTATATTGGCAAAAGTTTTTGGGTACCTGACAATCACACCCATATGTGTTTGCTGAATATCACTTTCCAGATTTAGCCCCCCCACACACACACTGTTCTGAGAAGGCTTTCCACAAGATCAGTGTTTCTCAACCACTGGGCTGTGGCCCATTAGTGGGCTGCAAAGCACCATCGAGTGGGTCACTTTTTTTTTTTTTTGTCAAGTTGAAGCAAATTTTTAGTAGGGTAAAATTGCTGGGTTGCATCCAATGTCACATCCACCTCATTAGATATGCAAGACATGAAATGGTGGTCAGCTAAGCTCACTGTTCACAAAGTGTTACTATTGCTGGGGTGCCTTGCTAGTTGTTAAAATGCCCTACACTTGCTTACTATTTGATCATGGTCGCCATGTTGTAAACTAACACATATATAATATGCATAATACCCAGTTGTTTAAAGGGATTTCTGTGGACCTTTGTGAATGATTTACCTGGAAGACAAGAGCAGGGAGGATTGAGAATCGAGTGACTGTGGTTTATTTACACCCAATACTAAAACTTGTAGCATCCTAGCAACCATTGAAAGATGCGTACAAAACCCAAAAATGCTGACTTACCCGGCCAAAAATGATACAGGATTTATCTTGTAGTGTCTTGATCCCCAGATCTTTAACCCAGCCACATATTAAAAAATAAAAAAATAAAATAATAATAATAATAATTGTATGCCTCAATTTTTGGATCTTTAATCCTTTTTGACTGAGAATTACCTGCATGCATGGTTTTATGTTGGCTTCTGGCACATCCATACAGTTTTAAATACAATACCTACAATTAAAAAAATATATTTTTTTCATTGCATTTATTTAATTCCTGGACTCCCATGTGTAACGGGGAGTGTTGTTGTTTCCCACTGACACTCTTTATAATAGATTATTAAATTCTAATACAATAGATGAGCCAAAATAATTGAGGATCTTTTTTAATGGGCCCTGACTCATTACAAGTATAAATAGGTAGGCCTAAAAGTAGAAAAGGTTGAGAACCCCTGCACTAGGTTTTGTCATTCAGTTACAAGAGCATTAGTGAGGTCAGGCGCTGATGTACTGTAGGTGTGAAGGCCTGGCATACAGTCTGTGTTCCAGTTCATCCAAAAGATGTTCAGTGGGGTTGAGGTGAGGGCTCTGAAGTGCATCCACTCCAACCTTGATAAACCATGTCTTCATGGACACTTACTTGGTTGTGTTTGGTCTCTGCCCCTTAGTTCCACTGAAGGGAAATTATACTGTGACAGCATATAAGGCATCCAATACAATTGTGTGCTTCCAGCTTTGTGTGGTATAACATGATAATCTTTGTTTAAGGTAAGAAGAAATGTGATAGCATTAACATTAAAAAAGTTTTGTCAATAAATAAACAAACATAAAAAATGAGGGTGTCATTGCATGTAAACATCCAATCAGAAAAAGCAGTTAAATTTGCTAAGGAGCATAAAGATTGGACTCTGGTGCAATGGAAAAGGTTATGTAGTCTGACGAGTTTAGATTTACGCTATTCCAGAGCAATGGGTGTGTCAGGCTAAGAAGGGAAGTGCATGAGCCTCTGGAGGTAGTGTTATGATCTGGGGTTGATTCAGTTGGTCAGGTCGAGGTGCAGCAACATTATGTGGCATTAAAATGAAATCAGCTGACTACCTGAATGTACTGAACGAACAGGTTATCCAATCAATGCATTTTATTCTGCCTTGATGACAGGGACATGCTAATTAATTCAATAATTAATTGAATTGAAATAATTAATTTTTCCCTTAGAATTGGCTTTGTACCCAAATCCTTTAAACTAGCAGTTATCAAACCCCTCATAAAAAAAAAAACCCTGACCTCGACCCCTTGACTGACGTTGATATTGGCCTATAATTGGACCCCTGCCAGCTGTTCAATTATAGGCCAATATCAAACCTCCCCTTTATCCTCAAGATCCTAGAAAAAGCTGTGGCACAGCAGTTATGCTCATATCTACATAGGAATATCCATCCATCCATCCATTATCTGTAGATGCTTATCCTGTTCTACAGAGTCACAGGCAAGCTGGAACCTATCCCAGCTGACTATGGGCAAGGTACACCCTGGACAAGTCACCAGGTTATCGCAGGGCTGACACAAACAACCATTCACACCTACGGTCAATTTGGAGCCACCAATTAACCTAACCTGCATATCTTTGGACTGTGGGGGAAACCCACACAGACACGGGGAGAACACGCAAACTCCACACAGAAAGGCCCTCACCAGCCACTGGGCTTGAACCCAGGACCTTCTTGCTGTGAGGTGACAGTGCTAACGACTACACCACCATGCCGCCCTACAAAGGAATAACATCCATGAAGTGTATCAGTCGGGACTTAGACCTCATCATAGCACAGTACTGGTTAAAATAGTCAGTGACCTACTGTTGGCATCTGATCAGGGCTGTGTCTCCTTGCTTGTATTGCTTGACCTTAGTGCAGCCTTTGATACCACTGATCATTCCATTCTCACATCTGTGTTACCTTCTGGCTTTCCCTTTTAGTTATGCTGTCATGGTTAGTCTTGCTAGAGTCCCTGCTTGCACTCAGCACAAAATGTTTATTGTTCTTAACCATTAGGTGACAATGGGCACACTGAACAACCTATCCCCCACTCCATGTCTCTCCCTCTGTCTGTATCTCTCTGTCGAGTTAGATGTCCATCCTGAGACACCAGTGATGCTGATCTCTTCTGCTCTTCAGACCTGCCTGATCCATCCTGATGCCCTATGTCTGACTGGAGTCTCATCACATTGCTCCTGTGGAGGATGGCCGCATATGGACAGTCCAAAGTAGCAATTGGAAGATGGCTCTGGACATTTACAGTACAGTTTTGGTATGATGGCTGAGGACTACAATTGCTATGATAACTTTAGGACTGCAGTTGTCATGAACAATTTTGCACTCAAATCTCCATCAATGAACAGTTGATAACTTCAATAAAATGGACTTCATGCTAAAACTATAATGAATTTCCTGGTTACACGGTTGTACTTTGTGACTAAAAAGAACACAGTTATAGAAGCAAGCTATTTATCATCACGCTATCTGTTATCACTGAAATGAGGATGGATTCCCTTTTGAGTCTGGTTCCACTCAAGGTTTCTTCCTTGTGTCATCTGAGGGAGTTTTCCCTTGCCACCCTCGACACAGGCTTGCTTATCAGGGATAAATAAATTTATTAGGGATAAAATTAGCTATGTTTAAAGTCTTTAATTTTCTGTGAAGCTGCTTTATGACATTGTTGTTAAAAGTGCTATACAAATAAACTTGACTTTATTTGATTTTACTTGACTTGACATATTCCATGGAATGGAAAGATGGAAAAAAAAATATTGTGATATTGCATAAGGTTGTCAAAACAATGACATGGCCAGTGCCTGCTGTAATCAATGCTAAAGGCAGTCCAATGAAATATCCCTTGAAACAAAATAATACTTTTTTTGGCTAGGCATTTTGTCATATCATTTATACAGTATTGAATTTAATCAGGTGTGAGATGTTTTTTCTTCCACACTTACCATATTCACCATTTTGACACAAGTAAAGCTTTATCTGCTCATACAATTTCACAGGCTTATATTTTCAGCATATTCCACTGCTACTGATAATCAAATAGTTATATCTGGGAGAATAAAGTATATGACCTTTGTGTTAAAGTGTCCTGCAAACATTTCTCACATTTCTGATAGGCTGAAGTCAGCTCACACACAAACACACAGCACAGTTTCTGTGCTGTGGTTCTGACTGAATTAATTCAAAATCCTAAATTGATTATTTTTCCTTGACAGAGAGCAGTTGCTTTTTCTCACAGATTTTATAGCAATTGAACACAGCCAGATAATTCATATACTAATACTGTCATGTGCAAGTAACAACTTTAAGTCTCAAATCTGATTGATCAGAAGGTGTTGATTAATTTTCTATCACAGCATCTCTGACAATAGGGCAATTGCATTCAAATCCCAGGTTTACAAACAAGGACAAATTTGTTGGTGCCCTTCCATGAAAAAAAAAAAAAACACAACTATCTCTGAAATAACTTGCAAGTGACAAAAGTTAATGGAATCCATTATTTATTCCATGTTGTAGTAGTTCCTGATGTGGGTGGAGCACAGAAGCACAGCAGACGAGAGTTGATGGTCATACACAACCTCTTTATTGTAGTTATTTTAGCTTTTCAGCCTTACTCAGTCACACTATCACTCACACTTTCACACACTACATGTACACATGCGTTGTGATCAGGAGCCAGCATTTCTCTGCTCTCCCCCTCCTTTTATGCTCCATCCCTGCAACAAACAAAACACACCCACACACTAATTGACAGCAAGTGTAATGACTTGGCCACTTATCTTCTCCGACCCAGCCCTCCATTCACAAACTGCCGCTTGGCCACAGCCCCGCTGCCACATACCCCCACCGCCCGACTCAGGCCGAGGAGCCATCCGGCCTGAAGCTGACTCCCCCCCCGACGGGACAGGACGTCTGCCACCACCATCTGCATCCCCGGCCTGTGGACCACCTCGAACTTAAACGGATGGAGGGCGAGATAACAATGGATAATCCACGCATTGGCATCCTTCAGGCGGTGGAGCCACTGGATGGGTGTGTGGTCCAAACAGAGAGTGAAAGGGTGCCCCAGCAGGTAGTATTGTAGGGCAAGGACCTCCTACTTGATGGCAAGACACTCTTTCGATGGTGCTGTATCTGCTTTCACGCATCGAGAGTTTCCAGCTGATGTACAGCATGGGGTGCTCCTCACCCTCCACCTTCATGGACAAAATGGCCCCCAGCCCTCTGTCTGATGTGTCAGTCTGCAAAATAAAGGGGAGAGAGAAGTCAGAAGGGGAAGAGAGAAGGGGAGAGAGAAAAGTGGCCCCCACACAGTGCAGCTTTTACCTCAGAGAAAGTCTGTTGGCACTGTTCCATCCACTGGACCGGATCTGGAGCCCCCTTTTTAGTGAGATTGGTTAGCGGGCTGGTGATGTCTGAATAATTAGGTATAAACCTACAATAATAGTCAGCCAGCCCCAGGAACCGTCTCACCTCTTTTTAGGTCTTGGGCCTCAGGCAAGCCGCAGTCACTGCAGTCTTGTTAATTTGGGGACACACCTGCCCATGGCCAAGTGGAACCCCATATACCGTACTTCCACCCACCCAATTGCACACTTTTTCAGGTTAGCTGTGAGGCCCACATGCCTCAGCGACTTTAGAACGTCCCTCAGGTGTTCCAAGTGCCGCGGCCAATCATGGCTGTAGATTATTATATCGTCTAGATATGCAGCCACGTAGGCAGCGTGAGGGGGGAGAACCCTGTCCATAAGCCGCTGGAACATAGCAGGCGCCCCAAATAACCCAAAAGGGAGTGTGATAAATTGGTCTAATCCAAACGGTGTGGAAAAGGTTGTTTTCTCTCAGGATAGAGGAGTCAAGGGGATCTACCAATATCCCTTTGTTAGATCCAGCATCGAATAAAAGCGAGCAGCACCTAACCGATCAAGCAACTCATCAATGCAAGGCATTGGGTATGCGTCGAATTTAGACACCGCATTAACTTTTCTATAGTCCACACAGAACCGGAACGACCCGTCGGTCTTGGGAACCAGGACCACTGGGCTGCTCCAGTCACTGTGGGACTCCTCGCTTATGCCCATTTCGAGCATGGCCTTGAGTTCATCCCGAACCACTTTTTTCTTGTGTTCAGGCAAACGGTAAGGGCAGCTACGCGCTAGCACCCCCGGGGGCATTTCAATGTGGTGTTCTATGAGGTGGGTATGACCGGGAAGGGGCGAGAACACGTTGGAAAATCCCTTTTGCAACTTGGCTACCTCTGTGAGTTGGGCTGGTGAGAGGTGGTCTCTACAAGGGACTGGAGTGGTTTGAGATGTTATCCTTTTTACCTCCAGTCCCAGCTCCACCTTCTCCGGGACTACCTCCTCACTTCATAGTTGACATCCCCGATTCGCCGTGTGACCTTAAAGAGCCCTTGCCACTTGGCAATTAATTTAGAACTCAACGTGGGCAATAATATGAGCACTTTGTCTCCTGGCATGAACTCTCTAAGGCACGTGCCCCTGTCATACAGCCAGCTCTGATGTTCTTGTGCCTGCTGCAAATTATCCTGGGTTAAGTGCATGAGGGTGTGGAGTTCTGTGCGCAGGCCAAGAACATACTGGATTTCGTTTTTGCTAGGCGAAGGTCCCTCCTCCCAATTTTCTCATAGCACATCCAGAATGCCATGCAGCTTACGCCCATATAATAATTCAAATGGAGAAAACCCCGTGGAGGCTTGCGGGACCTCTCATACTGCGAATAACAGGGGCAAGAACCAAAATATCCCAGTTACGTGCATCGTCAATTACAAATTTCCAGATTATGTTCTTGAGTGTTTAGTTAAAAATCGCTCTACTAAGCCATCCGTTTGTGGGTGATAGACACTGGTGCAGATAGACTTAATCCCCAGTAACCCATACAGTTCACGCAATGTGCATGACAAACAAAGTGCCTTGGTCTGTTAGGATTTCTTTTGGAATTCCGACCTGGGAGATAAAGTGGAAGAGCACTTCTGCAATACTGCATGCTGAGATATTGCGGAGAGGCACTGCTTCCAGATATCACGTTGCATAGTCCACCAGAACTAAAATAAAGTGATATCCCCATGCTGACTGATCTAATGGCCCGACGAGATCCATCCCAATTTGCTCAAACAGGGTCTCGATTAGAGGAAGAGGGCGCAACGATGCTTTTGGAGTGGCCACAGGATTTACTAATTGGCATTCACGGCACGCTGCACACTACCGACGGACATCCCCACGAATCCCTGGCCAATAGAACTGGGCCATTATTCGGGCTAGAGTTTTGTCCGGTCCCAAGTGTCCAGCCATGGGATTAAAGTGAGCTGCATGGAATATGAGTTCCATATGGCTCTTTGGGATTAATAATTGAGTCATCTGTTCTCCAGTTTGAGTGTCCTGCATCACTCAGTACAATCTATCCTTAATAATAGCGAAATATGGGAAGGCCGGTGTCATGCTTGGCTGGAGAGTTTGACCATCGATTACTCTCACTTGGTCAAACGCATGCCGCAGAGTCTCGTCTCGCAACTGCTCTAATGGGAAATCCCCAAGGGAATCTCTGAGAGAGGGAGGAGGGGCAGGGTGCTCCTCACTCCTTGTATTGCTCTTACACTGTGCTGACGTAGATGGCTCTGCGACGGCTTCCCCAGTCAGTGCCACACCGGGAGCTTCCCATGAAGTATTTATGCAGGACCCACCTCACATTATGTGTTCCATCAATTCTTTAAACCCTGGCCAATCAGTTCCCAAAATTAATGAGTGGGTGAGATGAGGGTTAACCGCTGCCTTAATTCTATGCGTTTGGCCCCGGAATAGAATATGGACAGACACTAGAGGGTAATTGTGAACATCTCCCATGCACACAACACCTGCACCGTTTGTGCTTTCCCCAATGCCTCACCTTGCACCAGGCGTTGGTGAATTGAGGTCTGGTTACAGCCGGAATCCACCAACGCACAATATGTATCCCCTTGAACACTTACTGATATGCAATACGTCCCAGCCTGATTGGGGGCGGTTTCTGGTGCGTCGGGGATCCAGATCACAGCTCCCACCTCCCTTGTGAAACTCTGACTCGGGAGATGCTCCAACTCCCTGCCGCGCCAGCACACCAGCCCAGGCTTTCCCTCTGCACTGGCGTTATGGGAGTCACTCACCTGAGGAGGAGACAACACAGAGATGGAAGGGGAAGATGGGAGGACACCATGGGTGCAACGGACTGGCTGGGGGAGAGCCGGCCGCCACCTCCACGGTAGGGGAATGGGGTGGGGAGGGGAAAGGGAGACGGGGAGAGGAGAGAGAGAAAGAGAAGAGAAGCGAGTGGAGATGCCTCATCTGCCTGCTGTCGGAGCCGCCTCCAGATGGTCCTCCGCCAGCTTGATGGCTCGTTCCAGTGATGCTGGGTGATGACACTGGACCCATTCCAGCGTTCCTTCTGGAAGTCGAAATTGATGAGCTGTCCCAGTGCCACCAGATCGATGATTCCATCAGCGTCACGATCTTCTGCCCTCAGCCACTGCCAGCAGGCATCCCGGAGTTGCTGGCCAAATGCAAACAGCTGGCCGACCTCCTCCAATGCCAGCGTCCAAAAGCACTGGTGATGTTGTTCCAGGGAGTGGCCGACCCACTGCAGGATGGCTTTCTTCAGGTCAGCATACACCAGTTGGCTGTCAGCAGGGAGCTGCTGCGCTCCAAGCTGTGCCTCGCCAGTCAGGAGAGGGAGGAAGCGCGCTGCACGCTGCTCCACCAGTCACCCCCATGCCTCGGCTGCCTGTTCAAAGAGGGAGAGGAATGCTTCCGGATCATCCTGCGAGCCCATCTTCAGGAGGGTGCTGGCTGCGGTGATGGTTGACACTCCTGCTGACACGAGCAGATGCCAGAATGCCTGGCGATCTTCCTGCTGGGCCAGCATCAAGGCTTCAAAGCATTGCTCCTGTTCCTTTCGGAGGGCGATCAGCGCTTGATGCTGGTTCTGCTGGGTGGTAGCGAGGGCAAGGATGAGCTCTTTGAATGGGGAGGACTCCATGGGGTGGTTCCCTTCTGTGCATCCCGGGTTTCGGCACCACTGTAGCAGTTCCTGATGTGGGTGGAGCACAGAAGCATGGCAGGCGAGAGTTGATGGTCACACAACCTCTTTATTGTACTTATTTTAGCTTTTCAGCCTTACTCAGTCACACTATCACTCACACTTTCATACACTACATGCACACGTGCATTGTGGTCAGGAGCCAGCACTTCTCTGCCCTCCCCCTCCTTTTATGCTCCTTCCCTGCAACAAACAACACACCCACCCACACACTAATTGACAGCAGGTGTAATGACTTGGCCACTTATCTTCCCCAACCCCGCCCTCCATTCACAAACTGCTGCTTGGTCACACCCCCACTGCCACACATGTTTAACACAAATCAGATTTTGCTTTTGGTTTTTGGTTCAAGTGAATATTTTACATAAAATAAATAAAAATGGCATGGACACAAATGATGGTGCCCTTAATATTTTGTTGCACAACCTTTAGCAGCAATCACTGCAAACAAGCAATCTCTGTAGTGCTCAATGAAACTTCTGCATCTGCCAACAATCTGCCAACAGGTAGTTTGGCCCACTTCCTGAGCAAACTGCTCTTGCTGTCAGGGCCCATAGAAGGTCACTTCAGAATAGTCCAATATTTTGTTCTTTGCCATTCTTGGGTGCATTTAGCTGTGTGCTTTAGTTCTTTATCCTGTTGGAGGATCCATGACCTTCGACTGAGACAGAGCTTTCTGACACTAGGTAGTATGTTTCACTCCAGAATGCATTAATAGGCTCGAGATTTCATTGTGCCTTGCACAGATTCAAGGCACCCCTTGCCAGGCACAGCAAAGCAGCCTCAAATCATACCCAAGCCACCTCCATGTTTCACAGTAGGTCTGGTGTTCTTTTCTTTGAAAGCTTATTTTTTTCTTCTGTGGACATAGAGCTGATGTAACTTGCCAATAAGCTTGAATTTTATCTCATCTGTCCAAAGGACAAGCTCCCGGAAGCATTGTAGCTTGTCAATATGTATTTTAGCAAATTCCAGTCTGGCTTTTTTAAGTTTTTCTTTCAACAATGGAGTTTTTCCATTAAACCCGCTGTCGCTCAAAAACTGACATATGCTGCAATCATACATTGATGTACCTTGACCTTGGAGTTCAACTTTTATCTCTTTGGAAGATGTCCTTGGCTCTATTTCTACCATTAGCACTAGCCTTCTGTTCAATCTGTGGTCGTTTCCACTTATGGCCACATCCAAGAAGGCTGGCTACAGTCCCATGGAACTTAAACTTCTTAATAATATTTGCAGCTGTAGTCACAGGGACATCACACTGCTCGGAGATGGTCTTATAGTCTTTGCCTTTAACTTGCTTTTGCTATAATTTTCTTTCTGATCTCTTCAAACAACTCTCTCCTTTGCTTTCTCTGGTCCATGTTCAATGTGGTGCACACAACAAAACACTCAGAAAATAAAGTACATTACTCTCACTTTAGAGAGACAATGGCTTGTCACTGGGGCAGTACCCTCTAAGGTACTTATTTGTACCCTTTATATACTGCTTGGGAACATATTATATGTACCTTTTTGGCCATAGAAAATACACATAGTTACCTTGAGGTCCAATAATGAGCCCTAGGGGGTACATTAGAGTATATTGTACCTTGGGGGACAGAAATGGACTCCTACTGTACACCTATTTCTGACAGTATACCAGACAGCAGAGTGATGACTTCTCTCCATTTAAATAGACTGAATGACGAATTACAAGATTGAAGACACCTGTGATATGAATTAAGGTTAAACAATTCATTTGAAATATCACTGTAATCCAATTACAGTCACTGGCCACTTTAACAGGAACTTATTCTTGATTCTAAGATTCCTGTTCTTGGCTGGCAGGAGCGGAAGCCAACGTGATCATCTGCTGTTGCATCTGTGATGCGTTTCTGTTCACCACGGTTGTAAAAAAGTGGTACAAGTTGCTATATCCTTCCTGGCAGCTTGAACAGATCTGACGTCTGTGAAGATTCTCAGTCATCCAGGTCATAGTAAACCGTAGGTGGTAAAAGAGAGCAACTGGACTTGCTTGAAGATTCTTGAAGACATTTCATCTCTCATCCAAAAGTCTTCTTCAGTTCTGTCTGACTAATAGGGAGTATCAGGTATTTATCTTCTCATGGATGAAAAGCAATCCTAAGGTGTCGTTGAGTCATCCTGTTGGTGTGGGTCACTGGGGGCTGGGTGTGAATGGCCTAGAGAGTCATTGGGGTGATCAATAGATTGTTGGTTCTCTCTGCCCTCCGGTGAGCCCATGTTTACATTAGACCGTATCAGCGGATCATCAGATTAATGTTTTTAAAACGATTAGTGTGCACACAGCAACACCAATACATGATTTGCGTGCACACAGCAATATTAATACATGGATACGCTCGGCTCCGCAGGCATCCTGCGCTCCAAATCACTCCACCCTGAACAACAAGTGCCCTCTGGAGGGTGCACACTCCAGCCTTGCGCAGCTCACAGAGCACGTGAGTGAAGTGAACAAGCTGTGATTCGGGACTGAGCCGCTGTGTGTGTGATCCCAGCGCACATCACTTACCACTTGCAAGTGGAAGGATGGCAAGCCTAAAGACAATCATAACTACACAATGGGCAGTATTTGCATCAGTATTTGTAGTATTTTCATACTTTTATACTCTTTAATGAAAGGTGATACAAGGCGGAAGTCCGCGCCGTTTTTCAGCAGTCGCGTCACATGACCAACGCCAGCGAATCAGGAAGGTGGATGTCACAGTGACGTTGTCCAATGAGACGCCAGCTAGAGCTCAGCACAGCGTATCCGCGTATTCTGAATGTTTACACAGCACCGGAGCTGACACGATCTGGATTGAATATGTGGACGCTGGCGGATTCCCGTTTCCCGGCGTTTCCAGGCGGTTTAATGTAAACGGACAGTGCATCCGCGAAGAAAACGAGACAGATACGGTCTAATGTAAACGTAGCCTGAGTCACTGAAAACCTGTGAGTCACCACAGAAGCAGTTGGATCTGTTAGAAAACGACTCCTTCAAGACAGCACCTTAATGGATAGAAAGTGGTCAAAGCTTTATGTTCCACTTCCTCCATGTATAGATTGGCCACAATAGGGGACACCAGTGAGCCCATGGTGCACCCATGCTTCTGTCTGTAGAAGCTTTCATTAAACTGGAAATAGGTGGTGGTCAGGCAGAGGTCAAGCAGGGTGCAAATCTGATCTGTGGTGAGGTTTGTTCTATCCATTAAGGTGCTGTCTTGAAGCAGTCATTTTCCAGTGTCTTCAAGAATCTTCAAGCAAGTCCAGTTGCTCTCTTTTACCACCAAAAGATCTGACCATTTTCCTTGGACTCCTCTTATCAACTTGGCATTTCCACTCACAGAACTATCGCTCACTCTTTTTTTTAATGCCATTCTGTATAAACTCGAGAGACTGTTGTGTGTGAAAACCCCAGGAGAGCAGCAGTTTCTGAAATGCTCAAACCAGTCCACCTGGCACCCATGCCACAGTGAAAGTCACAGAGATCACAATTTTTTCCCATTCTGATGCTTGAAGTGAACATTATCTGAAGCTCTTGATTTGTATCTGCATCATTTTATGCATTGTGCTGCTATCAAGGGATTGGCTGATTAGATAACTATATAAAAAAGCAGGTGTATGGGTGTTCCTAATAAAGTGACCAATGAGTGTAATTGCTGTGGTATAAGGGAAATAAAACACTGTAGGACATGTTGCTATAGAAAAATAATCATTCACAGTAGTAACTTGAATGTCAGTTTGCATCAAACAACCCATCCATCCATTATCCTTAACCACTTATCATGTGTAGGGTCACGGGCAAGCTGAAGCCTATCCCGGCTGACTATGGGTGAGAGGCAGGGTACACCCTGGACAAGTCACCAAACCATCGCAGGGCTGACACACACAGAGACAAACAGCCATTCGCACTCACACCTACAGTCAATTTAGAGCCACCAATTAACCTAACCTGCATGTCTTTGGACTGTGGGGGAAACCGGAGCACCCAGAGGAAACCCACGCAGACACAGGGAGAACATGCAAACTCCACACAGAAAAGCCCGCATCGGCCACTGGGCTCCAACCCAGAACCTTCTTGCTGCGAGGCAACAGTGCTAACCATTACACCACTGTGGTGCCCTATCAAACTACCCATAATTGATTATTTTCTTATAACAGAATACTTCGCACTGTTGTATACCTTACTTATTCCACAGTTGTTCTAGTACATTGGGAGGGAAGTGATATACTGTAATTTCAGAACAAAATACAAGTCTAAGATCCCCAGAGATTTTTGTTTGTGATATTGTGGTACTTCTAAGACAAGGGGCACAATGTCCAAAAGCTTTGATATTTGGTTTTAAAATGATCGCTAATGGGTTAATAGGTCAATTCTAGCTATCAAAAGGCCATTATTTTAAGCTCTGAAGTCATAATGTATAAATCAACATTAGTGGTGCAACATTAGTGGTGCAGTGTCACTGGAGTTGAATTTATTTCAGCTGTCATTACAGCTGTAAAATGTTTTTCTGTCATACTGCACGTTTCAGGCAATAGATAAACCCAAGCAAATATAAGAGGGGCTTGATGAAAGTTGAGCAGTATCTGGCAGTGAGGTGAAGCCTTTCAAAAATTGAAATCTAACTGAAAAGATAAGTCATCCTTTTCCTGCTCAGGATAAGCTCTGAAGTGGGCTTTTCATCATCTTCCCTCCACCCCCTTCTGAAAAGAAGTGCCATTCTTGAGTTGAAGCCTCCAAGAAGTTATACAACTGAAAGTAGTTCTGTAGATCTCAGGAAATGAGGCCTGATTTTATCATGACCCTCCATATACAACTGTGAAATTCTACATAATTTATTGTTATTTTATCAAAGCCATGCTGGGCTGTCAAAAGAGATTTTGTCCCACATGAATGCAGTTGTGGGTGTATATCCCCCCAGGAAGAAGAGGTTTTAATCTAAGAGTGTATTTCCAAGCTGTAAATTAGATCAGTGCAGTCAATACATGGGATACATCATCAGTATATCAATGTGGCGAACAACAGATTAAATTCACTGAGAAGCAAGATCTGAATAACTTTTAGGTTGTCTGGGTGCAATGGTACCAACAAATGCTTGCAATCATATTAATCTTTAAGAATCTTTAGCAATAAATCGAAGAACCACCCATATGTTATGATTAAACAGTCAATAGAGAATTAATGTTTGATAGCTTGAATATGTATGCTGGTGTGGCAGCAGGGGCGTAGCCAAGCATCAGTTTGTAAATGGAGGGTGGGGTCGGGGAAGGTGAGTGGCCAAGTTGTTACAGCTGTTGTCAATGAATATATATATATGTGTGTGTGTGTGTGTGTGTGTGTGTGTGTGTGTGTGTGTGTGTTGCAGTGATGGTGAAGCACAAAAGGAGGGGGAGAGGAGAGAAGAGAGCCCCAGGACCAGAACACGACTTTGTGTGTGTCTGAGAGTTAAGCAAGTGAAACTGAAAAGCTTAAATAAATGTGTGTGTGAAAATTATCTCCCACCTGCCATACTTCTGTCCTCCACCCACATCAGGGAAATCGTTACAGCTGGTTATGTTTAAGATATTGGGTCAGGAAAAATATAAACCTTGCTCAGAAATCAATCACTCAGATTGGTCATTATTAGTTGTATAATCAATACATCAGTACACTTTTCAGTACATTAATAGCTGCATACTAAAAGCATCATACATAACTTAAGTTTTTACATTTTTTTTAAAATAAAAACAAATTAAAAAATATTGCCTGAATACATGGTCAAAAAAGTTACAATAAGTTAAGAGTTCATTAAAAAATTACAATAAACAATTATAAAATGTTTGCAATAAAGTATTGTAACATATTTGATAGTATAATGCAAAATTCATCACATTAAAAAATAAATAAAATAAAATTAACAGAATTACAGTTGATGCAAAAGAAAGGTTAAGGATTCTTCTCCTCTGAAGAATAGCCACCCTTTGACCCCTTTGGGGTCTGAGGGCATTTTATGACACTCTAATGATTTTGGCATACTCTGATTTTGCTGTCAATTTCAACAAATCTAAGCAGTATTTTCAAAGTCATATGACTTTTTTTGTATTCAGCACAAGTTCAGCTACAATAATATATATGTAGTATATATGTCATGATTATACTTAAAAAAAATAACAGATAAATGAAGATGTGTAGTATGAGAGCAGGTGGGTGGAGCACAGAACTGGCCAGAACTGAGTTCCAAAAACTCTTTATTTTCCACTTTTCAGTGTAAACTTATACTCCCAGGTGCGCGTGCGCACACACACACACACACACACACACACACACACACACACACACACACACACACACACACAAGTCGCCTGGTTGGGGAGAGAGCTCCCTTCCTCTGCTCTCTCTCTCTCTCTCCTTATATAGGGCACGGTCACTGGGGAAGACACACAAACACAGATTAACAGACATCAGGTGCAGTGATTCTGCCACTTACCTTCCCTGACTCTGCCCTCCGGTCACAGACCAATGCTTGACCACGCCCCCGCTGCCACATACCCCCACCGCCCGACTCAGGCTGGGCAGCCGTCCAGCCTGCAGCCGACTCCCCCCCCCCCTTGACGAGAGAGGAAGTCCGCCACGACCATCTGCGCCCCCGGCCTGTGGATCACCTTGAAATTAAAGGGCTGGAGTGCCAGATACTAATGGGTGATCCGCCCGTTGGCATCCTTCATGCGGTGGAGCCACTGGAGGGGTGCGTGGTCTGAACAGAGGATGAAAGGGCACCCCAGGAGGTAGTAGCAGAGGGAGAGGACTGCCCACTCGATCGCCAGGCACTCCTTTTCTATGGTGCTGTAGTGCCTCTCACGCACCTACAGCGTCCTGCTGATGTAGAGCACGGGGCGGTCCTCCCCCTCCACCTCCTGGGACAGAACAGCCCCCAGCCCTCTGTCCGAGGCGTCCGTCTGCAACATAAAGGGGAAAGAAAAGTCAGGGGAGTGTAACAGTGGCCCCCCGCACAATGCAGCCTTCACCTCAGAGAAAGCCTGCTGGCATTGCTCCGTCCACTGGACCAGATCTGGTGCCCCCTTTTTAGTGAGATTAGTCAGTGGGCTGGTGACGTTCGAATAATTAGGTATAAACCTATGATAGTAGCCAGCCAGCCCCAGGAACTGTCTCACCCCATTTTTGGTCTTGGGCCTCGGGCAGGCTGCAATCGCTGCTGTCTTATTAATTTGGGGATGCACCTGCCCATTGCCCAAGTGAAAGCCCAGATACTGTACTTCCACCCGCCCAATCACTCACTCCTTTGGGTTGGCTGTGAGACCCGCTTGCCTCAGCAACCCAAGGATGGCCCTCAGGTGTTGCAGATGCCGCGGCCAGTTGTTACTATAGATTATGATGTCGTCTAAGTACGCGGCCGCATAGGTGGCGTAGGGGCAGAGGACCCTGTCCATAAGCCGCTGGAATGTAGCAGGCGCCCCAAACAGCCCAAAAGGAAGTGTGACAAATTGGTGTAAGCCAAACGGTGTGGAAAAGGCCATTTTTTTCTTGGGATAGTGGAGTCAAGGGGATCTGCCAATAACCCTTTGTCAAATCCAGTGTCGAATAAAAGTGAGCCGTGCCTAGTCGATCCAGCAACTCATCAATACGAGGCATTGGGTATGCATCGAATTTAGACACCGCGTTGACTTTTCTATAGTCCACACAGAACCGGACCGAGCTGTCAGCCTTGGGAACCAAGACCACCGGGCTGCTCCAGTCACTGTGGGACTCCTCGATGATGCCCATTTCGAGCATGGCCTTGAGTTCTTCCCGAACCACCTTTTTCTTGTGTTTGGGCAGCCTGTAAGGGCGGCTGCGCACTACCACCCCCGGGGGCATCTCAATGTGGTGTTCTATGAGGCGGGTGCTGCCAGGCAGGGGCAAGAACGCATCCAAAAATTCGGTCTGCAACTGGGCAACGTCCATGAGTTGGGTCGGGGAGAGGTGGTCTCCACAGGAGACCGGAGAGGTACGCGATGTCAATGTTCCCTTTTGAACCTCTGACCCCAGCTCTGCCTTCTCCGGAACCAATGACACCAACGACACAGGGACCTCCTCGTTCCAGAGTTTGAGCAGATTGAGGTGGTAAATCTGTCGCGCCCTGCCCCTGTCCATCCGCCTCACCTCATAGTCAATGTCCCCGACTCGCCGTGTGACATCAAAGGGTCCTTGCCACTTGGCGATCAATTTGGAGCTCGACGTAGGCAACAGTACGAGTACTTTATCTCCCGGTGCGAACTCCCTAAGGTGTGTACCCCTGTTGTACAGGAGGATTTGACGTTCTTGGGCCTGCCGCAAATTCTCCTGGGTTAGGTGTGTGTGTGTGTGGAGTTTTGCGCGCAGGTCGATAATGTATTGGATTTCATTTTTGCTCGATGAAGGTCCCTCCTCCCAATTTTCCCACAGTACATCTAAGATGCCGCGCGGCTTATGCCCATATAATAATTTGAATGGGGAGAACCCTGTGGAGGCTTGTGGGACCTCTCGCACTGCGAATAACAGGGATTCGAGTCATTTATCCCAATTACGTGCATCCTCATGTACAAACTTTTTAATTATGTTCTTGAGGGTGCGATTGAACCGTTCGACTAAACCGTCCATTTGTGGGTGATAAACGCTGGTGCAGATCAGCTTAATTCCCAATAACCCATACAGTTTGTGCAGGGTGCGTGACATAAACGAAGTGCCTTGATCAGTCAGAATCTCTTTGGGGATTCCAACTTGGGAGATGACGTGGAAGAGTGCTTCCGCAATACTGTGTGCTGAGATATTGCGAAGAGGCACTGCTTCCGGGTATCGCATTGCATAGTCCACCAGAACTAAAATAAAGTGATACCCTCATGTTGACCGATCTAATGGCCCAACAAGATCCATCCCAATTCTTTCGAATGGGGTCTCGATTAATGGCAGAGGGCACAAAGGCGCTTTTGGAATGGCCGCTGGATTTACGAACTGGCATTCGCGGCATGCCGTACACCACCTACAGACATCACCGCGAATCCCTGGCCAATAGAACCAGGCCATTATTTGGGCTAGTGTCTTATCCTGCCCTAAGTGTCCAGCCATGGGATTAAAGTGAGCCACCTGGAATACCAATTCCCGGTGGCTCTTTGGGATTGAAAGTTGCGTAATCGGTTCCTGATTCTAAGTGTCCTGCTTCACTTGGTATAACCTATCCTTCATAATGGAGAAATAGGGAAAGGACAGGGTGGCATTTGGCTGGAGCGTTTGACCATTGATTACTCTCACTTGGTCAAACGCATGCCGCAGAGTCTCGTCTTGCAACTGCTCTAACGGGAAATCCACGAGGGATTCCCCAAGAGAGGGAGGAGGAGCCAGCGGCTCCTCACTCTGACGTGGAGATGACATAGACAGCTCTGTGACAGCTGCTCCCGCCAGTGCCACACTGGGACCTCCCCCTGCTAAACTACGGCAGGACCCACTCTTCACTAAATGAGTCATTAATTCCCAAAATCCTGGCCAATCAGTCCCCAAAATTATCAAGTGGGTAAGGCGAGGATTAACCGCCGCCTTTACACTTGATTTCTCCCCTCGAAATAGAATGTGGACCGACACTAAAGGGTAGTTGTGAACATCCCTGTGCACACACAACACCTTCACCAATTGTGCTCCCCCCAATGCCTTGTCTTGCACCAGGCTTTGGTGGATTGAGGTCTGATTACAGCCAGAGTCCACCAAAGCCTGATACGTATCCCCTTGGACACTCACCAGTATGTGATATGCTCCAGCCCGATCGAGGGCGGTTCCCAGCGCGTCGGAGATCCGGACCACCACGCCCACCTCCATTGCCGAGCACTGATGCTGGAGGTTCCCCAGCTCCCCGCAGCGCCAGCAAACCGGCCTGGGCTCTCTCTCTGCACTGGCGCTCTGGGGCTCACTCACCTGAGGGGGGGAGAGACAGACACGGAAGCGGAAAATGATAGGGCACCGCTGGGGTGGAGCCGGCCCCCGCCTCCGCAGTGGGGGAACGGGGCGAGGACGAGGAACAGAAGGGGAGGGGGAGAGAGAGAGAGAGAGAGAGAGAGGAGAGAAGAGAAGAGGAAACATGCTGTCCTGCCATTGGAACAGCCACCAAATGGTCCTTCGCCAGCTCAATGCCCTGATCCAGCAATGCCGGGCGATGGCACTGGACCCACTCCGTGGTCCCCTCAGGCAGCCGGGTGATGAACTGCTCCAGTACCACCAGATCGACGATTCCCTCGGCGTCGCGGTCGTCAGCCCTCAGCCATCGCCGGCAGGCGTCCCGGAGTTGCTGGCCAAACGCAAACGTCCGGCCGACCTCATCTAGGCATAGAGCATGGAAGCACTGGCGTTGTTGTTCAGGGGTGCGCCCCACACGCTGTTGGATGGCCCGGTGCAGGTCTGCATAGACCAGCCGGCTGTCGGCGGGGAGCTGTAGCGTGGCCAGCTGCGCCTCGCTCGTTAGCAGGGGGAGGAGGCACGCCGTGCACTGTTCCACCGGCCAGCCCCAGGCCTCTGCTGCTTGCTCAAAGAGTGCTAGGAAGGCCTCAGGGTCATCATGTGGGCCCATCTTCGTTAGGGTGAGGTGGGGAGGGCCGGCGGCAGTGGAGGTGGTGGACCCCGCCGACATGAGGAGGTGCCAGAACGGCTGACTATCTTCCTGTTGCACCAGCACCAGGGCCTTGAACCTTTGCTCTTGCTCCTTTTGGAGGGCGATCAGCATCTGGTGCTGGCTCTGTTGGGCTGTGGCAAGGGTGTGGATCAGGCCTGCGAAGGGGGAGGACTC
Organism: Neoarius graeffei; assembly: GCF_027579695.1. Classification (NCBI taxonomy): domain Eukaryota; kingdom Metazoa; phylum Chordata; class Actinopteri; order Siluriformes; family Ariidae; genus Neoarius; species Neoarius graeffei. The sequence goes on from NC_083573.1 coordinate 82,025,555, forward strand.
TATGGGGCTGTTCTCCTCTGTGCTCCAAGTCCCAGGTTTCGGCACCACTGTAGTATGACAGCGGGTGGGTGGAGCACAGAAGTACGGCAGGCCAGAACTGAGTTCCAAAAACTCTTTATTTTCCACTTTTCAGTATAAACTTATTCTCCCAGGCACACACACACACATACACAAGTCACCTGGTTGGGGAGAGAGCTCCCTTCCTCTGCTCTCTCTCTCTCCTTATATAGGGCGCAGTCACTGGGGAAGACACATAAACACAGATTAACAGTCATCAGTTGCAGTGATGGTGGTGCAGTGGTTAGCGCTGTCGCCTCACAGCAAGAAGGTCCCCTTGTCCCGTTTCCTCCGGGTGCTCCGGTTTCCCCCACAGTCCAAAGACATGCAGGTTAGGTTAACTGGTGACTCTAAATTGACCATAGGTGTGAATGGTTGTCTGTGTCTATGTGTCAGCCCTGTGATGACCTGGCGATTTGTCCAGGGTGTACCCCGCCTTTCGCCCGTAGTCAGCTGGGGTGGGCTCCAGCTTGCCTGCGGCCCTGTGGAGCAGGATAAAGCGGCTAGAGATAATGAGATGAGATGAGTTGCAGTGATTCTGCCACTTACCTTCCCTGACTCCGCCCTCCGGTCGCAGACCGATGCTTGACCATGCCCCCACTGCCACATGTTGGAAAAAGCAGTTTTAGATCTGTGTTGGAATGTATGAAAAAAACCCCCGCTACCTTACCCATTGTGACATACTGTTTTGATCACTTGAGGTGATTATGTTCAGTCTTAGGAATGAAACAAGCACAAAGGCTTAAATCTTCTCCATTGATTTGGACAATTAACTGGCCATCAAAAAATTTATGTCATATTGTTTTGGGATAAAGAGTGGGATGGGTATTCAATGAGAAGAGTAGAAAATTCCATTCAATGAGAAGAGTGAATACCCCTCCCACTGCCAACTCTTAATCCCATCAGGTCAAGTGATCAAGTCAAGTCAAGTCAACTTTATTGTCAAATATGCTATACATGCTCGACATACAGCACAGATGAAATTTCAGTCCTCTCTGACCCACGGTGCAAACAGGCAATGCAATAAATAAAAATAAAAATAGAATAATTGAAAAAACAAACAAACAATATAAACAGTATAAACACTCGATAAGAACTAGACAGACTAAACACTCAAACAATATAAACAGTATAAACACTCTAGATAAGAACTAGACGTAGACTAAACACTCATATATATATATATATATATATATATATATATATATATATATATACACACATACATATATATATATATATATATACACACACACACACACACACACACACACAAACACACGTAAATTGGTGCAAATAAACAAACAGTCAAGAGCACTTGAGGTATAGCAGGTAAACATGAAATAAGCAGTATAAACAAACTAGCAGCTGTTAAGGTGAGGTAGTGCGGAATAGTGCAAATGACCGAGGTAAAGTGAGATGTGCGGTCCCTGAGTTCAGTGTGTTAATGAACGATGAGATGTATGTATGTGTGTGTGTTTGGGGGGGGGGGGGGGGGGGACTGTGAGGATGACATGTCAGATGCTGAAGGGGGGGCAGGGGGGTTCAAAATGGTTCATCATGATGGGTAAGGTAATGGGTTTTTTTTTTGTTTGTTTGTTTTTTTCACCCATTCCAACACAATTCTAAAACTGATTTTTACAACATCTTCATTTATCTTGGTATTTGACTCTATTCAGTGTGTCTTGAAATAAACTCTTGTGCTATTTTACTCAGTTCAGAGCCACAACCAACTCTGTTACTCTTACACAATTACTTTATAATTTTGCTCCCACTCCAACTCCAAATTTTACTCTCTAAACTCAAAGTAAAGCAAAATTAACTATTTTTTAGGAAAATACTTTTTACTCTGGAAAAATCGCTCAGTTATTTTTTCCTGTTTATGCACTACAACACACGCATATCAATGATATGCTCATAAGAAATAGAAGAAATATTTACACTTACTCGAGTTGATCTTCAGCCGGATCAGGTCAAAGTAAAAAAAAGGCACCATTCATCATCAGTGTTGCAGTTCTCAAGACTGAATTGAATCGCTGTCCTGAAATTGAATTGCTGTCCTGAATCATACAAAGTGCATAAAATCTGCATGCCATCTCACAACAAGTTTTACCTCCAAATAGCCTAAACTATGGCTGACAGATTTTATCCTGTTCATGGTGGGCGTTCCCACCATGAAAGAGAAACCAATCAAAACTGAAAGAGTGAAAATAATTATCATGTTGTTACCATGTGAACAGTCTTATGAATGTGTAAGTGGCTGCTCAGTGTTCCAACTCTGGTGTGACTGAGTAAGGTGACAAGTTTTATGTTTCAACTAAAGTAATTAAAAAAATTATATTATTTGGCAGTGGGCACATAGGAAAGTGTAAAGTAGAAAGTTTCTGTCAATAAGTTTATCATGCTTGTATGATAAAAAACTCGCAAAGATAGTTATCTAAATACATGACCTACTCTTTCTAAACCTGCTGAGCTTTGCTGGTGAAGCTCTTGACCCCAGAAGGTTAATGTGGTGGAGGAGTTTGGGTGTCCCAGTGATCCTGGGAACTGTGTTTTAGGGGGCATTAGCCCCTGGTAGGGTCTTCCAAGGCAAATTGGTTCCAGGGGAGGTGCCAGACTAAGAGCGTTTCAAGACCCTGATGAAACAGCAAAGAAGGAGCTGTAGCACCTCGCCCAGGAGTGGGAAACTGGATCCAGACCTGGGAGGGGAGCTCACCGGTGAGCATCTGGTGGCCAGGCCTTGGCCCATGGGGCCTGGCCGGGCACAGCCCAAAGAAATTACATGGAGCCGCTGCTATGTGGGCTCACCACCTGCAAGGACAAGCACTGGGGTCGGATGCATTAGGAGCCGGGTGGCAGGAAAAGGTGGGAGCCTGGGTGTGCTGATCCTCGGCAGTGCAGACTAGTGATTGGGATGTGGAATGTCACCTTTCTGGTGGGGAAGGAACCGGAGCTAGTGCAGAAGGTGCAGCAGTACCAACTAGATATAGTTGGGCTCACCTCCATGCATAGCACCGGTTCTGGAACCAAACTCGTGGAGGGGGGTGGGCTCTATCCTTTTCCAGTGTTGCCCAGGGTGAGAGGCACCAGGCAGGTGTGGGGATACTCATGAGCCCCCAGCTGAGTGCTGCTGTATTGGAGTTCTCTCTAGAGAACAAAAGGGTTGCCTCTATGTTACTGCAAGTTGCTGAGAGGAAAACTGTGACTGTTGTTTGTGCTTATGCACCAAAAAGCAGTGTAGAGTATTTGGCCTTCTTGGAGTCACTGGGTGGTGTCCTGGAAGGGGTGCCAACTGGGGACTCCATAGTTCTCCTGGGGGACTTCAACAGTCACATGGGCAATGATGGAGAAACCTGGAGGGGGGTGATTGGGAGGAACAGCCTTCCCAATCACCATCATGGCAGTAACCTAAGAACCCGCTGGTGGACACCGGCAGTGAAGGAAGCCGTCAAGCTGAAGAAAGAGGCCTTTTGGGCTTGATTGGCCCAAATGGTTGATGGGTCCCTTGAGGCAGTAGGCAGGTACTGGGAGGCCAGAAGGGCTGCAGCTTCAGCAGTTGCTGAAGTAAAAACCTGGGTGTGGGAAGAGTTCAAGGAGGCCATGGAGAAGGATTTTTTGGTTGGCCTCAAGGAAGTGCTGACGAACCATTTCTGGACTCAGGAAAGGGAAGCAGGGCTTGCCTCAGGCTGTGCACAGGTGGGGAGGAGAACTGCTGACCTGAACTGGGGATATTGTCAGGCAGTGGAAAGAGCATTTTGAGGAACTCCTGAACCTGTCTTACATGTCCTCCATGGAGGAGTTGGAGACTGAGGACTCGGGGGAAGCTTCACCCATATCTCTGGCAGAAATCACTGAGGCAGTCAAGAAGCTCCTTGGTGGCAAGGCACCAGGAGTGGATGAGATTTGCCCGGAGATGCTGAAGGCTCTGGACATTATTGAGCTCTCTTGGCTGACATGCCTCTTCAATGTCATGTGGTGGTTGGGTACAGTGCCTGTGGAGTGGCAAACTGGGGTGGTGATTCCTCTTTCCAAAAAGGGGGAATGGAGAGTGTGCTCCAATTATAGGGGTATTACACTGCTCAGACTCCCTGGGAAAGTTTATTCCAGGGTGCTGGAAAGAAGGCTCTGACTGACTGTCGAACCTCAGATTCAGGAGGAGCAATGCGGATCCTGTCCTGGCCATGGAACAGTGGACCAGCTCTTTACCCTGGCAGGGTTGTTGGAGGGTTCATGGAAGTATGATCAGCCAGTCTACAACCCCGATTCCAAAAAAGTTGGGACAAAGTACAAATTGTAAATAAAAATGGAATGCAATGATGTGGAAGTTTCAAAATTTCATATTTTATTCAGAACGGAACATAGATGACATATCAAATGTTTAAACTGAGAAAATGTATCATTTAAAGAGAAAAATTAGGTGATTTTAAATTTCATGACAACAACACATCTCAAAAAAGTTGGGACAAGGCCATGTTTACCACTGTGAGACATCCCCTTTTCTCTTTACAACAGTCTGTAAACATCTGGGGACTGAGGAGACAAGTTGTTCAAGTTTAGGGATAGGAATGTTAACCCATTCTTGTCTAATGTAGGATTCTAGTTGCTCAACTGTCTTAGGTCTTTTTTGTCGTATCTTCCGTTTTACGATGAGCCAAATGTTTTCTATGGGTGAAAGATCTACAACCCCGATTCCAGAAAAGTTGGGACAAAGTACAAATTGTAAATAAAAACGGAATGCAATAATTTACGAATCTCAAAAACTGATATTGTATTCACAATAGAACATAGACAACATATCAATGTCGAAAGTGAGACATTTTGAAATTTCATGCCAAATATTGGCTCATTTGAAATTTCATGACAGCAACACATCTCAAAAAAGTTGGGACAGGGGCAATAAGAGGCTGGAAAAGTTAAAGGTACAAAAAAGGAACAGCTGGAGGACCAAATTGCAACTCATTAGGTCAATTGGCAATAGGTCATTAACACGAATGGGTATAAAAAGAGCATCTTGGAGTGGCAGCGGCTCTCAGAAGTAAAGATGGGAAGAGGATCACCAATCCCCCTAATTCTACGCCAACAAATAGTGGAGCAATATCAGAAAGCAGTTCGACAGTGTAAAATTTCAAAGAGTTTGAACATATCATCATCTACAGTGCATAATACCATCAAAAGATTCAGAGAATCTGGAAGAATCTCTGTGCGTAAGGGTCAAGGCCAGAAAACCATACTGGGTGCCCGTGATCTTCGGGCCCTTAGACGGCACTGCATCACATACAGGCATGCTTCTGTATTGGAAATCACAAAATGGGCTCAGGAATATTTCCAGAGAACATTATCTGTGAACACAATTCACCGTGCCATCCGCCGTTGCCAGCTAAAACTCCATAGTTCAAAGAAGAAGCCGTATCTAAACATGATCCAGAAGCGCAGACGTCTTCTCTGGGCCAAGGCTCATTTAAAATGGACTGTGGCAAAGTGGAAAACTATTCTATGGTCAGACGAATCAAAATGTGAAGTTCTTTATGGAAATCAGGGACGCTGTGTCATTCGGACTAAAGAGGAGAAGGACGACCCAAGTTGTTATCAGCGCTCAGTTCAGAAGCCTGCATCTCTGATGGTATGGGGTTGCATTAGTGCGTGTGGCATGGGCAGCTTACACATCTGGAAAGCAGGGCTTTGAACCAGAATTTTTTTCCTATTGGTTCGTTCCGAACAGAAACGGAATTTTAACGTTTCCGGTTTTGGGTTCCACCATTAAATAGACGTTCCCGAACCGGTTAGAACAAAAAAATTTCATTCCCGGAACGGTTAATTACGTTCCCTGTCAGCTGTTTAACAAATGGCTATAAAATTATGTCTCTGTCTCATCCAGCTTAAGCCAAATATAGGATAATTCTATTACAACCTTCATTAAATAAGACAAGAAATAATTCAAAACAATTATTATTTCAAATGTTGGCGATTTGGATTCTCAGTATGTCTTCCCATCTACACAAACAGAAAAAGTGCCAAAAATGAAAGATAATTTGTTTAGTGTGTTACCAAAGGCTCGTCAGGCCCTATAGAGGGCTACCGCATGACGTCACCGCGCCGCGAGATTTTGTTAGGCGCCATATTGGAAGACCAAGTACACATCTATGCAAGTACATACATACATAAAACAAACTACACCTGAAATGTAGCCAGGGCCGGTTCTGCCCTAATCTGGACCCGGGTGCAACATCACGCAACCCCCCCCCCCCCCCCCCCAAAAAAAAAAACCCAGTCTAAATCAGGACAACCATCACATAACTATAAACATTTTATATCAACTATTTTAACTAAATGGGCTATAATAAATAAGCCTGCAGGCAGCCACGGCAGGCTGCCTCAGAAAAGTAACCATTCAATGACACAACTGAAAGCCTGCAGCCACGGCGGGCTGCCTCAGAAAAGTAACCATTTGTCCTACCTTAAAACTCGTTTTGCATTTTCTGCCTCCTTTTTTGTATTTTCGACCCTCCGTTTATTTTCTTTCCTTTTCTGAAAACCCGATTTGTGTCCAGACATTTTGTTCTGCTACCAACGAACTAACTCGTCAGGTCTCGTCTCTCGAGCCCGCGATGATTCCCGTGGGAAGGGCAACAATTGATACATTTTTACAAACAGCCAATAGGGAGGTTGCAACGTTCAGGCTCTTCTTTGCTCAGACACTCAGTAATGCACTTACTCACTTATTATCACGTGGAGACATGATAGTAGTCCACCTTCCCGCTCTCTCCATTCAATCAGCGAACGTCACACAGGAAGTGAACCCCAGCGGGTCATAGAAACTTGCGCAGGAGAAGAATGACTTTATTTGTAGGCTACAGAAACTTTGAGGAACGAAATAAAAACCGGTATTAACCGGTTACCATTATTTTTAAAAAGCGTTTCTGTTCCGGAACATAAAAAATAATAAAGTTTCTGGTTTCATTTCTGTTCCATGTGAAATAGAAAAAGTTCCCGGTTTTTGTTTTTGTTCCTTGAACTGGTTCAAAGCCCTGCTGGAAAGACACCATCAATGCTGAAAAGTATATCCAGGTTCTAGAGCAACATATGCTCCCATCCAGATGATGTCTCTTTCAGGGAAGACCTTGCATTTTCCAACAAGACAATGCCAAACCACATACGTACTGCATCAATTACAGCATCATGGCTGCGTAGAAGAAGGGTCCGGGTACTGAACTGGCCAGCCTGCAGTCCAGATCTTTCACCCATAGAAAACATTTGGCGCATCATAAAACGGAAGATACGACAAAAAATACCCAAGACAGTTGAGCAACTAGAATCCTACATTAGACACAAATGGGTTAACATTCCTATCCCTAAACTTGAGCAACTTGTCTCCTCAGTCCCCAGACGTTTACAGACTGTTGTAAAGAGAAAAGGGGATGTCTCATAGTGGTAAACATGGCCTTGTCCCAACTTTTTTGAGATGTGTTGTTGTCATGAAATTTAAAATCACCTAATTTTTCTCTTTAAATGATACATTTTCTCAGTTTAAACATTTGATATGTCATCTATGTTCTATTCTGAATAAAATATGAAATTTTGAAACTTCCACATCATTGCATTCCGTTTTTACCGCTAGTGACATACTCAGAATGCTCGCCTGTCTGCCGCAGAACGGTAGGGGCCCTCGCGGTAAGCTGCGGTAAGGGTGCAGTTACAACCTGCAGCCATGTGGGGCAGCATAACACTGAAGTAGGCTTTGTCAGTGGCTGCCAAAACATGTGCGCCCGCCATCTCTCCCTCTCCTTTCATTGATAATCGGCGATTTGGTGATAGCAAATTACCTCTATTGCTAACTAATAACAGAGACAATTGAACGCATACGAGTTGATAATTGCACGCCACAAACTTGAGCAGATGCGCCAATTTCTCCTCTCACCTCCTTTCCTCCATGCAGCTGTTAAAAAAAAAATTGCAATTGCACAGTTTGTTTGGCATGCCCCGTCACTTAATTTTTTGTACAGACACTGCTGTTGTTTTGTAGGTGAAGACAGTTAGTCTGGTTATGTTAGTTATTAATAAATATCCCAACTTAATTTATAACATTAATATTCTAGCTCATGCCGATTCAGCTGATAACGAGATCATTAAACTGCACAGTATTCTCTAGCACACTTCCAGGATTTAAGTTAGAGAGGTGAAGTGGCTGTGCGTGATTTCGGTATTTAAAATAAATGTTGTTTGTATAAACGTAGTTCGGGAGGAAGCCTGCGGAGTGATTGACAGCTGTCATTACCTGCTCCCGCCTTCCCGGAGATTTAATCCCTCCTGCTCCTTTCACCTGTCATGCGCAAAGTCTTCTCGAATTGTCCCACCACCTCCCCCTTCTCCTCCATTTCACTAGAGCACCCAGCTGCAATTCCTCTATAGGGGGTGTGTGAAGCGGATCTCATCCCGTATGATCTCCGCTGAAAGCATCCAGGTACCGAGGCCAGCTGACATGCCAAACATGCTTACTGTACACCAAGCACTCAAGGGTGAACTAGTGAAACTTGGTTTATAATTTACGCTATTTTACGCATCTAATGACAAAAGTTAAGATAGGCTACTAAACTGTTGGGACGAAGGCTGAGCATTTTTGCACAAGTGGAATTTAAACACATAGCCTAGTTATCATGCAGTGACGTTTCATTTAATTTCTCAGCATTCCAGCTTAATGCGCGGCAGAAATGACACTGCATGAAAAGTGGGATTTACGGGAGCAAACGGGACTGTAGATTTCTGTGGAATTTCAGGTTTATGACAATTTACAGCAATTTGCAGGCAACACTGAAAACTGCCGTGAATTGTCGGAAATGGATGTGTAACTTGCTTTGGCAGTTGTCCCCCATGACCCCCCTTCCCCTAAGCCTAGGGAAGGCTATACAAATGCAAATCAGGATAGCAGGGGGAGTTCCCAGGTAACATTTTACTAAAAGGTATTAACTTAATTGTAAGAATTGTAGAATTGTAAGCTTTTTAAAACTGAGTTGCTGCACACAAGTCAAGTCAAGAAGGTTTATTGTCATTTAAGCCATACATAGTACACAGTGAGATGAAAAACTTTTACTAGTACTAAAAATAACAAAGACATGAATGCAACAATAATGTGTTTCAACAGTGTACTGTGAAAGTAGCAGCCAAGGGTATATGTCTATCAATGATAGCAACAGTACAAAACCTGTATATTGCTGGAATATTGCTGGAAAAGGCAGTGAGGGAATTAACACAGAGAACATTTCCAAGTATCCACACAAACTGTTTGATGCACAGAAGAAGCGATGTGATGGCGTTATCAGAAATCTTGAAGGCTGATTGCCATGACAAAAGCATCATGGCCAGAAATTTCATCAAGTCTTCTGGTTTTTCACTTCTGGACTGATCACTTCCATGCCCCTCTCCATCTTGTATGTCTGGACAGGCTTCACTCTGCTCTTCAGCAAGGCTTTCCCCCTCTTCAGTCACATACTCATCCTATGCAAATGTAAAACACACATTTAAATTCATATCCATGCAATAAATTACAATGCATGCAAATGCCCACATTCGACACCTCAAACGACCATACTCAGTGCATGAATATGTCCATGTCAGAGTGAATAGGCCATCATTAGCATGGCCATTTTAGTATGAGACCAGTCAAATGACCACAGTCAGTGCATGAATATGTCCATGGCAGAGTGAATAGGCACCGTTTGAACTACGGGGGTACTCGGGGGATCCGAGATCCCCTGAAACAGACATGAGATCCCTTGAAAACATGATTTGGGAAATGTTGGGGGGGGGTCTCTAAAATATTGGCAAAATGATGTTTATTGACATAGCAATCGTGTGTAACGGGAAGCATTTGCATATCCGAAGTGTTGTGTTCACATCAAAAATAAAATAAACCGATATGACAACGACTGCTGCTGCCAGGTTGGGGACACAAACTAGTAGAAAGGAAGTGTGCCAACAGTGCCAACACACTTCCTTTCTACTAGTTTGTGTCCCCAGAATTTTCCCATTGTTACCATTGGTAATGTTCCCATTGATATCATTGTTGATGCGAGGTTGTTTTTTGAACATGCCAATGCGGACATGATTTCCCCTGATGAGTTATGACTTCAGACGCGATGCGTGTGTGGAGGTGTGGAGTCCGCGTGATATGTGCGTAAGATAGGCTTCTCATGTGTTTGGAGATCCGCACTCTGAGACAAGCGCAAGCACAAGCACCCCCCCCCCCCCAAGGGAAAAAAGGGACCCCCCGAAAATATCGGCATAGTTTGAACACTGTGAATAGGCCATCGTTAACATGACCATTTGAGTATGAAAAGATTGTGAAACTATAGTTTAAAAAAATCATATGCATCTCAAACTGCTGTTAAAAGAAGCCTAATCTGTGGCCTCTGTGTTTATTTCAGGGGAATCTTGAAATTACTTATAATTGAATTGTTTAATTCAGTCAGTAAGCAGGAACTTCATACTTCTATATTCAAAAATATCCAAAATGGTTTATATCACAAACATGCGAGCATGTACCGTATAACAATAACCTCGCATGTGATTGGACCAGGACCAGGCGGTCATGGGCGTGGCTCATACAGTATAAACAGGTGTACCGTAGCTTACCAGGTACCGTAGTTTTCATGTGCTCCGGAACTTTCTCTTGGTTTCTGGGATTTTTGCTGCTTGGTGATCTTCAATGGCTGGACGGCGCCTCGCATTCTACTCTCCATCGACTCCTGTGTATGGACGCGATGGACCTGTGTCGGGAAGTCCGCAGACCGTTGAGAGAAAACTGCTGTCTGCTCTCAGTGGGTTGTCTCGTCAGATTGCAGAGCTGACTACGTTCGTAACTGACAGATTCAACTCTATGGACGACAGATTCAACACCGTGGAAGACAGATTGACTGCTTTGGAGGGACGTAACTTTGGGGAAAACGCAAACTCCAGGAAGAAAAGATGGGTGCAGAGTCCCATGATTGCGGTAAGAATTTGTCCAGTGTCTGCTAGCTAAGCTAAATAGCCTACCGGTAAAAGTAAGCATAGCAGCTAGCCCAGGCTAAAAGTAGCCAGTAGCTAGCTATGAGAGACAAGTGACTTAAAAACGTTGTTTTGTTCTTTTCACAGGAAACAGTACGCCGTCTTCACAACTCGGAGACAAACACTAGGCGATACGAGCCGGCGCAAGGGTAAGATTTAAAGAATATGCTTTCATTCTGTATGAGATGCGTTAATAGATGCAGATCCTAGCCTGATCCTAACTGTAGCCATCTTGTTTTCACAGACTAACTTTGCCTCATAACGAAGCCGTGACAAGCTATTTAGTGCGGGCTTTGTCGACAAATCCAAATCTTCATGATGCTGACAAAGACAACATTGTGTGTAAGTAACAACTATTTCACTAAATATTATGGTAGCCTATACTGTCCTTTCTCTGCTGTCTACACTTCCCTTCTTCCTTTCCCTTATTAAGCTTAGCCTACTGCTACGTTGTTAATCGTACTCTCATTTGTTTTTCTAGCTGCCTGCAAGATGTATTACGAAATCTTACGCAGGAGCTACAGGTACCAGCAGCCTGATCTTTCGTTGCAGGCGGAAGCAATGAAGTAGCCAGCTCGTAGTCGCTCCAGAAGAAAGAGGGTAAGATTTTTCAGTTTTGGTCAATGTGACTTTTTTTTTCAGTGTTTTTCATGTGTTGTGTCCATACGCAGTGCATTGCTCAGTACTTATTCTCTTTATCGATCGTTTTTACAGCTGTTTGACGCGAGACGAGGTGTCCTTGCTATGGACGAGATGGATGTATGGCAGTGTGCTACCGTAGACCTGATGTCGGATGAGGAAAATGGGGTGGTGGATGGGGTGTCTGGGTGGATCGTTAAGCCTCCGCCGTCCCGTAACCCGGAGCGAACTATTGCCGCTTTTCCACTACAAACGCGGCTGAGCCGTGCCGTGCTGAGTTGGGCTGAGTCGAGCTGAGCGGGGCTGTTGGAGTTGCATTTCGACTACAACCGCACTGAACCGTGCTGGCTGGAAGTGGGTGGACACATTGGGTGGAGTTAGCGAAAATGGGTGGACGTCACGTGATGTCGTTAAGCGGCGCAAACAGTGACATCAGTGATCTTTTAAGCGATAGTCTCACAGCCCGGATAGTAAACAATAAACATGGAGGACATGGTGTCGTTAGTGTTGCTGGTCTTGGTGCTGTGGCTTGTTGTCACCGACAACACCAACAGATACTGGCAAGAGCGTATAGATGAGATGAGGCGCATAAGGCTTCAGAAATTCTCGTAATTCGTAATTCTCCTTCTTCCGGGTTTACAGATCTCAGCGTGCTCGCGGGGCGTGTGAGGACACTCCTCCTCACCAATCAGTGCACAGGGGAGTGTCTGCTCACGCCCCCAGCCTCACTCAGCTCGGTTTGGCTCGCTTCAGCCCCACTCCAAAACCGTGCGAGTTTTGGGGGCTAAGCAGGGCTGAAGCGAGCTGAGTCGTGCTGTTTTAAGGTAGTCGAAATGCGAGCCGTGTCGGGCTGAAGTGAGCTGAAGCGAGCTGAAGTGAGCTGAAAAAGGGTAGTGGAAAAGGGCCATATGTGCTACGCTGCAATCAAGGCTTGAGGCAGATCCAAAGTACAGGGCAACCCACCACAGACGACTGCATGTCGGTCCGATGCCGCCTGCTCCCCACAGCTCAGAGACCGCAAGCATGCACTTCATGGAGCTGTCGGACTAAAATACGGTGCTTATTTGCTTTTGTTTAGTTTTGTATCCTGCACATCTCTCTTGCACGAGAGAATGTACTGTATAGGCAACTACTGTTTGTCTTTGACTGAATGCTGCCATTTTGTTTATTTTTTAACGTCTTGTACTTACTCTGATTTTGAAAATAAAGCTCTTGTTTGATACAACGTTCCTCGCAAATTTTCCTTCCTCAATAAATGTGTGTCATTGATAGGATAACAATGACATGAATATACAGCATCATAGCTAATCATAACCACAACAGATATATATACCGTATATATATATATATATATATATATATATATATATATATATATATAAAATATAGGTTGTGGTTATGATGACTCAGGGTAACCAATAGCCTAGGCCTAGTGGCATCTGCCAACCAATCACGAGTGATTTCTTTGGTTTAAAAGTAGTGTTTTCATCCAATACTGAGTGAGGAAATTCGAGGCAAGCCAGGCAATTCTCGGACCACGCGCGGTTTCGCTGCTATTCATATGCAAATAAGCTACCCATTGATGCAGCAGTTTCGCTGCTATTCATATGCAAATAGGCTACCCCGCGAGTAGAGGGGGGCCGGAGGATTTTGCTATCTGGGGCAAGTGCTCCCAAGTGCTACCTGGTGGTCGTTTGGGTACATTGCAGCTCAGTTCAAAACAGATGCGGTACGTACCACGTCTATACCGCGTGCTTGCCGCGTCAATGCGGGCACATTGGCCTGCCTCCGACGGTATTTACAATTTGTACTTTGTCCCAACTTTTTTGGAATCGGGGTTGTAGACTGCAGTCTGGCCAGTTCAGTACCCGGACCCTTCTTCTACACAGCCATGATGCTGTAATTGATGCAGTATGTGGTTTGGCATTGTCATGTTGGAAAATGCAAGGTCTTCCCTGAAAGAGACGTCGTCTGGATGGGAGCATATGTTGCTCTAGAACCTGGATATACCTTTCAGCATTGATGGTGTCTTTCCAGATGTGTAAGCTGCCCATGCCACATGCAGTAATGCAACCCCATACCATCAGAAATGCAGGCTTCTGAACTGAGCACCGATAACAACTTGGGTCGTCCTTCTCCTCTTTAGTCCGAATGACACGGCGTCCCTGATTTCCATAAAGAACTTCAAATTTTGATTCGTCTGACCACAGAACATTTTTCCACTTTGCCACAGTCCATTTTAAATGAGCCTTGGCCCAGAGAAGATGTCTGCACTTCTGGATCATGTTTAGATACGGCTTCTTCTTTGAAGTATAGAGTTTTAGCTGGCAACGGCGGATGGCACGGTGAATTGTGTTCACAGATAATGTTCTCTGGAAATATTCCTGAGCCCATTTTGTGATTTCCAATACAGAAGCATGCCTGTACTGTATGTGATGCAGTGCTGTCTAAGGGCCCGAAGATCACGGGCACCCAGTATGGTTTTCCGGCCTTGACCCTTACGCACAGAGATTCTTCCAGATTCTCTGAATCTTTTGATGATGATATGCACTATAGATGATGATATGTTCAAACTCTTTGCAATTTTACACTGTCGAACTCCTTTCTGATATTGCTCCACTATTTGTCGGCGCAGAATTAGGGGGATTGGTGATCCTCTTCCCATCTTTACTTCTGAGTGCCGCTGCCACTCCAAGATGCTCTTTTTATACCCAGTCATGTTAATGACCTATTGCCAGTTGACCTAATGAATTGCAATTTGGTCCTCCAGCTGCTCCTTTTTTTGTACTGCTCCTTTTTAACTTTTCCAGCCTCTTACTGCCCCTGTCCCAACTTTTTTGAGATGTGTTGCTCTCATGAAATTTCAAATGAGCCAATATTTGGCATGAAATTTCAAAATGTCTCACTTTCGACATTTGATATGTTGTTTATGTTCTATTATGAATACAATATCAGTTTTTGAGATTTGTAAATTATTGCATTCTGTTTTTATTTACAATTTGTACTTTGTCCCAACTTTTTTGGAATCTGGGTTGTACCGGTACATGTGTTTTGTAGATTTGGAAAAGGCTTATTACTGTGTCCCCTGGGGGATCTTGTGAGAGGTGCTGCAGGAATATGGGGTATTGGGGCCATTGCTATAAGCCATCCAGTCCTTGTACAACCAAAGTGTGAGCTGTGACTGAATTCTCAGCACAAAATCAAACACATTCCCGGTGGGTGTTGGACTTCACTAAGGCTGCCCCTTGTCATCAATCCTGTTTGTGATATTCATGGATGGGATCTCAAGGCACAGCCTGAGTGAGGACCTCAGAATTGAATCTCTGCTCTTTGCAGATTATGTGGCTCTGTTGGCTTCTTCAGAGCATGACCTTCAGCAAGCACTGGGATGGTTTGTAGCTGAGAGTGAAGTGGCTGGGATGAGAGTGAGCACCTCCAAATCTGAGGCCATGATTCTTTGCTGGAAAATGGTGGAGTGCTCCCTCTGGGTTGGGAGTGAGTTGCTGCCCCAAGTGAAGGAGTTCAAGTATCTTGGGATCTTGTTCATGAGTGATGGTAAAATTGGAGCATGAGATGGACAGGCAGATTGAAGTGGCATCCGCAGTAATGCAAGCATTGTACCCATCCATCGTGGTGAAGAGGGAGCTGAACCAGAAGGCAAAGCTTTTGATTTACCAGTTAATCTACATTCCAACCCTCAACTATGGTCATGAGCTTTGGGTAGTGACTGAAAGGAAGAGATTACGGATACAAGCAGCTGAAATGAGCTTTTTCCATCGGGCAGCTTGGCTCACCCTTAGAGATAGGGTGAGGAGCTCAGACATCTGGAGGGATCTTGGAGTAGAGCCGCTGCTCCTTCATGTCAAAAGGAGTCAGGTGGTTCAGGCATCTGATTAGGATGCCTCCTGAGTGCCTTCCTTTGGAGGTTTTCTGGGCATGTCCAGCTGTGAGAAGACCTCAGGGTAGACCCAGAACATGCTGGAGAGATTATATATCACATCTGGCCTGGGAGTGCCTTGGGATCCCCCAGGAGGAACTGGAAAGTGTTGCTGGGGAGAGGGACACCTGGAATATCAGACTTCAGACTTTTTCAGACTTCTTATTACAGATTTTGTTACATGATTTTTTTTACAATATTAAACTAATCCGCAAGTAGTCATGCTAATCGAGGCAGATCAGTCATATTAAATATTAAGTAAATTATCATAAATCAGGAAAGGAAGAAAAAAGAATACAAAGAAAAAAGAAATGTATATATCATATAATAATAATTTAAAAAGCTTGGAAATTAGTTGAAATTGAAATTGTGACAGTTGGACAAGAAAGAAAAAATAATTGATTTGGAGAAAAGATAAACATAACTATAAAGGCACCATTTATCAAGGTGAAAGAGAGAGAGAAAAAAAATCAAAATCTGTGATTCTTTAGAGCTGCACTGATTTGAGAAATATCAATATAATTGTCATATTTAAGAAGATTATCGATCAGGGCAGTATGCAATTTTCCTTTGAATTGGTTTTTTTTGGAAGCTCTCTTAGGCCCCGGTTACACCGCCCGAACTTTGCTGGAGCGTTCCTTGAACGGTAGGGAGGGGGGGCTGAATTTCGACAACGCTCGTCACCGTGCACAAAATGGGAAAAAAAATCGAAAACACAGGCGTTGGCTTAGCGGTGCACCGCTGAAGCCGGCGTTGCTTTAGCGTTGGTTTAGCGGTAGCGAGCGGTAGCGAGCATTGGTTTAGCGGTGACGCAAGCGTTGGTATAGCGGCGTTCTGCGCATGCGGGCTTTGGCTCGGCGGGGGTATAAAGTTGGTTTAGCGGCATACCGCTTGTGACTACGGAGCTGAACGGATCGTTTTGATACAAGTTCTGATAGATTTTTGATAGAAACTCCACCATCAGCTTGTCATACAGTCCATGTTCAGGCCTTCTCAGTATCCACTGTCTGACCCACACAACTCTGTCTCTCCTTCTTCTCTCTCTTCTCCTTCTGTCAACAGCTTGTTGCAATCTGAGGAGGTTCTGATTCTGCTGCTGGACTAGTGCACCAATCATAGCAAGTCTCTCAGCATCCATGGTGATACAGTTTTACTGTAACTTTGAGCAAATTCGATATAGATGAGGTCTGAACTCAATGGCAGCTCGATTCCAAATGAGCTCCTGGTCCATTTCTCCCCGTATTTATAGCCAAATTCTGGTCCCGCTGCGACACCTCTATACCAACGCCAAACCAAAGTTCATCGCCGCCATGGATAGCTGCTTCAACGCCCGACACCGTTCCAGCAACCCCGTGTCCGCTCGTAAAACGCTTACAACCGCTCCACTGAAGTTTGTGCAACGTTTAATCGCCGCCCGGGCAACGCTGGCGAAGCAGCGGTGGTCCAGCATTCAAGATTTCTGCGTTGGCCTAGCGGACCCAAGCATCCACGAACTTGCGTCTAGCGGTGCCAAACTTTGACTGGGCGTTGGTGGAGCGGGGGTGAACTTTGCCGGGGCGGAAAATTGCCCCCTCCTCACTGCTCGCAATATTTTGTGCAGCTCAAAACTTTCGGAGCAGTAGGAGGGCCCCTCGAGAAACATCAGCGGTGGCAGAGTGTATACGGAGTTGCTTTAATGGGGGCCAACTTTTGTTAAACGGTGGTGAACGGTTATGAGCGGTGATGAATTTTTTTCACCGCTCCAGGAACGCTCCAGCAAAGTTCAGGCGGTGTGACCGGGGCCTTAACACTGCTAGGTCATTCCACACCCTTGCTCCTACTCTAGAAAATGCGTTATGTTGCATTTCTTGTCTAGCTTTATGTAAAAATTCTTGAAAGTCGAAGACCAAGTACTGTATGAATAGATGCTGCTGTTATCAGTAAAAAGATTTAATATGTGCAATGTATCAAAGATATTTAAGATGGTATTATTTGCAGATGACACCAATATGTTTTGTCCTGGAACAAATTTACATGAGTTTGAAAACAATCTCTTCAGAATTGTGCAGGTTAAAAAGTTGGTTTGATCGAAATAAATTATCATTAAATCTGTCTAAAACAAAAACCATGTTATTTAATAATTGTAAAATTTTCTAAGAGTTTCTAATAATACATTTCTTGGGGTAATAATAGATGATAGAATTACTTGGAAATCACATATAAAATACATACTATCAAGAAGCATATCTGTGTTAAGTATAGCTAAGCACGTCCTGGACTATAATTCACTCCGCATTCTTTACTGTTCCCTGGTTTTACCATACTTAAATTACTGCTCAGTGGTGTGGGGAAATATGTATAAATGTTCACTTCATGCAGTAACTATACTTCAAAAAAGAGCTATAAGAATAATTCATAGTGCTGGTTACCGAGATCATACTAATTCACTGTTCTTAAATTCAAAATGTTTAAAATTCAGGGATATTATAGAATATAAAACTGCCTTAATAATGTACAAAGTAAGGAATTATAAAGTACCAAGGAATATCCAAACAATGTTCTCAGATAGAGAGGGGGGCTATAATTTTAGGGGGAAATTGAAATTTAAAATTTGCAGTGCTGGGACAACCTTAAAAATGTTCAGTATTTCTATTTGTGGAGTAAAGCTATGGAACAGTTTGAATGTGGAGCTCATGAAATGTACAACTATAAACCAGTTCAAAAAAAGGTATAAGGAACAGATCTTTATGAGGTATAGGGAGGAGGAATTACAATAACATTCTATTGATAATATAAGTGTATATATTTGGGTATGGGTACATACGTATATATATATATATATATATATATATATATATATATATATATATATATATATATGTGTATATTATATATCATAATGAGTATTGTGTGTATGTACTGTATATATATATATATATATATATATATATGTGTGTGTGTGTGTGTGTGTGTGTGTGTAGCCCTGTGATGACCTGGCGACTTGTCCAGGGTGTACCCCGCCTTTCGCCCGTAGTCAGATGGGATAGGCTCCAGCTTGCCTGCGACCCTGTAGAAGGATAAAGCGGCTACAGATAATGAGATGAGATGAGATGTGTGTGCGCGCGCGTATGTATGTATATATATATATATATGCATATGCATAATTATGATATTATGGGTGTCTGTGTACGTATGGATATGTGTATAGTTATAGGTATGTGTATATGTATAACATAAGTATCTGTATATATGATTTGATTTGGTCGATATTATACCATGTTGGTATGTCTTGGTATGTTGGTATGTTTTCTTTTTTGTTTGTTGCTTTTCTTTTCTATATATAGCTTACTATGGCGGAAAGTGACATTTGATTAGCAGTGGTATAGAGGGTTAGGATTTGATGTTATTTACTTCTTCCTAATCCTTTCCGAACATTATTATGTTACTGCCTTGTGGCTACGCTATTCTGTTTGTTTATGACGATGTTTTGATTATTGCATTTTTTTTTTATATCTTTCTTCTTTACTGTTCGGAATAAAGCAATCAATCAATTAATATGTTGGTTGGGGCAATCCAGTTTTGAATGTCATGCATTAGACAGCATACAGATTCGAAGTATAGGAATTATACAGACAAAATATCAGCATCTACAAAAAATGGCACCATGTGCTCATTTCTTTTTACAAAAGACAAAGCGCAGGGCACATTTTTTTAGGGTCAAAATCTAATTTAAGTAACATTTACTAGCAAGGCCCCACACTGTAACAGCATAAGATATGTATGGAAAGATCAGAGACTGATAAATTTGACATAGTATCTTAAAAGGTAAAAATACCTGAGTTTAGCAATCATTCCTACAGTTTTACTTATCTTAATAGTTATATGTTCAATATGGTATTTACCGGTAAAGGTGAGATTACTATCAATTAAGATTCCAAGATATTTAACATAATCTTTGCACTCAAGGTTGGCAGGTTTGCCTTTTTCATTATCATATATTGATATTTTATGTTGGAACAGTAATTTCTTTTGATATGGGCAAAATATGACATAATTTGATTTCTTAATATTTAAGGTTAATCTGTTTGCTGTGAGCCAGCTAAAGACCTTGGAGAGTTCGCTATTTACAACAGTTTCTATGGATTTTATATTCTTATCAGCATAAAGAATATTCATATCATCAGCAAAAAGAAAGAAGCTCAATTTATCGGAGCAGTACTGCATATCATTCATATATATCAAAAACAGAAGGGGTCCAAGGATTGACCCCTGAGGCACTCCGCAAGTAATAGCAGACTGCTCAGATATAAGACCCTTAATTTCCATGGTTTGTTTACGATTGGTCAGATATGAGTAAAACCAATTACTGATTATTCCCTGAAAGCCATAAAATTTTAACTTGTCTATTAAGATGTCATGGTCAACAGTATCAAAGGCTTTTTTTCAAATCAAGAAATATACCACAAGAAAACAGGTTCTTATCCATATTTGCTTGTATCAAATTAATTATATCCAATATTGCATGCTGCGTAGAGTGAGATTTATGAAAACCATATTGAGCCCTATATAGCAGTCCTCTTTCCTCAATAAAGGAAGCCATACGAGCATCAGTGTTGTGCAAGTTCACACTTTTTTTGAACTAGTTCAAGTTCAGTTCAAACATGTTAAAAGTGAACTGGTCATGTTCATAGTTCACAGTTTTAATTCTGAACTAGTTCAAAGTTCAGTTCATTTTACTTTTAGGCAGGATATGAAAATAAAGACTAAAATCATATGCTATATTCTAGCTCAAAACTACTCACATATTATAGATATTATATTCTATCATGCGGCACAGTGGTGTAGTGGTTAGCGCTGTCGCCTCACAGCAAGAAGGTCCTGGGTTCGAGCCCCATGGCCGGCGAGGGCCTTTCTGTGCGGAGTTTGCATGTTCTCCCCGTGTCCGCGTGGGTTTCCTCTGGGTGCTCCGGTTTCCCCCACAGTCCAAAGACATGCAGGTTAGGTTAACTGGTGGCTCTAAATTGACCGTAGGTGTGAATGTGAGTGTGAATGGTTGTCTGTGTCTATGTGTCAGCCCTGTGATGACCTGGCGACTTGTCCAGGGTGTACCCTGCCTTTCGCCTGTAGTCAGCTGGGATAGGCTCCAGCTTGACTGCGACCCTGTAGAAGGATAAAGCGGCTAGAGATAATGAGATGAGATGAGATATTCTATCACACAAAATGGAAGTTATTGTACATACTATATATGGAAAAAGGACAAAATATTTTGATTTCTTCACTGACTCAACCACTGCACCAAAACGTTACACGTGACTTCAAACAAATGCTTTCAGTTTCAACTAACAGTAACTTTTAATAAACTAGTCTGATGAACGAGGATTTCTCAACTTTGCTTAGTGGTTGTAAATCTTCCACAATGTAGTCAATAATCAGTTTATCTACCTGCTGCTGGGAGACAGTGGTACTCTTGAAGGCTGCAGGCAGTGTGACTTGGATTTTGGGATTTTGGCAGGGGATCTTCTTGCCCTTTCCCTTCTGATCCTCGAGGACTTGCATATATGCTTTGAAACTGGACAGATGCTTCAACTCAATGTGTCGTTTCAAATTTGAGAACGACGTTGTCGATGTTCTTACTTGTTTTTTTTTCAGGAAAGGTGGACAGAGCTTACACAGAAAGGTAAGGTTTTTACCGTCTGAGTCTTTGTGTGAAATTGTGTAAAATTGCTGTAAATAACCATGAGGAGAATCCGTCTCATCTGTGTTCTCCGTGCCGCTACTTGAACTTTCACTGGCCATGTTGCTGTGAGTGTGCGCCGGCTGTGGTGTGCGCGCTGTCTGCTGCCTGTAGCTAGGGAATGCTGGGTTATGCCTACTCTGCTCTGCTGCATCATGGGTAACGTAGTATGGAGCTAAATCATAGAGCCATCCACTATCTCCGGCTTCACACTACGTTATCCATGATGCATTGCACACACGCGGCACCTCAGGGCAGTGAGTGACAACAACATCAGACTGACAGTGAAGTAGTAGAACGTAAAATATCTTGCAAGTAGACGTGCCACTCGATTCATCAGGTTTCATGTTTCATTCATCTTCATGTTTGTCGTTCATGTCGCATAATTTGAACGAATTCATGTTCAAGTTCTTTCATTACAAAGTTGTTGCGTTCAGTTCAAAGTTCATGGAAAAACGAGCGTGTTCAATGAACGCGTTCTTTTGAACGCGTTCATGCACAACACTAACGAGCATATATTAACTTTTCAAAAATTCTGTGAAAGTTTGATAAAAGAGACATGGGTCTATAATTGTTTGGATCATACTCGTCGTCAGATTTAAAAACTGGGACTATTTTTGGCAGTTTTAGCTTAGCTGGATAGACTCCCTGGTCTACAGACAAGTTTAAAAGTGAGGCTAAAGGCTGACTAATAATATTGCTCACTCATTTTAGTAGCTGTGTGGACAAGGCCATAGGCCTTGTTATCGGGAATGGAGATAACTTCCAGTCATACCTCATCAGCTGTTACCGGCTGAAACAAGAAGGATGACTAGGGTGATTTATGTTTAATGAAAAAAATTCATAAAATTTTGATTTGTTGAAGGGAGCTTTTCAGCTAAACGATGACCCACAGATGCAAGCTGGTTATTTAAAATGTTAGAGATACATAAAGGGTCCCTTATAACTTTATTGTTATTAGGATCTTTAAGGGAACTAAGATGCTTTGAAGCTTTTGTTTTTCGCTGCAATAAAGTACTCATTCCCTCCCAAGTTTTTTTCCATATTAGCAATGTTATTCTCGAAATACGTAAAATAGTATTCCTTTAATCGAATTAGAGTGTTGATTTTATTCTGATAATGTTAATACCTGCTAGTATCTCCACAGGCATACAATTTATTTTTTTATCTTTACTGAATTTCTTATCCCTTTAGTGATCCAGGGTTTAGCTAATTGATTTAATTTTCTCTTTGACAGAATCTTTAATGGCACATGCATATTAACAATTTTGTTAAGTTTTTTTTATAAAAAGAAGAAAATATTCTGTCCACATTATGATTACCATTTTCGAAAAGAGCATCCCAGTTTACTTGAGAAACGTCATTTATAAAGCTGTTGAGAAATTTGAAAAATCACGCACAGTTCTCTTTTCCTTTATTAATTTTCCCTTAGGTGATGTTATTAGACAAAACTGAGAAAAGTGATTGCTTACATCTGAAATTATATTTCCACTGTAGGTGACCTGTTCTGGAATATTTACGAAAATGTTATCAATGAGTGATGCGGAGTTTTTGTGGACATCAATAGTGGGAATGAGATAACAGCTTAAGAGAGACAAAAGAAAATTATGGGCATAATGACAGCATGCACTTTTCAAAATATCTACATTGGTATCTCCCAAGAGGCACACAATTTTCCCTGAGGAAATGAAGTTTTCAACTGTGTCTTCAAAATATAATTGAAATTCTTCTGGCGAATTGTGTTGCTGATAAATGATGCCACAGACAATGTTTTTCTTTCCTGAGATGCATATTTCAATCCAGAGAGCTTGGAATGTGGTGTGAGATGTTTTTTTTTCTAAGACAATATAATTTAGAGATTCATCAATGAACATTCCAACACCCCCGGCAGACAGAGGCGTTGGGACATATTCAAAATTATAGCTCGGTATTTTAGGTAAACCTACCGTACATCATAATTTGAAATGGTAATTTTAGTCTCCGTTATGCCAATAATGTCAAAATGAAAATCAAGTTCATCTAGAAGATGGCTTTCAAAATACTCCAAGTTTGATCTAATACTTCTTATATTATTATGAAAGACTGAGAAGTTACGTTCTAAATCATCTTTTATTAAACTATTTTTCATTTGTTCAAAACTATGACGGGAATAATATTTGCTACGTATATATGCTGAGGATTCAGGGGTGTTTACATTATGGTCAGCATTAAGGTTAAATAAATCAAGGTCATAAAAACTGGACAATTTTTCGATATTTCATTTTGATTTCTTTTCACAAGACAGGCTATTATTAAATCTACCATGAAAAGACGCAAAATCTCCCAGGTAGTTAATGTAGGGGAGTTAACTGCTTAGCCTGCTGCCACCACAACCCGACTTTGGGTAAGCAGAAGAAAATGGATGGATGGATGGAAAGGTTAAGGACTTTGTGCAAGTGCCCATGTACAGATGCTGGGATATGAACCTATGATCTTCTTCTTTATAAATCAGTCTTAACCACTGAGTGGGCAGCATGGTGGTGCAGTGGTTAGCACAGTTGCCTCACAGCAAGAAGGTTCTGGGTTGGAGCCCAGTGGCCAACAGGGGCCTTTCTGTGTGGAGTTTGCATGTTCTCTCCATGGCTGCGTGGGTCCCCTCTGTGGGTTTCCTTGCTCTGATTTCCTCCACAGTCTAAAGACATGTAGTGAGGTTAACAGACGGCTCTAAATTGTCCATAAGTGTGAATGTGTGTG
Organism: Neoarius graeffei; assembly: GCF_027579695.1. Taxonomy (NCBI): domain Eukaryota; kingdom Metazoa; phylum Chordata; class Actinopteri; order Siluriformes; family Ariidae; genus Neoarius; species Neoarius graeffei. The sequence goes on from NC_083573.1 coordinate 82,049,674, forward strand.
AATGGTTTTTTCCCAAGCCTGGAAATGGGAGTGTTGCGTCAGGAAGGGCATCTGGTGTAAAACTATGCTCCAATTAATATTCAATAGGGTCCACTTGGCAGCAACCCCACAAAGATTGGTGGAACAAGCTGGAAGAAGTGTGTGAGCCTTGACTACTGAGCCAACATAACTAGTACCACTACTTTGCATTGATTCAATGCAATCATTTAGGGTGAATTAATATAGTGGTATAAGTGGTTGAATCAATGAAAGGTAACCAAGCTAGTTATGGTGGCTCAGCAGTTAAGGCTTTGAGTTACAGTTAAAATAAATAAATAAATAATATATATATATATATATATATATATATATATACATACATACACACTGTTAAAAATTTACTGTAAAATTTTCAGTAAATTACTGGCAGCAGTATAAAATAGCCAGTATTTTACTGTAAAATTTACAGGAACAAAAAACCCTACTGTAAATTGTGGAACAGTATGTTACTGTAATTTTTACACTACTGCAAGATATTTTTAACAGTGTAGACACAGACAACCATTCACACCTATGGTCAATTTAGAGTCACCAGTTAACCTAACCTGCATGTCTTTGGGGGAAACCGGAGCACCAGGAGGAAATCCACGCGGACAACATGCAAACTCCGCACAGAAAGGCCCTCGCCGGCCAGGGGGCTCGAACCCGGACCTTCTTGCTGTGAGGCAACAGCGCTAACCACTACACCACCATGCCACCCTGAGGCTAATGCTTAAGGCCAATTTATGCTGACAACCCAGTCCTCGCAGATGGCGTCGCAGATGGTGTCTGCGAAGCCCCCCCCTTTCGCAGACGCTCTGCGTGCACCTCCCAAAAATTGTGACCACCGCAGACAGCCTCGCAGATGGCATCGCAGACAAGAGGGCTCTGATTGGTCCACTCTACATCCGCTGTACATGCACTTCCGCTTCCCTACTTTCCCGGTTTGGTTTGTTTTCACGACCGCCATTTTTAAAAACATGAGCGAAGATGGAGCAGCAGGAAGAGCGGTTAATCGAGGAAGTGAGGAAGTACGTACATCTATACGACTCCAGTTCTAGTCATTATAAGTAACCAGAGGATAAACACTCCACTAACCGCACCCACCAACTACTCCTAGCAATTTCGCGACTTCGCGCCCCCTTGCGTTGTGGCGGTGAATAACATCGCGCACGCCTATTACTCCCCACTCAACCATAAATTACAACTGTCTGCGAAAGGCTATCTGTGAAAGCCTTGTCGCAAGAGCATGCAGAGGCCCTTAGGCCTAAAAACCAACGTTAGATTGTGTCCGTATACTTGTAGAATTGATACAGATGTTGCCGACTTATGCGCACATTGAAAAATACCAGTCATAAAAACAAATCAGTATGAGTTCAACATCCAGTAAAGCTTATAATATTTAGAGGCAACTTGCAAAAGAGCTTGCTTCCTGCTCCCTTACCAGATTCACGGCAGTGGGTGAGTGGGTTGCATCAGCATCTGTCTGCTCGCTTCGTGCTTAGTGCCAAAAAATTCCCAGAAACCTTCACGCGTTACGGTAGCAGTACACTGTACTGTATAAACGTAGCCACCTACAGTTATTTACTGTATAAGTGTCACACAGTATCTTACTGTAAAATAATATGGTGCTATACTGTAAGTTTTACAGCAACTGTTTACAGTGTGTGTGTATATATATATATATATATATATATATATATATATATATATATATATATATATATACACACACACACACACACACATATATATACATATACATATATATATATATATATATATATATATACACACACATATATACACATATATACACACACACACATATACACATATATACACACACACACACACACACACAGTGGTGCTAGAAAGTTTGTGAACCCTTCAGAATTTTCTATATTTCTGCATAAATATAACCTAAAACAACATCAGATTTTCACACAAGTCCTAAAAGTAGATAAAGAGAACCCAGTTAAACAAATGAGACAAAAATATTATACTTGGTCATTTATTTATTGACAAAAATGATCCAATATTACATATCTGTGAGTGGCAAAAGTATGTGAACCTTTGCTTTCAGTACCTGGTGTGACCCCCTTGTGCAGCAATAACTGCAACTAAACGTTTCTGGTAACTGTTGATCAGTCCTGCACACTGGCTTGGAGGAATTTTAGCCCATTCCTCCATACAGAACAGCTTCAACTCTGGGATGTTGGTGGGTTTCCTCACATGAACTGCTCACTTCAGGTCCTTCCACAACATTTCGATTGGATTAAGGTTAGGACTTTGACTTGGCCATTCCAAAACATTAATTTTATTCTTCTTTAACCATTCTTTGGTAGAACAACTTGTGTGCTTAGGGTCGTTGTCTTGCTGCATGACCCACCTTCTCTTGAGATTCAGTTCATGGACAGATGTCCTGACATTTTCCTTTAGAATTCGCTGGTATAATTCAGAATTCATTGTTCCATCAATGATAGCAAGCCATCCTGACCCAGATGCAGCAAAACAGGCCCAAACCATGATACTACCACCACCATGTTTCACAGATGGGATAAGGTTCTTATGCTGGAATGCAGTGTTTTCCTTTCTCCAAACATGACACTTCACATTTAAACCAAATAGTTCTATTTTGGTCTCATCCGTCCACAAAACATTTTTTCCAGTGGCCTTCTGGCTTGTCCATGTGATCTTTAGCAAACTGCAGATGAGCAGCAATGTTCTTTTTGGAGTGCAGTGGCTTTCTCCTTGCAACCCTGCCATGCACACCATTGTTGTTCACTGTTCTCCTGATGGTGGACTCATGAACATTAACATTAACCAATGTGAGAGAGGCCTTTGGTTGCTTAGAAGTTACCCTGGGGTCCTTTGTGACCACGCCGACTATTACACGCCTTGCTCTTGGAGTGATCTTTGTTGGTCGACCACTCCTGGGGAGGGTAACAATGGTCTTGAATTTCCTCCATTTGTACACAATCTGTCTGACTGTGGATTGGTGGAGTTCAAACTCTTTAGAGATGGTTTTGTAACCTTTTCCAGCCTGATGAGCATCAACAAAGCTTTCTCCAAGGTCCTCAGAAATCTCCTTTGTTCGTGCCATGATACACTTCCACAAACATGTGTTGTGAAGATCAGACTTTGATAGATCCCTGTTCTTTAAATAAAACAGGGTGCCCACTCACACCTGATTGTCATCCCACTGATTGAAAACACCTGACTCTAGTTTCACCTTCAAATTAACTGCTAATCCTAGAGGTTCACATACTTTTGCCACTCACAGATATGTAATATTGGATCATTTTCCTCAATAAATAAATGACCAAGTATAATATTTTTGTCTCATTTGTTTAACTGGGTTCTCTTTATCTACTTTTAGAACTTGTGTGAAAATCTGATGATGTTTTAGGTCATATTTATGCAGAAATATAGAAAATTCTAAAGAGTTCACAAACTTTCAAGCACCACTCTATCTATCTATCTATCTATCTCTCTCTCTCTCTCTCTCTCTCTCTCTCTCTCTCTATATATATATATATATATATATATATATATATATATATATATATATATATATTTTTTTTTTTTTTTTTCCAAGTCCTAGCACTGTCAGGGTTGGGTCCATGAGCTTTTTAAAAGCACCAGCCAAACAAGCATATCTCCTGGATTATATGTTAATTTATACTATGTAATGTGTAACAGTACTTCACTGTAAATATGCTTTCCAGTTGTTTACTGTAAAATTTACAGTCCAGTTTTTAGAGTATGTAAGATATATTCCCTCATTATTCACACTTAAAAAAAAAAACAACACTTCCGTGCTAAATATAATATTTTACAACAGTTAGTAGTGTGTACATTAATAATTTTAATTAATACAAATTATCACTCTCATGCTATCATGGTAACAGCAGGCCTATCAGGTATGCATGTTGCTCAATAAATTATAAAGATTTGACATTAAATTCCCCTCAGCCTACGTTAAACTACTTGAATCACCATTTTCTGACTCAATAAAACAGGTAGTGCTAATGGGGCTGTGGGAAAAAGTACAGCAAAAAATTAAATGCAGCTGTTATGAACCACTGACTGTTAGATGAAAGAGGGGTAAATCACAGCTTGATATAACACCCCAGGCAGGATAAACGTGTCTTTGCCTCAGGGCGGCAATATCATAATTTGTCCTGCTGGTAATGCAGGGCACTTAAGGAAGATAAGTGGACCTCGCGAGGACCCCTGTAGCCATCCATCTGCTTCCAGGTGAAAAATGACAGACAACACATGTCCTGTGGAAAAAAAAAAAAAAACACAGGGGAAGCTGCCCTACTTCAAAGAAAAATTAATATTTTGCCCAACCTGTAGCTGCATAGCTGAGTAGAGTAATGGATCTAGGGCTTCTTCCTTTTCAGTGTATCAACAAGTTTCATGAGGTTAAACAGATAAAATGGTTTAATTTCAGAAGGATTTACCTGGATTATGCTGCATATTTATGATACTGTCAACAATGCCTTATCTAGTCTCACATGAGTTTTTATAATTATTTTGATTGCAACTTCCAGACTTTTGTGAAATACAGAAAAAAATGAAATCTTGAATACAGGAAAAAATGGAACCTTCAATCATCCAATCAAATGGAGGACCTCTGCACTGTTGAGCGTATAAAACATTAAAGGTACATCGAAAATGCTTTTCCTCACATGTCAAAATGTTTATACCTATTTATATTTATACCCATCATGGAAACTATAGGCATTTATACCTATCATGGGAAAAAATGTATAAATTAAAAACCATTGTTGCAGGTTTTGCCATTGTTCCAGGTTCTATATAATATGAAAAAAAAAAGAAAAAAAAAGATCTATAACTTTGATTCTGCAATATGCACCCTGATCCAGTACAGGTGCTATGATGTTATGTTACTGAACTTTTAATCAGTATTGCTTTTATTATTTTTTGTCTCTTAATTTCAGCATGGATTACAGTCATGAGCAATTTGTTCCACATCACTTCTGAAATGGAATGTCAAAAATAATTATTAGACCTAGACTCGCACAAACTTGTTTTTTGTCCTTTACATCCTTTTAAGGGTCAAATGGCTTGTGGCTGAAATGGCTTGCTTCTCTTTTTAATTTGATGAGAATTGCTTTTAAAATTATCATATTTGATGAACAAAAATATCACCAATAATTCAAATCCCAAACAGGATAATTGATTTGGAAGAGTTCAAATGTTATTCAGTGAAGATGCCCATATAAGCATGAAATCAGTATGGCATGAAATTCAAAAATAAATGAGTGTGCTGAATGAGCAATCAAAATTTATTGTGGCACTGACCATATCCTTGAAACCAATGAACCAGCACTCACATGTCATGTTTTACATAATGTATATGACACTCACCAAATTTAAAATTCTACATTGCTGGGGTTTCGCCCGTAGTCAGCTGGGATAGGCTCCAGCTTGCCTGTGACCCTGTAAAACAGGATAAAGCGGCTAGAGATAATGAGATGAGATGAGACATTGCTGGGGTGCATGCTACGAATGGCACTCTTTTTTTCCCTTTCCTTTTCTTTTTTTAAAACCCAAATTCATCAATTTTTCAGCATACGTTATCTGAAAATAAGCTTTTTATTGGTCAATAATGTCTAATGGATCAGTGAGTCTCTAATGGGTCTAATGAGTTGCATTTTGTCTCTCATTCACCCAGTATCAATTTGCTAAATGGTCTAATAGCTCCTAGTTTTCTTTGTTTGGGTAAAGCTGTAACCCAGTATATATTGTTAAATTTATTTTTTTTGTGTGTGTGTGCTCAAAACGAAAAAAAAAAGATGTGCTCAAAAACCCCTTTTGAACATCTTACTAATATATAATACTGATCTCATTTACATCTGACTCTCATTTAAATCTATGACCTTTGCAGAAAAGCATTACCCAGAAACTACAGCATGTTATCAAAAAATGTGAAACTTCTCAGACATGATTTCTTCTGTGATCTTTCACTTGTCTTAAATCAGATACATATTAATTCTGATCTATTATTCAAATCTCTTAAAATATTCTTGCTTATCTTCAGTCCAGTGGTTGGGAAATATTAAATTTTGCTGTGCAGAACTCTGGTATAATTTTCCACACAAAGACTGACATGATATTACAGTACCATAACTTGCCTTATGTCTCCAGTATTTCCAGGTATGTCTTTTCCAGGAAATTCAAAAAGCATAATGACATTTCAAAGAGCAGGCAGAAAAATGATACTGTAAGGTACACTTTCTGCTGTCTTATGCAAAAAAAAGCAAAAAGGCACAAATAAACTTGACACTATGCCTGCATTGATGCAATGTGAGAATAATATATGTTAAATGTCACCGTCACAGTTTGGCAGATAAGAGCCACTGCTGTTTTGGGCAGAATAAAAGGAAATTAATTTGAGAAGTCGGAAGCAATAAACAAATTCAAAATTTTGTAACCTCTCCTGTCTTATTCTCTTCTTTGTTTACAGAAACATTTGACAGCATGATTTTGGTCGATGCCGTTTCTGAAGCTGTTTTAGTGTCACTGCCAGACCCATTTTTTTCTCCAGTCCAGAGTCCAATCCTCTGTGTCATCCTGTGTGTCTTCCTGTACGTCATTCTGCATGAGCTATGACATTTGAAGCATACCTGCTAGTAGTCAGCCCTGACAAAGTTGCTGATGCAGGGAAACATATCATCCTCCTACTTGGAGCAAACAGCGTTTCAGATTTAAAAAAAAAAAAAAAGAAAGAAAAAAAAACACTCAGAGTAGACATGTACAAAGTTGCCATCAAGTCCTTGAACTAGAAGGGTGCATGGAATAATTTTTGTATGGTCCTGAAGGCATTCTTACCAATCTTGCTTACCAATTTCACCCACTCCTGTAGTTGTTCTTTTTATTTGTTCCTCTTCATGATATTTTAGAAATGAACTTTATAGTTCTGTTGTCAGTCCTGCATGCTGTGGCGCGTGCACCTGAAGGCATGCCCCGGGCTGCACGCGCGTCGAGCAGACTCCAGCACACGTGCCGTTAGCGACACACACCTGAACTTAATTAAGGAACTATATGTGCACCTATTTAAGGACTGTTCTGATGCACGATCAGGGTGAAGTATTATGCTATGTAAGTGCGCATTACCGAGCCCTTGTTTGATTTCCTGGTTTCCTGATTTCTGTGCCTGTCCCTCATTCATGTGTTCTTGTGGCCTGTGATATCCTGTTTGCACCTTGCCCAACCATTTGCTTGTTTCACGTTTTTGATTTAGCCTGACAACTTGGATTGATTGCCTGTGTTTTCACTATTGTATATATCTTCACTGTTGTTATTAAATATACTTCCGCACATCCGCCTACCTCGTACCTGACAGAATACTTAGCCAAGAAATGGATGGAACGGAAGTACAACCCCAATTCCAAAAATGTTGGGACAAAGTACAAATTGTAAATAAAAATGGAATGCAATGATTTACAAATCTTAAAAACTGATATTGTATTCACAATAAAACAGACAACATATCAAATGTCGAAAGTGAGACATTTTGAAATTTCATGCCAAATACTGGCTCATTTGAAATTTCATGAGAGCAACACATCTCAAAAAAGTTGGGACGGGGCAATAAGAGGCTGGAAAAGTTAAAGGTACAAAAAAGGAACAGCTGGAGGACCAAATTGCAACTCATTAGGTCAACTGACAATAGGCCATTAACATGACTGGGTATAAAAAGAGCATCTTGGAGTGGCAGTGGCTCTCAGAAGTAAAGATGGGAAGAGGATCACCAATCCCCCTAATTCTGTGCTGACAAATAGTGGAGCAATATCAGAAAGGAGTTCGACAGTGTAAAATTGCAAAGAGTTTGAACATATCATCTACAGTGCATAATATCATCAAAAGATTCAGAGAATCTGGAAGAATCTCTGTGCATAAGGGTCAAGGCCAGAAAACCATACTGGGTGCCCGTGATCTTCGGGCCCTTAGACGGCACTGCATCACATACAGGCATGCTTCTGTATTGGAAATCACAAAATGGGCTCAGGAATATTTCCAGAGAACATTATCTGTGAACACAATTCACCGTGCCATCCGCCGTTGCCAGCTAAAACTCTATAGTTCAAAGAAGAAGCCGTATCTAAACATGATCCAGAAGCACAGATGTCTTCTCTGGGCCAAGGCTCATTTAAAATGGACTGTGGCAAAGTGGAAAACTGTTCGGTGGTCAGACTAATCAAAATTTGAAGTTCTTTATGGAAATCAGGGACGCCATGTTATTCGGACTAAAGAGGAGAAGGACGACCCAAGTTGTTATCGGCGCTCAGTTCAGAAGCCTGCATCTCTGATGGTATGGGGTTGCATTAGTGCATGTGGCATGGGCAGCTTACACATCTGGAAAGACACCATCAATGCTGAAAGGTATATCCAGGTTCTAGAGCAACATATGCTCCCATCCAGATGATGTCTCTTTCAGGGAAGACCTTGCATTTTCCAACATGACAATGCCAAACCACATACTGCATCAATTACAGCATCATGGCTGTGTAGAAGAAGGGTCCGGGTACTGAACTGGCCAGCCTGCAGTCCAGATCTTTCACTAATAGAATACATTTGGCACATCATAAAACAGAAGATACGACAAAAAAGACCTAAGACAGTTGAGCAACTAGAATCCTACATTAAACAAGAATGGGTTAGCATTCCTATCCCTAAACTTGAGCAACTTGTCTCCTCAGTCCCCAGACATTTACATACTGTTATAAAGAGAAAAGGAGATGTCTCACAGTGGTAAACATGGCCTTGTCCCAACTTTTTTGAGATGTGTTTTTGTCATGAAATTTAAAATCACCTAATTTTTCTCTTTAAATAATATATTTTCTCAGTTTAAACATTTGATATGTCATCTATGTTCTATTCTGAATAAAATATGGACTTTTGAAACTTCCACATCATTGCATTCCATTTTTATTTACAATTTGTACTTTGTCCCAACTTTTTTGGAATCAGGGTTGTATTACAGTTTGCCATTCCCCACGTCTACCGGGTTCCCTTATCTCAGCCCCTCGACTTGTATTTCCGGCTGAGTTCTGACTGGAGTCTCCCGGCACCCTACTATGGAATACATCATCCAAGGGGATTTAGTTTACAGTGCAATCATCTGTTCTTTGAAGACCTCAAGGAGCCCAAGCCACCAGAACCTCTCTGGGTAAGCTTCATGCTAACTTTTATTGCTGGATGAGCACATAGATGGGTGGAGCACCTGATCCAAGTAGAGCACCTGTGGCTGCAGCACTCACAGACATTATTAGCCATGCTCCAGTTCATCTTTGAATCTTTAGATAAGGAGGAATCCCATGACATTTTTTTGGGGGGGTGATCATGCCAATGGCCAACACAACAGCAGTGGAGGAGGCCATTGCTCCAGAGCTCCCTCCAGTGGCTGACACAGCAGAGGAAGCTGTCCCTCCAAAGCTCCCTCCAGTGGCTGATGCAGCTTAGGAGGCTGTCCCTCCAGAGCTTCCTCCAGTGGCTGATGCAACAGAGGAGGCCATCCCTCCAGAGCTTCCTCCAGTGGCTGATGCAGTGGAGGAGGCCGTCCCTCCAGAGCTCCCTCCAGTGGCTGATGCAACAGAGGAGGCCATCCCTCCAGAGCTTCCTCCAGTGCCTGATGCAGTGGAGGAGGCCGTCCCTCCAGAGCTCCCTCCAGTGGCTGATGCAGCAGAGGAAGCTGTCCCTCCAAAGCTCCCTCCAGTGGCTGACACAGAAGAGGAGGCCATCACTCCAGAGCTCCCTCCAGTGGCTGACACAGAAGAGGAGGCCATCACTCCAGAGCTCCCTCCAGTTGCCGATGCAGAGACAGTGGAGGTGGCTGTTGTTCCAGAGCCCCTCTTAGAGACAGTCTTTCCAGAGCTGGTTTCTCAGCCAGAGCCAGCAGCTGAATCAATGCCTGAACCAGAGTCTGCATCAGAACCCATGCCTGAACCAGAGTCAGCTCCAGTGCCAATGCCAGAGTTGGTGCCAGTGTCAGAGCCAAAGTCTGTTCCAATGCCAGCATCTGTTCCAGTGCCAGTGTCTGTTCCAGTGCCAGAGCCAGCACCAGCATCTGCTCCAGTGCCAGCACCAATGTCAGAGCCAGCTCCAGAACCAGTGCCAGAGTCAAAGTCAGTGCCAGTGTCTGCTCCAGAACCAGTGCCAGCACCAGAGTCGGAGTCAGAGTCAGCACCAGTGTCTACTCCAGAACCCATGCCAGCACCATGTTGGAGTCAGCTCCAGTGCCAGAGCCAGCATCAGTGCCTACTTCAAAGCCAGTGCCCATGTCAGCTAGAGCATCAGAGCCAACGCCAGTGCCTGTGCCAGCTCCAGTGCCTATGCCAGCTCCAGTGCCTATGCCAGAGTCAAGACCAGTGCCAGAACCTGAGCCTGTTCCAGAACGTGTTAGAGGATGACAGAGCAACCTCTGTCTCAGTTGGCTACAAAGGCGGCGGCGTCCCACCATTGCCTGGTCATGAAGGCATCATCGTCCTGCCACTGCCCGGCCATGAAGGCATTATCGTCCCACCACCGCCCAGCCATGAAGATGTCATCATCCCACCTCCCAGCCATGAAGACGTCATCATCCCACCTCCCAGCCATGAAGACGTCATCATCCCACCTCCCAGCCATGAAGACATCGTCATCGTCCTGCCGCTAGGTCCTAACCAGAACCAAAGCAATGCACTGATAGAGCTCGAGCCCATGCCTGAGTCAAGTCCACAGTCCAAGTCAAGTCCAGGGTCAGTCATCTCCAGAGCTCAAGTCCTCTACTGAGCCCGAGTACAGCCTGGAGCCTGAGTCGACACTTACTTCCTGTCTTGAGCCCAAGTCATCCCCAGAGCTTGAGTCCAGTCCAAAGCCCAAGTCATCCCCAGAGCTTGAGCACACTTCCAGCCCTGAGTCCAAGCCAGTTCCAGAACTCAAGCCTGAGTCATCTCCTGAGATAGAGCCAGAGTCCAGTCCTGAGCTTGTGCCAGAGTCCACTCCATAGCTCAAGTCCTCTCCAGAGCTTGAGTCCAGCCCTGAGCTTGAGCACACTACCAGCCCTGAGTCAGAGACAGATCCAGAGCTCAAGTCTGAGTCATCTCCTGAGCTGGAGCCAGAGTCCAGCCCAAAGCTCAAGTCATCTCCAGAGCTTGAATCCAGCCTGGAGCTTGAGTCCATTGTAAGTCCTGGATCTGAGCCAAGTCCAAGGTCCAAGTCAATTCCAGAGTCTGAGCATGCTTCCTGCACAGACCCCAAGTCATTTCCAGAGCCCGTGTCCAATCCAGAGTTTGAGTCATCTCCACAGCTTGAGCCCAAGTCCAGTATAGAGCTCGAGCCTGAGTCCAGTCCAGAACCTAAGTCATCTCCAGAGCCTGAAACCAGTGCAAGTCAGGAGTCCAAGTTTTGTCCTGAGCCTGAACCCCCACCGGAGCCAAGTAGGATGGATTTTTGCTCCTGGAGGGAGCTCTTTGGGGGGGTTCTCTCAGTCCTGCATGCTGTGGTACATGCACCTGAAGGCGCGCCCCAGGCTGAGCATGCATCGAGCGGACTCCAGCACACAAGTCATTAATGACGCGCACCTCAACTTAATTAAGGAGCTATATGTGCACCTATTTAAGGACTGTTCTGATGCATGATCAGGGTGAAGTATGACATTATGTCAGTCTGCATTACCAAGCCTTATTTTACCCTTGTCTGATTTCCTGGTTTCCTGATTTCTGTGCCTGTCCCTCATTCCTGTTTTCTTGCTGTCTGTGATATCCCGTTTGTGCCTTGCCCGACCATTTGCTTGTTTCATATTTTTGATTTAGCCTGCTGACTTGGATTAATTGCCTGTGTGTGTTTTCACTGTTATTAAATATACTTCTGCACATGCATCCACCGACCTCCTTCCTGACATCTGTTCTGAAAATATAAACAAATTATGAATTTAAACCACAGTGATGCCGTAAACCATGATAATGCAGTTACTTAGGAGGAATGAACAAATGCAATTAACACATGGCACAGCAATACATAAACCGCCATTTTGTTAAACATGGCCTTTTTATTCCACAAGCTTGCTATTTGACCACCCACAAAAAATTATTAATTAATTAATTAATCCTGCCAGATCTGCTTCCTCAACTTCTATTTTTGGCAAACATTTCAAAAAGCATACAATATTCTGGTAAGCAGACTCATTTTCAGAAACTGGCACACCAGTGATCAACCAGTCAACCAGTCACTGACTACAGCTCTACTGTACACCCTACCATTTCGGACCAATACAAGATGAACTTATAAAAGACGAATTTAGGGCAATCTAATATTAGCTGATTCACTAACATTCACTCTTCAGATTGAATCTGCCACAGAATGTGGGAACTGTTTGTGAGAACTGTAGATTGAATCAGTAGCTGAGCCTTCATTTACCTTACCAGACACATTAGACACCAGTGGCATCTCATGTAGCAACAAAATTGGAATAATTCTTAGATGTAAACCATCCACTGACATGCTGGGGGATGCTTTGTTGCACAAACTATCAGGGTCAAGTTTCAGGAAGAGTATGCTGACCATGACACATAAGGAATATGTGTCATGGTCAGCATACTCTTCCTGAAACTTGACCCTGATAGTTTGTGCAACAAAGCATCCCCCAGCATGTCAGTGGATGGTTTACATCTAAGAATTATTCCAATTGTGTTGCTACACGAGATGCCACTGGCATCTCAGTGGCATCTCAGTATTGTTAAGATGCCACTGGCATCTCAGTATTGTTAAGATGTTGATGTGACGTGATGCCTGGACTTAGATCAAAACACAGAAGAGTTTGTCAGGAACTGTACACCATATGGAATAAATGCTTCAACCAGTACTTAAAAAATGGACTGCTTGTGCATATGACCAAGGACTGTAGCTTGCTTGCATAGCTTCTCTCACCCAGATGCTCCTCCACTACAGATATTTCTATCATTCCCCAACAAGACAGTTTGTTGCTACCATATGCCATGTTGAGTCATGAGCCAGTGCTAACCCTGAATAGGCTCAACCTACCCATGGCACTACAAACTCACCTTCTCTTGCTAGCTGACTTCAGACAGCCCCCATGCTTGTTAGAATGATGTTAATTGGTTGTTGTTGTTGTTGTTGTTGTTGAAGGTGGGGAGTTGTATGTCTTCATAGTTGCAGTGATACGACAATTTATCTTTAATGTGAGCTACAGAATTTGGTAGTTAAGATCCACTGTACTTTGAAATCAAATAAAATTGAAGTGGAACAGTTTGTAGCAAGCAAGTTCAAGCTTTAAGAATCACTTCTGTTCAGACAAAATCAGAAGACCCCCAATCTTTCAAAATCCCCTGAATCCAATATAATTAGATATATAGTACTGTACAAGTATCTTAAAATACTTTTGGTGAATTATTTTGTTTCTGTATTATTGAGTCATTACTAAAACATTTTACATTTCCAAACATTATTTTTTCATTACAAAAACAACAAAACAACACACCCTTACAAAATTTTGTATGTCAGTAAAGTGGGCAGCACAGCACTGCAGTGGTAAGCACTGTTGCCTCATTGCAAGAAGGTTCTGGGTTTGAGTCTCATGGCTGTCAGGAGCCTTATTGTACGGAGTTTGCATGTTCTTCCTGTGCCTGCATGGGTTTCTTCCCACAGTCCAAAGACATATGGCTTAGGGCAACTGGCTACTCTAAACTGCCCATAGGAGTGAATGGTTTCTCATCTCTGTGAAAGACTGGTGATTCCCATGTAGTCACAGTGTCCAAGGATCCAACATTTTGGATTCCCATCTTCTTGGAGATATCTCAAGGTTGTGTGGGGGTGAATCCAGATAGAAAGTTAGGTGGTCCAACTACTTGAGTGATTCCTGGGGCCAGTGGACACATGCAAAGACCTCAAATGGTGGAACTGGCAGAATTGAACATTCCTTAAGTACATCAACAAGGTGACAGAATTAGACAAACTCCTCTAGCCTGGCAGCGATGGCAGATGAAGGCTGCAGCATTCCTGACATCTTCAACCATCCTGGTATCTTCCTTGCCATTGGGTAAAGATGCCTTGAATGTGAAGTGTGTGCACCTATGATTGTGCACTCCTAGGAGCACCAAAATCAACACATTGTTCAGGTCTCTCTCTCCATCTTTACTTTTGGAAAGTCTATTCATGATGGGGAACCTGCAATGGGAGCAGGGACTGGATGGTCCTGGAAGCTTTTAGTAGGAACCCTGCACAATCATTACATGAGTGTGATGGCTGCTGGCTGGTGGATCTTGGAACAGATACCACCCTTGTGTCCTACTTACAGTGCCTTGCAAAAGTATTCATCCCCTTTAGTGTTTATCCTGTTTTGTTACATTACAAGCTGGTATTAAAATGGATTTTTTGGGGGGTTAGCACCATTTGATTTACACAACATGCCTACCACTTTAAAGGTGCACATTGTTTTTTGTTGTGAAAAATAATTAAGATGATAAAACAGAAATCTGGAGGGTGCATAGGTATCCCCCCTCAATACTTTATATGGCCACCTTTTTCTACAATTATAGCTGCAAGTCTCTTGGGGTATGTTTCTATTAGCTTAGTGCATCTAACCACTGGGATTTTTGCCCATTTCTCAAGGTAAAACTGTTTTAACTTCTTCAAGTTAGATGGGCTGCGTTGGTGTACAGCAATCTTCAAGTTATGCCACAGATTCTCAATTGGATTGAGGTCTGGGCTTTGATTAGGCCATTCCAAGACATTTAAATGTTTCCCTTTGAACCACTCCAGTGTAGCTTTAGCAGTATGTTTAGGGTCATTGTCCTGCTAGACTGTGAACCTTCATCCCAGTCTCAAACCTATTTTCAACTCAAACAGGTTTTCCTCCAGAATTGCCCTGTATTTAGTGCCATCCATCTTTCCTCCAGTCCTGACCAGCTTTCCTGTCCCTGCAGATGAAAACCATGCTTCACTGTAGGAATGATGTTCTCAGGGTGTTGGGTTTGCACCACAAATGGCATTTCCCATGATAGCCAAAAAGTTCAATTTTTGTTTCATTTGACCAGAGAATCTTCTTCCATGTGTTTGGGGAGTCTGCCACATGCTGTTGGGTGAACTCCAAACATGATTTTTTTAAGTAATTACTTTTCTTCTGTCCACGCTTCCATAAAGCCCCACTCTGTGTATGGCTTATGGACAGATGGCTTATGGACAGATACTCCCATCTCCACTGTAAGTTTTGGTGGGCAGCCTTCTCTTGTTAGGTTTGTAGTGGTCTAGGCTGAAAACATATCTGTTTAGTCAAGCATTTTGTTAATAGTGTTTATGAGGTAAAGGTGTAGATCTGGAGGGTCCTCAGACATCGAGTGTTTTGGTAAACTGGGATGTATGGATGCTGTCAGTCCCCCGCTTGCTTGCTCACTCAAGTTTGTTGATGATGTAGTGGCTGGCTGCTTTATGTTCCAGGGTTCCCTCCTGCCTTTGTTACCTTCTGGCTCTCCCCTTTTAGTTATGCTGTCATAGTTAGTTTTGCCAGAGTCCCTGCTTGTATTCAGCGTGAAAATGTATACTGTACCTACTTATTCAGGTGACATTGGGCATACCTAACAACCTGTCCCCCCCCCCCCCAATCTGTCCCTCTGAGTTACATGTCAATCCTGGGATCGAGGTGCTGACCTCTTCTGCTCCTCGGACCTGTCTGATCCATCCTGATGCCCTATGTCTGGTTGGAGTCTCATCACATTGCTCCTGTGGAGGACGGCCCCAGATGGACAGATGGAAGTCACACTTGGAAGATGCTCTGGACACTTACAGTAATGCTTTTATGGCTGAGGACTACAGTTGACTTGCAAACTTTAGGACTGCAGTTGTCATGAACAGTTTTGCACTCAAGTTTCCATTAAGGAAGTTATAACATCAACAAAACTGACTTCATGTTAAAACTGTTAATGTTATAGTCATGTTGTCTGTTGTTGTCCAGGTGAAGATGGGTTCCCTTTTGGGTCTGGTTCCTCTTGAGGTTTCTTCCTCGTGTCATCTGGGGTAGTTTTTCCTTGCCACCATCACCACAGGCTTGCTTATTGGGGATAGATTAGGGATAAACTTGGCCCATGTCTTAGGTCATTCAGATTCTGTAAAGCTGCTTTGGGAACATGTCTATTGTTAAAAGCACTATACAAACAAACTTGACTTGACAAGTGGTATCATATTACCATAAAAAGCAGGAAAGAATACCTAAAAGAGACATATATGTTGAGAAAGGACAATTCCTTCTATGGTAAGAATTTAAATCCTTGCTTGTGATTGGGTTATGGTTTTAAAAGAATGTTTTACAAGAATATAAAATGCCATTGTAAAGAAGGGGAGGCGTGCACATGCCCGGAACCATTTTCTTTGTCCTGCATTTCTTTTGTGTTGAGAAACGAACAATAAAGATTCCTTTTCCCTGCTTGGATCCAAACGAGTGAGCATTTTTCTTTTTTCCACCACAACATCCAATCATTAGCCCAAGTGTCCATGGGGTTGGCTTTGCTATCAAAAACACATTTTTGCAGCAGATCTCAGAGGCCCCTGTGGGAATAATTGAACATCTCATGACTCTACAAATTCCCTTGGCTTGAAATCAGGACATAAAACATAATCAGTATCTATGCACCCACCTTAGACTCTGGTGATGAAGCCAAGAATGAATTCTATGAATCTCTGGACCTTGGCCTGCAAACAGTACTGATAAATGACAAGATTCTTCTGATGGGTGATTTCAATGCACATGTTGGATCGAACAGCTCTGTTTGGAATGGAATTTTAGGTAAACATGGCATTGATAAGATGAACTCAAATGGTCTCCGCTTACTCATGCTTTGCTTACAGCACCAAATTTGCATTACAAACACTTTTTTTTACTCCCCCCACATTGCAAATCATGTCCAATGAAACAACTTAATGTTGCTGCAATCCAATAGCCTAAAAAAAGAACACAACTTTGTAATGCTCAAAAAGAAAACTAAAAAAAAAAACCTTTCAAAAATCTAAACATTTGCCGACAGGATCTGAACACACTCTTTCTATGATGCAGTCAAATCAATCTATGGTCCAAAATCATCATGATCATCATCATCATTATCATCTCATGCTCCTGTTCATTCTGCTGACAGACAGACACTGATCAAGGATAAGGATGGTATCAGTCGAAGATGGGCTGAGCACTTCAAAGACTTGCTGAATTGCTCAACTCCAGCTGATCCAAATATGGTTGATGAGCTGCCAACTATTCCTATCATTGCATCTCTCTATGATAAGCTTTCCTTCTCAGAAACTCAAAACATAATAATGCACCTGAAATATAGGAAATCATAAGGCTCTGATGGCATTCCAGGTGAAATCTTCAAATATGGTGGTACGGTATGGCTGTCCAGCAAAACCTCCATGATGTCATCCTGACATGCTGGCAGCACAGTACAATACCTGAAAGATAGAAACATGCCAACATCATGATTTACAAGAAGAAAGGTGATTGTTCACCTTCTGGAAATAGTCATGGAATCTCACTACTGGATGTTGCAGGGATGATACTGAATCACATTATGTTTTCTGGTCTGCTCCAAGAATTTGTTGCCTGTGTTCTGCCAGAGTCTCATTGTGGCTTGCATGTAGACCACAGCACAGTGGACATGATCTTTGTCTCAAGACTGCTCCTAGAAAAAAACAGGGAACAGAGAAATGAGCTCGACCTTGGCTTTATTGACCTTACAAAAGTGTTTTACACTGTTAACAGAACTCTTTTGTGGAGGGTGCTTGAGAGGTTGGTTGCCCACCCCATTTTATCTCTATTCTCAGACAATTCCATGATGAAATGAAGGCATGGGTGATGGTCAGTGGTGAAGCATCTGAACCTTTTGACACCACAATGGGAGTAAAGTAGGGATGTGTACTTGTTCCTGTCCTCTTCAGTGTGTATCATGTTGCCATCACAGTCCTTACATGAAGGGACATTAACTGGGAAGATGATGGTGTGGGTATCAGGTAACATTTGGATGGTAGTTTATTTAACTGACACAGATTGAAAGCAATATCCAAAACCTACACAGCTACAATTTTTGAACTCCAATATGCTGATGACACTGCTATTACCTTACACTTCCCACAAGGTCTTCAACAAACCCTAGACTCTATACACAAAGCATACGGTGGACTACAGATCAATGCTCAGAAAACTGAGGTCTTACAAAGGCATCTTAACAATTCTCCCCCTGCCAACTTCACAGTCGAAGGTGAGCCTCTATGGAATGTAGAACATTCCACATACTTGGGCAGTATTGTGTCAGAACATGTTAACATTGATGACAATGTTAATACAAGGATACAACTTGCCTCCTTAACATTTGGTCACTTGAGATCCAGTGTGTTCTTAAAAAAAACCCTCCAGACCAAGACAAAAGTTCAAATGCATCATGCTATCTGTCTCTCAACATTCCTGTAGGGGTCAGAATCTTGGACCATCTACAGCTGTCATATCAAGGCTCTGGAGGCCTTTCATATTCGCTGCCTTCAAAAGATTCATGGCCTTACCTGGTGTGATTGTGTCCCCCATACTGAGATTTTACACCACTGTGCTTCACAGACAGTGGTGCTTGAAAGTTTGTGAACCCTTTAGAATTTTCTATATTTCTGCATAAATATGATCTAAAACATTATCAGATTTTCACACAAGTCCTAAAAGTAGATAAAGAGATCTCAGTTAAACAAATGAGACAAAAATATTATACTTGGTCATTTATTTATTTAGGAAAAGGATTCAATACTACATATCTGTGAGTGGCAAAAGTATGTGAACCTCTAGGATTAGCAGTTAATTTGAAGGTGAAATTAGAGTCAGGTGTTTTCAATCAATGGGATGACAATCAGGTGTGAGTGGACACACTTTTATTTAAAGAACAGGGATCTATCAAAATTTGATCTTCACAACACATGTTTGTGGAAGTGTATCATGGCATGAACAAAGGAGATTTCTGAGGACCTCAGAAAAAGCATTGTTGATGCTCATCAGGCTGGAAAAGGTTACAAAGCCAGCTCTAAAGAGTTTGGACTCCACCAATCCACAGTCAGACAGATTATATACAAATGGAGGAAATTCAAGACCATTGTTACCCTCCCCAGGAGTGGTCAACCAACAAAGATCACTCCAAGAGCAAGGTGTGTAATAGTCAGCAAGGTCACAACGGACCCAAGGGTAACTTCTAAGCAACTAAAGGCCTCTCTCACACTGGCTAATGTTAATGTTCATGAACCCACCATCAGAAGAACACTGAACAACAATGGTGTGCATGGCAGGGTGGCAAGGAAAAAGCCACTGTTCTCTAAAAAGAACATTGCTGCTTGTCTGAAGTTTGCTAAAGATCACATGGACAAGCCAGAAGGCTATTGGAAAAATGTTTTGTGGACGGATGAGACCAAAATAGAACTTGTTGGTTTAAATGAGAATTGTTATGTTTGGAGAAAGGAAAACACTGCATTCCACCATAAGAACCTTATCCCATCTGTGAAACATGGTGGTGGTATGGTAGTATCATGGTTTGGGCCTGTTTTACTGCATCTGGGTCAGGACGGCTTGCCTGCAATGATGCAAATTTGACTTTGGCCAAGTCAACCTTAATCCAATTGAAATGTTGTGGAAGGACCTGAGGCGAGCAGTTCATGTGAGGAAACCAACCAATATCCCAGAGTTGAAGCTGTTCTGTATGGAGGAATGGGCTAAAATTCCTCCAAGCTGGTGTGCAGGACTGATCAACAGTTACCAGAAATATTTAGTTGCAGTTATTGCTACACAAGGGGGTCACACCAGATACTGAAAGCAAAGGTTCACATACTTTTGCCACTCACAGATATGTAATATTGGATCATTTTCCTCAATAAATAAATGACCAAGTATAATATTTTTGTCTCATTTGTTTAACTGGATTCTCTTGATCTACTTTTAGGACTTGTGTGAAATTCTGATGAAGTTTTAGGTCATATTTATGCATAAATATAGAAAATTCTGAAGGGTTCACAATCTTTCAAGCACCACTGTAGTGTGGAAGCATTTCTCCTTAAGAGACAGCTTCAGTGGTTCTGACACATTGCTTGGATGTAACCCAATCATCTACCCAAGGTTGTCCTGTATGGTGAGTAACAAAATGGGAGCTGCCCGCCTGGTGGTCTTAAGAAACACCACCATGATCATCTGAAATCTCATCTCAAGAAATGCAGCATCTGAGTTCAGGATGCAGAAGAACTCGCTAAAGACAGAGGTCTCTCAAGTCAGAAAATGGAAGGAGTGCAACATTTTGAAGAGGTAAGAACAAGATCATGTGAGGAGCGACATGCTGCAAGACATCTTCAGCAAGACCAAGATCAGCACAACCCCATTGCTTTTGTCTGTGATCAGTCTAGAAAAAGGTGTATGGCAAAAATTGGCCTCCTCAGCCACTGACATTCTCATGAATGCTGCAAAGAATGGTCTGGAAGAAATGGATTGATGAAGCGGAAACCTTTTACTTAGAAGGACCACCATAAGCTAAGACTGGTGACCTGCCCAGAGTGTACCCTGCCTCTTGCTTGAAGGCAGCTGGGATTGGCACCAGTTTCCCCTGTGACCCTGACAGATAAGTGGTATAGAGGATGGATGGCTGTTAGCAAAGAAATTAACTTGTTGCATAATAGACCTCTTTTCAGACAAAATACTAACAGGTTTTAACTGCAGAGAAAAAGTAACAAGTGGAAGAACTGTGGCAGATTCCATCAGAAATGCAGGCAACATATGGATTCAAGATTTGTTTTTTGCCATTTTTCCCCACACTTTCATACATGCAAGAATGAAATACCATTACTCCTAGCCTCAACAATATACATAGGATAACTAAAATAATTATGGAAAGAATAGTTACAGATAAGTATTGAAAAGGGCAGCATGGTGGTGTAGTGGTTAGCACTGTCACCTTATGGCAAGAAGGTCCTGGGTTTGAGCCCAGCAGGAACCTTTCTGTGTGGAGTTTGCATGTTGTCTGTGTGGGTTTCCCCCACAGTCCAAAGGCATTCAGGTTAGGTTAATTGGTGTCTCTAAATTGACCGTAGGTGTGAATGGTTGTTTGACTCTGTGTCAGTCCTGTGATAACCTGGCTACTTGTCCAGGGTGTGCCCTGCCTCTCACCCATAGTCAGCTGGGATAGGCTCAAGCTTGCCTGTGACCCTGTAGAACAGGATAAGTGGCTACAGATGATGGATGGATGGAAGTATTGAAAAACACATTTACAATTTAGCAGCACTTTTCATTGAGGTAGGGTTTTTTTTTCATAAGGTGCATGGTGTAGTCTGTAACAATTGCACCAGTGGAGTGTAAAATACATTAGTGGAGTGTAAAGTGTAAAGAACAGAATTGCACTCGTGGAGTGTAAGTGAACAGTGTTAAAAAAGTTAAAGTCCTTCCCACGCCTACAGTACCTGGTATTCCTAGGCAGTCTCCCACTCAAGTACTAACCAGGCCCAACCTGTATGTGGCGCATCTGGCGGCGCCGATATCCATAGCCCTCAGCCTCTCGCCTATTACATAGCTAGGGTTACAATGGGGGCTTATCCTCTGGTAACCACGAGAGTTTAACTCCCCATGCGCATCTGTATTGCAGCGTGCCTTGCCAGATGGTAGAAGGTACCATTTTTATGATGGTCTTTGGTATGACCCAACCGTGACTAGAACTCACGATCTCCCGATCGAGAGGTGGACACGCTACCACTAGGCCACTAGTCGGTCAAGTGAACAGTGTGGTTTGTAATAATTGCACTAGTGGAGTGTAAAGAATTGCACTGATGGAGTATAAAAGAATTGCACTAATGGAGTATAAAATGCATGGTGTGGTGTGTATGAACTGCACTAGTGGGGTGTAAAGCAAAGTGCACAGTGCAGTGTGTGAGGTTTGGATTGCACTAGTGGAGGAGTCCAGTGGTGGATGGGCAAGAGTGTTCAGGACTCGCACAGCTTGAGGAATAAAACTTGTAGGTATAGCACAATCTCCGCAACTACATTTCCCATAATTCCCTCAGTTCCTGCCCTGGACAATGTCCATTTCATCTCATCTTTCACTGTGGTGCAAAGATCATGATGCAAGCTCAACCATAAAATAGGGGAACTAGTGAGTTCATTCTCTTTGCCTTGCACCTCCTGACTGGCGTGCTGACCGACTTCTCTCTGCCTCTGGCTTCTCATCGTGCACAGATGCACCTTGCGCTCTCTGGCTCTTTCAGACTGGTGCACCCAGATGCGCCTCTCTCTCTCTGACCTACACTCCGTCGGTATTAAAAAGAGACAAACTTAAGACCAAGGACCTTCTTGATCATGAGATCTTGCCTGGGAAGGATTTTTGCAACACAGCCAAGCTGACTACATTGAAACGGCTCTGCTCTTCTAGCAGAGTACATCGAATGGAGAATCACTGACAAACTCCTTCACACTGCCACGTGGGCATGGTCCCAATTAAGGCTAGCATTTTGAGCAACGTTAGTCTTAATTTGATTAGTTTATGTGAAAGGTGCTATTTAAACCTAAGATTGTTTGAAGTGTGCACACAATAATCACATAGCTTTGGTTTGATCATAGTTATTGTATTTCTCAGTTTTATTCTGGTAGATAGATTTTGCATGTTTTATCTTTTCTTATCCCTTTTATTTTTCTCACAGTTTCTTACAGCACACACTATTATACACATCTGAACATTCAGACTGTAGTAATCCAAGGGCTGGTTGGTTCAGCTAGTTAAACTGTGGTGCTTATACTGCACTGCAAAAAAATTGAAAACTGAATTTGAGGAGAAAATTACTTAATACTCGTGAAATTATCTTGCTGCATGGACAAATTTTTACTTGATAAGACATCTTAGAATAAGTTGGTTGCAATCTAGAACTCGGTTTAATAATCTCAGAATTGGTATCTTGTATTCTAATAGGAAATGCTAGATCATTTCAACTATTTTCAAGATATTTTAACTTGCTAAGATATCCTTTTTTGCAGTGTGACATCCTGGGTTTGATCCCTGCATGGATTAAAAATTATTGATGCACCTTTGTTAGAATTCTTTGTCTAATCAGTCACACAGATTGTCTATGGCCCCTCCACCACTGTTTTCACACCTTTTTCACACTCAAACAATTCTTTAAGCCTACAAACAGTCTGTGGGAAGGATAGGAGGGGTCCTTGATGCTGGAGGCTCTGCAGATGCAACGCTGGTTGAAGATCTCCAGCAGGGATGGGAGAGGGACACCAATGACGTTCCCTGCTGTTCTCATAAGCCTGTCCAGCTGTTTTAGTTCAGATACTGTGCAGGATCCAAACCAGGCAGTGATGCAGTAAGTCAGAACACTTTCAATGGTGCTCCTGTAGAAGGTGGAGAGGGCTGGGATAGGTAGACTGGCCTGCTTCAGCCTCCGGAGGGGGTACAGCCATGCAGTCATGGAGAAGAGTCCGGAGCAAACTGGTAAAAAAAATCCAAATCATAATCCAACCCGGGCGGCACGGTGGTGTAGTGGTTAGCGCTGTCGCCTCACAGCAAGAAGGTCCTGGGTTCGAGCCCCGGGGCCGGTGAGGGCCTTTCTGTGTGGAGTTTGCATGTTCTCCCTGTGTCCGCGTGGGTTTCCTCCGGGTGCTCCGGTTTCCCCCACAGTCCAAAGACATGCAGGTTAGGTTAACTGGTGACTAAATTGACTGTAGGTGTGAATGTGAGTGTGAATGGTTGTCTGTGTCTATGTGTCAGCCCTGTGATGACCTGGCGACTTGTCCAGGGTGTACCCCGCCTTTCACCCGTAGTCAGCTGGGATAGGCTCCAGCTTGCCTGTGACCCTGTAGAAGGATAAAGCGGCTAGAGATAATGAGAGAATGAGATAATCCAACCCGTAGTCAAGGGAAGTAAGGGTTGTGCAAGGTGCAGTCAGTGTGTCAGAGGCAGGACAAAGTAGGGAAAGGTGAAAGCATGGTCATAGAAAGAGATAAGCAGAGCAATATGTAAATATTTGGCATGGTCAAGTATGTGAACACTGAGTGGTACTCCGCATTGGGCTGGGACCCAACTGCATTGCTCAGGGTCATAACCCTCCCAGTTCACCAAGTACTTGAAGTTACCCTGTTTGCAGAATTTTGAGGATTTTGTGTACCAAGTACACAGGTTCTCCCTCCAGATTCAGTGGTGCCAGAGGTGACATGATTAAGGTGTTGGTTGTTGGGGCACTGAGATGGTTGGCTTTAGTTGGGAAACATGAAAAGGTAGGTCATAGGCAACAATGCTGAGGGAGTTCTAACTTGTACAATAGCTCATTTATTTTCTAGAGGACCTTGAAGGGGCCGATGTACTTGGCACCAAGTTGTCGCAAGTGCTGGGTTCTTTTATGTCCCTTGTGGAAACCCATGCCCTATTCCCAGGGATGTACACAGGTGTCTGACCTCTGTGCCTGTCGGCAAAGTGCTTATATCTCCTGGCCACCTGTTCAAGGCACTGATGGACATTCTCCCAAACTTGCCCACTCCTTAAGAGTGGGCAAGTTTGGGAGAATGTCCATCAGTGCCTTGAACAGGTGGCCACTAACATACCGGCCATACTTCAGGTATTATCTGTTTGAATAGACTTGTAGGTAAGGGATCTAGTACACAAGTTGAGGCTTTTGATGCCGAGATTAATGAAAGTAATTCAGTTTCTTTTAGGGGAGTAAAACATTCTAATTGATGATCTGATACAGTTATATTGTTAACTACAGGGTCACTTACATTGTCTGACCTTAAATTAGTAGGTTGAATTTTTTTGTTAGATATTCTCAATTTTGTCATTAAAAAAAATAATGAAATTGTTGCTACTACATACTCCAGGTGTGCAGGTGTCTACAGTGGACTTATTCCTGGTTAGTTTTGCTACTGTATTAAATAGGAATCTAGGATTATTTTTATCATCTTCTATTAGGGAGGAAAGATATGTTGATCTAGCAGCACTAAGAACTTTTCTATACTTCAGGAAGCTCTCCTTCCATGCTAATTTGAACACTACCAATTTTGTTTGACACCATTTACGTTCCAATTTTCGAGTGGTCTGTTTTAATGTGTGAGTGTCATCATTATACCAGGGTGCTAATTTTTTGTCTCTGACCATTTTCCTTTTAAGAGGAGCTACATTATCTAAGGTATGGCGAATGTTGACTAAGCATTCAGTTGCCTGATCAAGTTCTGCAGGGGCTGACAGTGACCCAATCAAAGTTGATAACTCTGGGAGATCATTTATAAAGCTCTGTGCATTAGCTGACGTGAATGCGTGTTTAATACAGTAGCATGGTGAGGTGCATATATTATTACTCAGACATATTTTGAATGAGATGAGATAATGATATGAGATAACTTCAGACTGTGGAAGTATGACTATATTTTCTATGTTTAACCCGAATGTTAGTATGAGATTGAGGGTGTAATGGAAACTTCTAATAAACACTTCATAACGCTTATCAGTTGTCTTTTCAGTTATTTATTATAGTAGATCATATAAAAGATATATAAAATAGGAAAGGAAAGAGAATTAGAGAAGAAGAAGACACCATTTCAGTGATGCTGAGAGTACGCGTGCACTCTGAGTTGTGTTTTAGTGGCTGTTATCTACTGTATATACTCTAAAGGCATTCGCTTACTGCTTGTGTCTTCACATGATTGGCTTGAGATTTTCTATGAAGCTTTGTTAAAGCATGCACCTGGCATGCTCTGCTATGTGCAGGAACCCAGACACCCTGCTTATCACCAGCCAAGGCCACAGAAAGGCGATTACAGCATGTGGAAAACATCTCTTCTCAGTACACTAAGCCACTTGAGCTCAACATACAGAAACACAGAGAATAATAATGTTCATCCATTAAATTTCCCTCACATTTCCCCCCTTTTTATCCTACAGGATAATAATTGCTAAAAGAAAGAAATGTACACAATTTCAGTGATAAGAGTTCCCAGAGAAAAGCTCACTTGAGATTTTGCTAGGTATACCCCACCTAGGAATTATATCTCTCAGGAGTGCTTTGACTACTGCCTCTAAGTCTTGTTTAGCTGTGGGGAATACTTCAACCCATTTTGAGAACGTCAACTATTACCTGGCAATACCTTTTCCCCTCACTAGGTGTCAGTTCAATGAAGTCCATTTGGAGATGATCAAATGGTTTGTCTGGTATTGGGTGTGCTGCTTGAGTTAGTTTGATACCTTGACCTGCATTATGTTGTGCGCATATCAAGCATTGCTTGCAAAATTTCACAGTGCAATTTGAAAACCCCTTTGTGAACCATCTCTTTGTTACTTCTGCTACCCCCCCCTTTGACACATGGGTGAGCCCATGGGCCAATTTCGCATAGAAAGGGAACACATGTTTTGGTAGACAGGGACAGCCCGAGGGACAAACCTAGACCAAGTTTGCAAAGATACAGCCGGCCTGTTTCCAGACTCGTCTCTCATCCTGGGTGGCAGTGCTCTGAAGGTCCGCTAGCTATAAACAGGAGGTAGAAACCTGAGGAAAAGCAAGGTTAGAGGGTGAACTGGAAGCTGAGGCTGCACACTTACTGTAGCTGCTGTATCTGCCCTGGCATTCCCTTGAGACACAAGATCAGTATTATTAGTATGGGCAGCACACTTACACACAGCAATGGCTCTAGGGAGTAGAATAGCATCCAACAACTCAGAGACCAGTTTATGATGTGCAATGGGAGATCCTGTGCTAGTGAGAAAATTTCGGTGTTTCCAAATGGTGCCAAAATCATGCACAACGCCAAACGCGTACCTACTGTCTGTAAAAATATTGACAGATTGCCCTGCAGCCAATTTGCATGCCTCAATAAGGGCACAGAGCTTTGCGGCCTGCGCCGACAGGTTTGAGGGTAGACACGACGCCTTGAGGACCTCGTGATCTGAGACTACGGCAAAACCTACTTTGTTCTTTCCCGTCTCTGGAGGCTGAACCATCCACGTAGAGGACCATGTCTGGATTTTCCAAAGAGTCGCTCTTTAAGTCTGCCCTGGGGGAACAAAAATCCTTAGTGAGAGCAACACAGTCATGTGGCTCTCCATCGTCCTCTGTAGGGAGAAGAGAGGCAGGATTCAGAACAGTACAATGTTTCACAATGATGTTAGGCATATCAAGTATGACAGTGTTATACTTCAACCATCTCTGTGCTGACAAATTTGACATCTTTTTCTCCAACAGAAGCAGGGAGACAGCATGTGGGACCAAAATGGTGAGGTTAGAATACCCCACAATATTTCTGGAGGCAGTTACTGCCTTTTCTGCTGCAGCAACTGCATGCAGGCAAACAGGAAGTCCAGCCGCCACTGGATCCAGCCTGCTGGAGAAGTAGGCTACAGGTCTCAATCTATCCCCGTGTTTCTCCAAAAGAACAGAAGTCATAAAACCCTTCTTTTCATCTACAGTTTGAACAAATGGTTTATTGGGGTCAGGCAGTCCCAGAGTGGGTGTGGTCTGCAGAGCGCTCTTTAGGGACATCAGGTGCACGCGGAACAACCGCAGCATTGACTGCTTGCAGATCTTGGACAAACCTCCACTCACCGGGCTGGGACGGTTTTCTTGCCTTCTTAACTGGAAAAATAGGAGTGTGCACTGGAGAGTCCTGGCAAGGGACAATTACATCTGCCTTCAGCAACAAATCAAAGACCGGTCTTATATCTGCGATTGCTTCTAGGTTAAGTGGGTATTGGGTCTGTTTAGGCCCGAAATCTGATTTGGGGGTGATCACCACTGGTTCAGCATTTTTTATTAGGCCTACATCATGTTTACCCTTCGCCCAAATGGAATTTGGAACTCCCGCCAATTTGGGGTGCACCTCTGCTGGAGTTATGCCTGTGGAAACAGAGACAAACAGGCCACTATGGCTGGGGTCCCCAGGATCCCGGTCATCAGTGGCTAATATTACACTGCTCTTAACATGCACACACATAGCATGACACTGTTTGTAGACCCCAAGCTTTGGCAAAACAACACACTAGGGTCTCTGTTTGGGACCATTCATTGCCATTGACTGCACACTTCTTGACCCATATCCCCATATCTTTCCAATGGGCGGCTCGTGGCTTTGCTAATGAGACATGGGGTATAGAATTAACGATGTCAAATAAATCATGCTGGCAGCAGCCAACCTCAGAGTCCTCTGAGACGAGGCCACACATAACATGTTTGAGAGCACTGCGATGAACACTGATGCAATTGTTCGGACAACGAGTAAAATGGACCTGCACAGCGCAATAATGTTTAGACCAATATGTAGTTTTGAGAGTCAATCTTTCACGTGCTTGGGGGTCTGCAAACCAAGTCTTTTCAAACTCCACATCTTGCCCTTGGTGAACATCTGCTGTGCAATGTAAATCTTCCTCTTTCATATAATCTGTGTCAACTGATGAGGTGTTCAAGTGTGCGAGCTGTACAAGGTGGTTGGGAGTTTGTGTGAGTTGATCTGAGCAGAGCTGCCAGACATACACATACAGGGGGCTTCCAAACCCATACTGCACACCGCACATTTCAGTTACTTCAATAGTTAGTCCATCTGGAGTGGATGTGAGATTTACTCCTAATTTGCACATTAAATCACATGCTAACAAATTTACTGGACATGTATGTGAGATGAGAAATGAGTGGGACGTAACTATTCCTCCCTCACTTTTACACGGGAGGTTAACTGAGAAGGTTTCGGTTACAGGTCATCCTGAGATGCCCATCGTCTGAATAGAATTTGAGCTGAGCGGTGGGTCTACTGGAAGTACCCCATGTTGTATCACTGAGTGTCCTGCTCCAGAATCTACTTAAAAGGTTAACACATGCCCACACGCAGTGAGGGGCATACAAAAGAGTTCAGAAAAGGGAGTAGTTGTGTATTTTAACAAACTTAATGCAACTTCAGGTGTATCTATCTGGACTGGTGTATCGGGCGTTTCTGTGTAGTCTTGCTGTTGCATGCAGGTGCTGCTACTAATGTGTTTAACGTTATGTGAATGCATATCATCAGGTGTGTGTGTGTGTTACCTCCCCTGTTCTCTGTACGGGGCCCGTTCCTGGAGTCCGCCCATCAGTCTGCTTTGCTGTACTCCTCACAGGGCCTTTGGCTGCTACTGTGGAGACAATTTCAAGCAATGTGTCCCTTCTGATTGCAGTTGTAGCAGGTTGCACCTTTTATCCGACAGATCACCCCAGGTCATCCTGCCTTGGCCCCTACCTCGACCTCTTCCTCTTCCTCCTTGTCCAGGCTGAACAGTCTGGAAAAGAGTGAGAGTGGTGGTGTGTAGGTCTTGGTCTCTTTGTGCTGACTTTGTCTTCTCCTTCTCTTTCAGCAGCCTTTCTGCATGCACAGTGTACTGCTCGATCTTGGTGAGGCTCAGGAGTGCCCTCCACTGCAGCCAGGGTCACGGGCCTGGTCAGGCCACTGTGTTTCTCGTGTGTGGCGGTGAGACGGGTGAGAAACGCTGACACCACTTCACCATCTTCTTGCTTACACATACTGATCTTAGTCATGTCTATGTTCAAGGGAAAAGCTTTGATCAGACGAGCACAGAGAGCAGTGATGGTATCTCTGTACTCACCATTGCCATTGCCGTCTGTTTCTGGCTGCTCTCTGGAAGCCTTGCTCCAATCTATACCCATCTTGGTCATGAGCAGGTGGCAAAATTCATGGGTGGTCGGTCGGAATTCTCTGCAAAACATCAACAGTTCGTTACCAAATCTCTTTCCTCCTACCTCTCTCACATTGGGAAGAGAAGCCATGCTTTCCTTCATGTCAGCTGTCGTCCACAGTCTGTGGACTAGAAGCACGCTGTCAGCTCCAGCCACTTCCACCATTGGAAGATGAAGAACTTCAGACTTTAGGTTACAGCCTTGTGGACCCACTGGTGAGCATGTGGTCAGGTCCAGGAAGGTGTCTCTTCTGTTGCCATATGCAAGACCGGTTTTTGTGTGTGACGGAGAAGCGAGGAGAGGCACTGATGCTGGAGGCAGCTGGTAGGCTGGGAGAGATTCCAGAGGCTCATTTTTTTTTGTCTCGACTTCTCCCCCTTTCTGTGGGTGAAGCACTTGTGAGAGTGATGCTCCGCCTTGCTGAGGAGGCAGTGTGTGTCGGGGCAGACTCCAGGACAGGGTCCATCTGAAATTTCAAACACTGAGAAGAGGGTGAGAGCCCTGCCTGTTGTTTCTCTCTTTTGTACTCTCTCTTAAGTGTTTCTTCTTTCCATGCAGAAAACGCCCTCCAGTCCCCTAAGAACTTAACATTATCTGCAGACTCTTCTTTTTCCTTCCGTTTCAACTTTTCTTCTAATTGTTCTATCTGCCTGGGACTAAAACTGCCATTCTCAGGGAATCCTAAGTCCTTTACCCATATGTCAAACTGTGCCAAACAATCCTCACCATACGAGGTTTTCATAATCTGGATGTTTGGGCTGTCATAGGAACACCCACTTCTTATTATAGCACATGTAGCCTCAGGCTTACTTGCTTCTTCCTTTTCTGTCCCTAACTTCCTGTTTCTGTTCCCCATTGTACACTGTTATATTAATAGGTTATGACAACAATGGCTGAGGTTTTTATTAGGATCACAAGAAGAACAAGTTGGACTATGTCCAAAAATGTGACACAATAATCCTTTAGGTGTGTTCTTATGAGTAAACAATTTATCTGACATTTGCCTTAAAGTAGGTATCATTTAGCACAACAACCTCAAAGACAACTCATGCATGTATACAAAATCTGTTTCTCTGTTTCAGAATTTGGAGGAGGACAGTGCTCTGTTAATTCATCAATATTTTGTGTGCACACCGGTGTGTCTTTGCGTTTTCGTGATCGAACCTCTCTATCCCATTCCTCTGATGGGCCAGTTGTTCACACAGAACAAAGGGAGCAAGATTCAATTCCTACAAATCGCTGAACGTGAATCCATCGAAACGCGCACCCGTACTTCCCTTCCTCAAATAGGTGAGCGATTACCCACTCGTCACTTAGGCGGATAATTCTCTTACACAACCCAATAAACTACTCGCGGTTTATTGTCTCAAAATTGTGTTTTATCCGTTGTCTGCAAGCATATTGATGGTACCACAGCTTAGCAGTCCTCCTGGGCTTGGACAAACTTCTGTCTGTCTCTTATATCAGTCTTTAAATACTGTTTCCACTAATTTCTTTACACAAGAATGCAAAGTTATCACTTAC
This sequence comes from Neoarius graeffei, assembly GCF_027579695.1. Classification (NCBI taxonomy): domain Eukaryota; kingdom Metazoa; phylum Chordata; class Actinopteri; order Siluriformes; family Ariidae; genus Neoarius; species Neoarius graeffei. The sequence continues at coordinate 82,080,928 of NC_083573.1, forward strand.
TGGTTCGGTGAGCCCTGACGGTCTGGTCTCTCATCCGAGTTCTCAGCTCTGCACCGTAGCCTTGGAAGTGTTCCGTCGTCCGAGGATCAGACGCATAGGGCCCACCCAGGGATGCCAAATTGTAATGGAAACTTCTAATAAACACTTCAGAATGCTTAGCAGTTGTCTTTTCAGTTATTTATTATAGTAGATCATATAAAAGATATATAAAATAGGAAAGGAAAGAGAATTAGAGAAAAAGATGACACCACTTCAGTGATGCCGAGAGTACGCGCGCATGCGTGGAGTTGTGTTTTAGTGGCTGTTATCTATATACTCTAAAGGCATTCGCTTACTGTTTGTGTCTTCACGTGATTGGCTCAAGATTTTCTATGAAGCTTTGTTAAAGCGTGCACCTGGCATGCTCTGCTATGTGCAGGAACTCAGACACCCTGCTAATCACCAGCCAAGGCTACAGAAAGGCGATTACAGCATGTAGAAAACATCTATTCTCAGTACACTAAGCCACTTGAGCTCAACATACAGAAACACAGAGAATAATAATGTTCGTCCATTAAATTTCCCTCACAAGGGTGTGACCACAATTATGGGTCGGTCCTATGATATTCTGATTAATCCCTACTGAATCTAAAATGGACACAAACGCTGTTTTCAAAGGGTCTTCTGGGTTATCAAAGTGAGTATTAAAATCTCCGACAACTAAAGCTTTGTCTAAGGAAATAACCAGATCTGAGATAAAATCTGCAAATTCAGAAAGAAACTCAGAATATGGCCCTGGGGGCCTGTAAATAATAAGTAATTGAATTAACTGGGTAGACTTATTTTTTGAGGCTACATACATTATATGAGTATGAAGAACTTCAAATGTATTAAATTTATAACCAGGTTTGTGTGTTACACCTACAGTAGATAATCATTATAAATAACCGCAACGCCTCCTCCTCTGCCAGTTAGACGAGGCTGGTGTATATAACTGTATCCAGGAGGATTCACTTCATTTAATGCTATATATTCATTTGGCTTAATCCATGTTTCAGTTAAACAAAGTACATTAAACTCCTGATCAGTAATGAGTTCATTAACCATTCATGCTTTAGATGTAAGAGATCTAATAGCCCCACCTTGAGATCAAAGGTGCTGGCAGCAGCTATACAGTCAGTATGATCTAATTTTATATTGATTAGGTTACTGGAACAAACTCTCTGAATATTTCTACCTTTTTGTTGAGCTCAGGGAACAGACACCATCTCGATGTAGTGGACCCTGAGTGACAACTCTGTGCAGCTAGCAGACAGTCAGTTTAGCCTGTTCGTCTGCTCCCTGGCCTTGGCTCTGGATTGTCAGAAATTAACTAGACCTGTTCTGAGACTATGACCTATGCTGCAGGAAATGAGAGCAGCACCTTCCTGAGTGGAATGGATACCGTCCCATCCCAACAGTCCAGCAGTGCCCTCAAAATTAGCCCAATTATCTATAAAGCCCACACTGTTTTCAGAGCACCACCTGGACAATCAGCAGTTCATCAACCATAACCTGCTGTAAGCTACATCGCCATGCCGCATTGGGATAGGGCCAGAGCATACTACAGCATCAGACATTGCCTTCACTAATTTAAACACCTCTACAAAGTTACTCTTAGTAACCTCAGACTGACGAAGGCATATATCATTAGCTCCTGCATGGATAACTATCTTTGATAACCTGTGCTTGCCTAGGACCCTAAGATTACCTGCTATGTCCAGCACCCTGGCTCCCGGTATACACCTGACTAAAGCTGCTGGTGCCCCTGAAGGCTGAGCTAATTTCATGTGCCGTATGATAGAGTCCCCTATAACCAGAGCTCTTTCAGGTTTCTCAGTGGGTGCATCACTAAGGAGAGCAAACCTGTTCGACACTTGACGCAGAGAGGAGTGGTGCTCCCGTGGGCAAGCCTCAGCAGTAGCTTTGGCTCTACGCTTATGCCGCTGAGTCATCACCCATTCGCCCCGCTGTAAGGGCTCTAATGTCAGAGTTGGGGGATTATTAACGCCACCTAGGGCATCCAGACTTTCCCCTGCAGAAACTACACTGTTCTCATTCTCACTGGCCTTCTCTAAAGCCCGGACATGTGCTTCTAGCACTATAATCTTCTCTGTCAGAGAGCTAACTAATCTGCACTTATCACAAATAAAGCTATCACTAGCAACGGAGGAAGAATGACTAAACATCCTGCACTCAGCACACTGAACAGGTTGAAGGTGTGCCATGATGAAAAGATTCACGTACCTTAATCGAAGATCTGTTGATATTAAAGCAGATCCGATGTAGATGGCCTCCGCTTGTGGTCTTTACGCAGGAGGAGAAAGAAAAAGAAAGCTTCCGGTCTCGGCGGTCTTCCGAAAAAAGAGAGAGAAAAAAATGGAAAAAGGAAAGCAATAGTGGAAAGTACAAAAAGGAAGGTGACAGTACAATAAAAATGAAGAAGATACTGGAAAATTATTTGTAGAAAAAAAATTTAAAAAAAGATTAGTAATTAACGCCAACACTCGTGAAAAAAAAAGGCTCGTCGCAAACAACTCAGGAACCAGGAAGTGCATAGCACAGAACAAGCACTGAAGCTGGAAGCCTTTACACTCAGAGACCTTCCTGGAGAATTTTGTCAGGTTGGGGCATGAGAGAAGCACTCCTGGTGAGCATGGGGCATGTTAGGAGAGCCTGCAACACAACAGCGGTAAGCTGTAAGATGCCAATATCCAGGTCACTTATCATTTACTGGTGTTCTCCTAATAGGCATCCCTGCACTGAAAGAACAGTTTGCTGTGTCTCCTCTGCTACATCCATGATGTAGGTTTAGTACACTGGCAGAAATGCAGGCAATTTACAGATGCAATCATGGAGAAGAGTTTGTAGCAAACTGGTAAACAAATCCAAATTGTAATCAAACTTGTATTCAAGGGAAGCAAGGCTCATGCAAGGCACAGTCAAGATATTATTGGCAGGGCAAAGATCAAAGTAGGGAAAGATAGAAGCAAAGTTGAAGGCAGAGATAAGCAAAGCAGTTTGTAAAGACTTGACACTGTCAGGTATGTGAACACTGAGCAATACTTCACATTGAACAGATGGAGGAAGAATGCTTATATAGCATTTGGTGGTAATTATGGGAATGTGGAGCAGGGTGTAGCACTGATTAGAATTCGGGAGAAAGAGGGCGGTGTGGTGTTGTCTGGGAGTCGTAGTTTGTGGCGGCCATGTTTGAAGGCTGTCATGAACTCAGAGCTTCTGTGTCATTTGTATTAGATTCTTCAAGATGCTCAGACAAAAACTTAGCAGTCAAGTTCCTGATAAAACTACACAATATGGTACTGAGACTACTGATGCATTAAAAAAAATCATAGGGTTGTCACACCAACTGTTGAGTTTGTTCAGTTTAAAACTGCTAACTGCATTTTTTAAGATTTTTTTTAAATGTAGAAAAATTTAATTTCTATTATTTTTCAGGCATATTTGCGTTTCAACATTTCTTTGCATGTGCCAGAAATGTTGCATAGTACTGTATATCACTGCTTACAGGCATGAGAGTCATTAAAAAGGAACATGATAATGTCCATCTCTAGGGAAAGTGGTTTCATTATAAAAAAAAATGTGATAGCATATTTTCCTTTATGTTTTATATGCTATGTATGTACCGTACTTCTAACTCCCCTGCAAACTATTCAGTCTATTGACCACTACAAACATATCTTAGCAAGAGACTGAAAAGCTTGAATATAGGCAAACTTAACTAATAGTTCTCTTTATTGGACTGAATAAGCCAATTATAAGATTATATGGATTCATAAGATTATTTGTATGTTTTTACTTCTTTCAACCTTTAAATTTTCTTTTTCATTGGCAAGTCCATCCATCCATCCATCCATCTGTAGCTGCTTATCCTGTGCAGGGTCACAGGCAATCTGGAGCCTATCCCAGCTGACTATGGGTGAGAGGCAGGGTATACTCTGGACAAGTCACCAGGTCATCACAGGGCTGACACATAGACACAAACAACCATTCACACTCACATCTACAGTCAATTTAGAGCCACCAATTTATCTTTATCACTTGATCAAGCATTAGGATCTGAGAGCAATCAGTTTATAAGTTCCACTAAGAGTTCTTCTTCATCCCATAGCCAGCAAGGGCCATAGGGGCACTACTGATGGTGTTTTAACAGTCATTGGTGTGTCTAGGGCATTGGTGTGTCTAGGAAATTTAAACTTGGTGGAGCCCATCCCTCTCCAAGCTTGATCAATGGACAATTTAGAGTAGCCAGTTAGCCTAACTTCATGTCTTTGGACTGTGGGGGAAACCAGAGCACCTGGAGGAAACCCACACAGTCATGGGGAGAGCATGCAAACTCCACACTAAAAGCCCACATCGGCCACTGGGCTCAAACCCAGAACATTTTTGCTGTGAGGCAACAGTGCTAATCACTACACCACCAAGAGTTAGAATTCCTTATTTAATTGTTATGATGTTGGTTTGTTCTGTGGCAATAATATTGGTTCATCTGTAATAAAATGTAAGAAACTCGAGGTGTCCAAAAACTTTTAACTCACAGTATATGCTAAAGTAATCAAATATACCATGCACTGAGAGGCTCCGGTTGAAATTATGGATTGTTTGAGGTGACTGGCATAGTACTATTTTGTGAGGGGCACAGCCCCAAAGAAAATAGTATTATGCTAGTCACTGAAGAGAAGACATAATTACCAGTGCCTCTCAGTGCATGATATATTAGATTTGTATCCCTCATTTAAAAAAAATTCCAAAATGAGAGTGTTAACTTTTAACTTTCATCTATGAGATTGAATCTCAGCATAAACTCACTGAAGGCAGCCATGTTTGTTGTTTATGTTGGAGTGACCTTTGCAATCTACTATACTATTGTTTTTTTAACATTTTGTTTGTTTGTTTGTTTTAGCCATGCTATTGCATGCCTTGGCAGGTATAATCATGATACATAGAGCTACACACAGAGAAATGCTCACAAAGCCACAGCTGTGACACAGGCTGGTTACTAAACTGTTATTTTTGGTATTTGAAAAAGAGACCTAGCAATACATAAAAACAATTACTGACACAAAATCAGTAAGCTGTTAAAACTATTGATTTGTGTGGTTATTTTAATGTGTTCAGTTGAAAATCCCCCTGGCTGAAATCTCATCTCATCTCATTATCTCTAGCCGCTTTATCCTTCTACAGGGTCACAGGCAAGCTGGAGCCTATCCCAGCTGACTACGGGCGAAAGGCAGGGTACACCCTGGACAAGTCGCCAGGTCATCACAGGGCTGACACATAGACACAGACAACCATTCACACTCACATTCACACCTACGGTCAATTTAAAGTCACCAGTTAACCTAACCTGCATGCCTTTGGACTGTGGGGGAAACCGGAGCACCCAGAGGAAACCCATGCGGACACGGGGAGAACATGCAAACTCCGCACAGAAAGGCCCTCGCTTGCCACATGGCTCGAGCCCAGGCCTTCTTGCTGTGAGGCAACAGCGCTAACCATTACACCACTGTGCCGCCCCCCTGGCTGAAATGTTAATGTTTTTGTTTTGATTGTATTAATGACTTCTATTTGTATCTGTTTTTATTGTTTAAAAAAAAATAAACACCCTCGATTTGGCTGTATAGCTTGAAATTGTGACATCAGTTCATGGTATATCCAAGATATACCATGACTGGCTCACACTATATCCCTTTTTTTTGTCACAAGATACATTGCTTAATCAATGGTGGAACTATTTGATGTCACATGAGTCATCCTTGGCCAATCCCTGCACAGGAATTTTTTTGATGATATTATATTATCTCATCTCATCTCATTATCTCTAGCTGCTTTATCCTGTTCTACAGGGTCGCAGGCAAGCTGGAGCCTATCCCAGCTGACTATGGGCGAAAGGCAGGGTACGCCCTGGACAAGTCGCCAGGTCATCACAGGGCGTATTATATTATATTATCTAATCTCATCTTATTATCTCTAGCCACTTTATCCTGTTCTACAGGGTCGCAGGCAAGCTGGAGCCTATCCCAGCTGACTACGGGCGAAAGGCGGGGTACACCCTGGACAAGTCGCCAAGTCATCACAGGGCATATTATCTCATCTCATCTCATTATCTCTAGCTGCTTTATCCTGTTCTACAGGGTCGCAGGCAAGCTGGAGCCTATCCCAGCTGACTACAGGCGAAAGGCGGGGTACACCCTGGACAAGTCGCCAGGTCATCACAGGACATATATTATATTATATTATCTCATCTCATTTCATTATCTGTAGCCACTTTATCCTGTTCTACAGGGTCGCAGGCAAGCTGGAGCCTATCCCAGCTGACTACAGGCGAAAGGCGGGGTACACCCTGGACAAGTCGCCAGGTCATCACAGGACATATATTATATTATATTATATTATATTATATTATATTATATTATGCAACACTACATGCATATTTGTTGAGTTTGTTTGGCACAGCTGTACTTGAATCAGAGTCCAAGTGAGAATTAATTGGCATGTTCTCCATGTGTGTCTGAAGCTTTTTTGTCTGCGTCTCTGCCTATCAAAACACAGTAATGCTAGTCAGGCCGGTATCATGTAGGCAGGTTGTTAGCTCTCATTCTCACAACTAGCAATCATGTGATAAGAGACCTTATTCTTAACACTAGGGAGGAAACCCTATAGAAAATCAATTGTTCTAATATTTCAGGCTGCCACAAATCAAGGAGCACTTGTCCAAGGAGCATCCAACATCATGCATGAGACCACATTATGCTAAACTGCAAAAGTGTTATCTTGTATATTTGGTGTTCATGAGTAAACAAAATTAACAGCTTCTATATTAATTCTATACAGCTGAATTGTCAAATTAAATTCAGTTTCAATAGCAATTTGGCACAAGGTGCAATCTAATTTATTTATTTATTTATTTGTCCATGACATAAAGAAATAGGACAAGGACTTTTAAGATCGGGTCATTTGGAGCTTGAAGTGTCCCAAAATAAATCCTCCCTGCATGAATTAATTCCTAAATGTCATTTGAGTAAAAGACACAGAAAGTTATGATCAATGATGAGAGCCCTGAACTTTAAATGCCACCAAACACCACTCATGCTCATATGCCTTGTGTGTTTGCTTCAAAATGTACTCTGAATTCAATGATTGGGTGTCACCAGTCATGTAGTGTAAGGACATAAGTCTCATTCATAGAACTGATGCTAGCTATATAATACTTTTTTTCCCCCTAGAATAGCCTGTGATTCACATGGTCAATGTGATAGAAGCTGCTCATTGTAGATCATCATAGTGAGTGAATAGAGTTTGACTGAATCTAAAACATAACCTCAATAAGACAAACTACTTGAGTCAACAACATTGCACTATTAAATGCGTACTTTTTCTTTCTTTTCCAGTGGCTAATATTGAATTTTCTTATGGTTAGTTTTTTCTTTTTTATCAGACATCTAGTTTTTAGGTTTGTTTACCTGACATGTTTCGACGTACGACTGTCGTCTTCCTCAGAGTGTCACCGGATGTTGTTGGTAGTGACCGACCTGTCAAACCAGACAGGAAGGTCACGCCTCCGGAAACATCAGCTGATAAGATGCGTCACCAACAACATCTGGTGACACTCTGAGGAAGACGACAGTCGTACGTCGAAACATGTCAGGTAAACAAACCTAAAAACTAGATGTCTGATAAAAAAGAAAAAACTAACCTTATTTAATATAAGACATAATGAATGTAATCGAAAGATTAAGAATAAGTTACGGAGATAAAAGCATCAAGGAGTTTCGCCGCCTAGAAAAACTGACGCGAAAACGGGCACGCTACAGAAACCATCTGAGATTCAATCTGCGCTGCTGGGATGAAGAAGTTATACCAGCCAGCCTGAATATCAAGAACCCGTTTCCGACCAGAAACGCGGAGAAGATGATCAGGAAAGTGCGGATGACTCTGGTAAAAGAACGAATACAGTGCACCACTGACAAACTTAAAAATATCAACAGCGAACTACACAGAGAGACGGAAACTTTCAAACGCCGGTTTCCCAAGAACAAGGACATGGAAATAGCGATACACGGACACTTGGCAGACATACACGAGCAGGAATTCACCAAAACAAAAACCCGACAAATCCGCAAACTGGACAGACTCATCGCACAGAAAAAGAAGACAGAACCGTAACACGCACACATCAATGAAAAATGGATTCATAACATATCAAGGTACAAACTCTCACAAGCAGAATGCAGTATACTAGGAAAAGGACTCAACTACGCTGTCACACCGAACAATATACCATACGATGAATTCATTCTGGCAACTGAATTAGTATGTGAAAAAATACAGGATCAGGGACAAAAAGCAGCACTAAGAAATACAATAGCTGGCAAATTGAAAACGGCCAAACCACCACTCAGCAACATCACCAAACAGGAAGCCAAAGCTATGAGAACATTAGCAAAAAATAATGATATCACAATCTTCCCAGCAGATAAAGGCAGAACAACAGTTATCATGGACACTGATGAATATGAACAGAAGATGATGGAACTACTCAGTGACAATGCCTTTGAGATATTAAGAAAGGACCCAACCGAAGACAAGAAAAAGAAACTTAAATCACTACTCAAACCGCTACTCGATAAAAATAAAATAGATAAACAGGCATACAATCATTTAGTACCCACAGCCAATGTCATCCCCAGGATTTACGGCACACCAAAGATACACAAACCAGGAACACCATTACGTCCCATAGTAGATAGCATTGGTTCAGTGACATACAACATATCAAGAGCACTCACTGAAATAATCAAACCATTACTAGGACTCACAGACCAACACTGCAAAAACTCAAAACAACTGGCAGAAGAACTTAAAAACATCAAAATGCAGCAAGATGAAGTTTTCATATCACACGATGTCATATCTCTTTTCACCAGAACACCCACGGAAGCCACCATACAGGTAGTACAAGACAGATTAAAAACAGATAGGACGCTCAAGAAACACACAAACCTCACAGTACAAGATATCACTCAGCTCCTTCAATTCATCGCCACATCCACATACTTTCAGTTCAGGAATACAATATACAGACAAAAGGAAGGTTTTGCCATGGGAGACCCACTATCAGCCATCATGTGCGGCTTTTTCATGGAAGACCTGGAGCAGAAAGCACTCACTACAATACCAGCAGAATACAGACCAACACTCTGGAAACGTTACGTGGATGACATACTGGAAAAAGTGAAGAGAGGATACACTCAACAACTTACCGACCATCTCAACACCATAGACAATACCGGTAATATAAAATTCACACATGAAGAAGAAATGGAGCAGTCAATAGCATTTTTGGACTTAAAAATACAACACACAGAAGATGGGGACATCAAAATAAAAGTACATAGAAAACCCACACACACCGACCAATATTTAAACTGGACTTCTGAACACCCCATAATGCACAAAATATCTGTAGTTAGAATATTACATGAACACGCAGCAATAATTACAGATCCACAGGGCAAAGAACAGGTGGAACAACATATACAACACGCACTGAAGGCATGTCAATATCCACAATGGGCAATATCCAAAGGGGCAGAACAGGTCAAGAACAAAAAAACACAGAAGAAAGAGAAAAAACAAACAAACAAACAAACAAACAAGAACACAGGGGAGTAGTAACATTACCATACATCAGAGGAATAACGGAACGCATTCAAAGAGCAATGAGGAAATACAACATTAACACACCTGTCAAACCATACACAACACTCCGTCAGATCCTGGTTCATCCCAAAGACAGAATACATCTGAAAAACAGATGCAACATCATATATGAGATTCCATGCCAATTATGCAATAAAACTTACATCGGAGAGACAGGAAGGAGTTTCAACACAAGGAAAAATGAACATAAGAAAGAGCGTGAAAAGGGGACAGCTATAAGACAAACCCGAACAATAAAAGAAAATGCACAACAGGAAAATTATAAATCAGCCATAACAGATCACTGCAAAAGGGAAAATCATATTATGGATGGGGGGACTGCCAGAGTCATCTGCACAGAAGATAATAAACATCAGCGCTGGACCAGGGACCATGGAGATCCGAAAGCGGAGCCCGAGGACCATCAACCGGGATGAGGGAGCATACATGCTCTCCCATACCTGGAGTGCCATCTTGCAGGGGACGAACAGACAGTAGTAGGCATGACCGACCTGTCAAACCAGACAGGAAGGTCATGCCTTCGGAAACATCAGCTGATAAGATGCGTCACCAACAACATCCGGTGACACTCTGAGGAAGACGACAGTCGTACGTCGAAACATGTCAGGTAAACAAACCTAAAAACTAGATGTCTGATAAAAAAAGAAAAAAACTAACCTTATTTAATATAAGACATAATGAACGTAATCAAAAGATTGAATTTTCTTAGTTTTATATCTTGCAAGACATGAATGCTGGTATGCTAAATCCCATTTATGCTTGGCTTATGTCCCTGACCTTCTTTTCATTTACAGGAGAAATGAATGTGAGTCATTAACTGAATAAAAGCAATGTTGTGGAACTAAACACTGGCTCAAGCAAACTGTGAGCTCTTTACTGCAGGTCACTCTCTTTAGAGAGTATATGTTAATTACTGTTGGAGTGAAAAATTGGCTGACATGTCTATTGGCATGAGTGAATCTATTGACTCTCAGTGGATTCACCAAAACAATAATTATTCTCTAAAAGAGAACAAATAAAGGACAACAATGTTTATGCAAGCTTCATAATTTGCAGACACTTTAGCACAATTGTTATGGCTATGTAAATTTTGACTCCTACTGGTATGGCTAGGGTTGGCCAGTCGTTATATTGAATAGAAGGGCAAAAAGCCACTTTTCATTGGCTCACTGTTACTATTATGAAACAATTAGGGCTGAGCTTTATTGCATGAGTTCTCAATATAGACAAAAAAATACAAGGTGCATACTTATTAGAAAACAGATACTGTACACTTCATGGCATACTGTTTCTTTGAAGTCAAGTGATTTAAGTCAATAATCATGCATGTCTCATCTGAATAGCAAGCATGATAAATAGAAAAACTGTGCTTGCTTTTAACCAGCTTCTTCATTCAAACCAGGGACACATGCTTACAGTTCTGTTATTTGCATCTTTTTGCAGTTTGTGCTTTGATTTGTCCCATTGCTTATTTGTACATTGTAGTTTCTTCCCCAGAGGAATTAAAAATATATTGAGAAAACAATTAATTAGTTCACATGCTCCTTCTTAATCACTGCTGATGATTTATTACAGATGTGTCAGCAATGTGACCTAATGCAGAGTGCTTGGCATATATCTTTACCCCCTTCCCTCCAACTGTGAAACCCCTAAATTAGCTCTGGTGCAACTAGTTCATAGATGTTTGAACTGAATCTAACTGCAATTGAAGTGTCACATGATCTAACTATATATCTCATCTCATCTCATTATCTCTAGCCGCTTTATCCTTCTACAGGGTCGCAGGCAAGCTGGAGCCTATCCCAGCTGACTACGGGCGAAAGGCGGGGTACACCCTGGACAAGTCGCCAGGTCATCACAGGGCTGACACATAGACACAGACAACCATTCACACTCACATTCACACCTACGGTCAATTTAGAGTCACCAGTTAACCTAACCTGCATGTCTTTGGACTGTGGGGGAAACCGGAGCACCCGGAGGAAACCCACGCGGACACGGGGAGAACATGCAAACTCCACACAGAAAGGCCCTCGCCGGCCCCGGGGCTCGAACCCAGGACCTTCTTGCTGTGAGGCGACAGCGCTAACCACTACACCACCGTGCCGCCCGCCTAACTCTCTCTCTCTATATATATATATATATATACACACAGGTATATATATAAAAATGGTTCCTGGAAGGCTGCTGAGTTTGTTACATAATGCTGTATCTAATCAAACAGCATTATTAACTCATTATTTGACTACTCATGTTTGCACCTGAACAATTTAATAGGCATGGATATTTGTGCAATCACATCTTTTTTTGTAACTTTTGGCAACTTGAGGGCTGTGGTGGGCAAACACAGACACTGAACCCAAGTTTGAGGAAAAATAAAAGTTCTCTTTTATTGGGTGTTTTAAGTGGAAGTGGGGAAAAAGGTGTGAGGGAGTCTGGAAGTGCAATGCAGTGATCACAGGAGTAAGTCAGCCAAGCACTGGGTCACAGGCAAGCTTTGTAGGTGTGTGGGTTGATTCCCTGAAGCTTTACAGGTTTCAGCTGGAGCACTGGAGTCGAACCACAGGAGCGCTCGTGTGCAGCAGGGTTTCCTCATCATTAGCCTCATTGTCAACTTTCTCACCTGGAGACAGAGGAATCAGCAAGCATATGAAGCTCAGCGAGCACTGACTTGTTTGGTAGGTGGTGCCTATTTATTTTTCCCCCGGCTGCTCAAAGAGGGTAGAAAGCAGCACCACTTGAGTGGACTGAGCTATGTATATTTGGCATGCTCAATCCCATGACCATGCTGGATGTGGTGGTTCAAAACAGAGGTGCTGAACCAGCACTTTGACAGAGAGATGGTGGAGGATTTCTTGAGCCCCCCCCCATTCTGAGCCTGCCCTCCTTGTCTCAGCTCAGAAACTGTAGTGCCTCAAGATACCATCTGCATTCCTGTGCTAGGCTCCAGGTATATGTTGGACCTGGAAAGAGAAGTCTTGGAGAAACAGAAACCAACATGTCATATGGGCATTTGTGTCCTTAGCTTTTAACATCCATTTCAGGGGTGCATGATCAGTGTAAAGTTATGACCAGAGAGATAATACCTTAAATTGGTAATGGCACATTTGATTGTCAAGGCTTCTTTCCACAACCACATACATCTTCACTGTTGGTGTCAGCTTGTGGCTCATCAATATCAGAGGATGCTCTTCACCCTCAAAATCCTGGGAGAGCACTGCACCCAGGACCATTTCTGAGGTGTCTCTCTAGAGGGCTTGATGAAATCTGGGTTGTGGAGGACAGGAGCAGTGGTAAGGATGCTCCTCAGAACCTGAAATGCTTGCGCTGTCTGATCATTCCAGTGTATCTTCTGAGCCTGTCCTTTTCTGGTCAGGTCTGAGGGGGGAGAGGCTAGGGAGGAGAAATTAGGAACAAATATGTGGTAATAGCCTGTCAGCCCCAAGAAGGCATGTACCTGTTGCTTGGTGGTTGGCCAGGGGTACTCCTGGATGCTTCAACATTTTTCTCCTGCAGTATCAGTAACTCCTGGCTTATGTGATATCCCAGGTACTGCACTTCTGTCAACCCCAGGTGGCATTTGTGAGTTTTCACAATGAACCCAGCTTTCCTCAGCTCTTCCAGGATGACTCTGAGGTGATGGAGATGGATGGCACAGTTGAACGAGTGTATGATGACATCATCAGTGTAAGCCACTGTGAACTCATGATGAGGGTGCAGGATGATTTCCATCAGCCTTTGGTAGGTTGTTGGTGCCCCATGGAGGCTGAAAGGGAGAACCCTGTACTGGCAATGGCCCTAGGTGATGTTGAAGGCTGTCTTCAGCCATATTTCTGGTGTTAAAGGCACCTGCCAGTAGCCTTCAGTCAGGTCTAGCAGTGATATGAAGCAGGCCTTCCCTAGGCAGTTGACCAAGTCATCCACTCTGGGCATGGGGAAGCTATCCAAATCAGAGACCACTTTTCGATTCCTGAAGTCATTACTGAGTATTAGCATGCCATCTGGCTTGGGCACCACAACAATGGGGCTGGACCAGGGGCTGGTGGACCCTTTGATGACTCCATTCTGTAGCATGTCATATTGGATAAAGTGTCCAATCTGGCTCTGATGAAAATAGATCACAAAACTGCTCCAGAAGTTCCTCCAGTTCCTGTTCCTGGTGGCACATGGGGTCTTTTCTCTTTTTGGACCAGGATTTACCCTGCTGGACCTGTGGGGACAGAGACATGCACTGACAACAACAGGAGAGGTTTTAGCCAGCATTTTAGCAGATTGATGTGCAATGTTTGGGTGGATTTTCTCTTACACAGTTGTTGCAGGCAATAAGACCAACCTGCTCCACCATGAAAAAGGGACTTTGCAATGCAAGCAACTTGCAGTTAGCCTATGGAATCAGTAGGAGGATGCAGTCTCTAGGCTGGAACTTCTGGGGATGGGCAGGGCAGTCATAGACTTTGTTCTGCTTGGCTTGAGCCCCAAGCATGTGTTGGCAGATGAGGGGCGTGACCTTTTTGGTGCAGTCCTGCATTTCTTTGATGTGTTTGATGATGGTTCTGAAAGGACATTATTATTCTTTCCATGTCTCCTTTGCCATGTCCAGCAAGCCCCGGGGCCTCCTCCCAAAGAGCAGCTCAAATGGGGTGAAGCCAGTGGATGCCTATGGAGTTTCATGGACCGCAAAGAGCACATAGGAAGGAGGTGGTCCCAGTTCCGGTCATCCTCATCCACCACTTGCTGGAGCATCCTCCTCTGGGTCTGGTTAAATCTTTCCACCAGCCCATCAGTCTGTGGATGGTATACTGAGGTGTGGATCTGGTTCACCTGTAACAACTGACACATTTGCCATCAGCTTAGATATGATTGGGGTACCTTGGTCAGTGAGGAGGTCACTGGGGAGACCTATGCAAGAGAACATCAGAACCAGTTCCCAGGCAATATTTTTGGATGTGGCCTTCCATAGTGAGACTGCTTCATGGTAGTGAGTGGCATAATCCATGATGACCAGTATGTATTCATGGTCCTGGGCAGACTTAGGAAGGGGACTTACCAGATCCATTCTCACTCTCTCAAAGGGGACTCCAGTTATAGGGGGAGGCATGAGCAGCACTGGAGGTGGCTTCTATGGTGAGATGCACTGACACTGAGGGCACTGTCAATGGAAGTTCTGGATCTCTGTGTTCATTCTTGGCCAGAAAAATCAATCCCATACCTTCTCTGTGGTGTTCCTTGTGGCTCAGTGGCTTTCCAGCAGATGGAAGTGGACTATATGCATGACCACATCCACCTTCAAAAGTGGGACCACTAAAAGGTCACAGGGATGCCCCCAGTACTTGGTGTGGAAGTAGAGAAGCCCCTGGAAGATGTGGAAGTAAGACACCTGGAGGAGCAGCCCTGGTTGCTGGTTTTCACACTCAATGACATGCACCTGGGACCAGCAATGCTTCAGCCACTCATCCTCCATCTGTTCTCACTCAAAATTCCCCTATTTAACCACCTGTTGGTACACATACAAGAGTGGGTTAGTGAGGATGGCAGACTTGTGGCAACTCTTTCAGCATCATCCTTGTGAGCACCTGCCAGACACATCATGCTTGGAGCCAGCTCCAAACCTCCAGGGTTGTCACTGTTGTCCCTTCTTACTGGCAGCAGGTAGCTCACAGGGGAATCTGGGCCAGTTCTGACCTAGGAGGAGAGGGGCAGAAAGGTCAGGAACCACCCCAATAGCCCCCAAGCATAACTACATCATCACATGTTTACCGCAATGCATTGTGGGGAATACCGGGGGTTGGTAGTTGAGCAATATGACAGATGTCAGATTAATTTTACGTGAGAGTGATGTGAGAGGAGTGATTTTTCCATGCCTTGTTGTGGAAGACAATGAAATTGGTGATTTAAAGAGGTGGATAACATGTTGAGGGTTTACAGCAGGAAAATTGGAATCCAAATCAAGCTTGGTGAGAAGGTAAGAGTCTATACCGAGTCTACCACACTGTATAACAGCAACATACAATTTCAGAATGTCTTATTTCTGAGGACGTATATTGCACCAGCTAAACTGTATCAAGAAAACAAATCTATCTGAATATTGGGAATTGGTGCAGAGCAGCACTCTCATGGAAGATTCGTGGGCAAATAATGGTCCAAGTGATAAATGAGTGATTAGTTAAATAAAATTGATATCAGGAAACATTACCAAAAATAAATAAATAAATAAATAAATAAATAAAACTTTGGAAACCCGCTGATCTGCCATGTCATGTTCAGTAAAAAATGCTTTTTTTTTTCAAATAAATGCTACTAGTGAGGTTAACTGAATATTATACATACCCTAAAGAGAACCCTTTGTGGATTGGGAGTTTTATCAGTCTGACAGGCTCATTTGGCTGCCGAGTGTTTCGGCACATTGAGAGGCAAAGGCTGAAGAATGCTTCTTTATTTTACAGGCTTTGGAATATTGCTAGTTTCAGACGATGAACAGTGTTGATTGTTATAATCTTCTATCTGCGAAGGCCATTCCGCAGACCATGGAAATATTGCTGGGTGACAGTTTAAGGACATCTTTTTCCCACCAGAGAAATGTAAGCTACAAGCACTTATCCATTTCGATACAGTTCAAAGGTTTTCATTGCGGATTAAACTTATCCATTTCTTTCTTCTCTTCTTCTTGACTGGCAGCTGATAAAAGCTCAAATTAGGTGTTCTCTTTGTTGAGGAGACACAGTAAGGCACACAGCAATTCAGTTTTGGCATGGTTAAAACTGGTTAGACAGAACAATGCAGTGTTTAACAAAGGTGAAAGTAAACAATACGGTGGAGCTCACCCCGGGTATCGCCCATAATACATTGCGGTAAACAAGTGATGATGTAGTTATGGGTTAGGGTTTTTGTTAGGACTCACTACTCACCTTGCTCATCCCCAATCGGAATGTTGGTGGTGGCCACCTCTTGTATGTCTCCATGCATGCAGGTGACCATAATGGAACTTCTGGGCCCAGAAGCATCAGGAAGGATGGAGGGTTGAGCCAAGCCCATGGTACTATCTGAGTCAAGCAAGGTCTGCAGGGTGTGCCTCTCCACCTGCACAGGGATGCTGGGAGGGTGCAGGCTTGAGAATGCACCATGCAGCCAGCGAGCCAAGGCTTCCTGGCCATGGCTGGCAAAGTCAGTTTAGGCGCATGGGCATGGGCTCCTCTAGTGGTGAGAGTGGTTGAGGCTGGCAACTTGGGGGCAAATGATTGCCTTTCTGTGTCCTGGGCTGGCTATTTTCCAGTGTGGTCTTGCCCTCAGCTTGGGGAAGGGCCCACAGGAACCTATCAACAGCAACCTGTTCTGTGACCTGGACAGCCAAATACTGCTCAGGCTGCAGCCACCTCTTTGTGGTGCATAGCAGGGACTCCATTTGGCAACCAGGGCTGAGCTTCACCTGATCCATCCAGTGGTGGGGTTCAGCAGCAGCAGCCTGGCAGGAGGAGAACCCACAGAAGACCAAGATCTACTCTTTTAGGAGTGGGTACTCCTCAGCAGAAGCTGACAGGAGTGTGAAGCTTCCCTGGCCTCCCTGGAGAGAAGTGGGGTGAGGGCTTGGGCACACTCTTGCTCTGGTCAGTCCTCTCGAATAGCAGTTTGCTCAAATGTGTACAGGAATGCATTGATGCTGTCTGCTGGTGTTAATTTGGGAAGTTGAGCTTCCTGTCATGGGTCAGGGAGTTGACTAGGTAGGGGAGAAGATCTGGCCCTCTGTTATAGCACTTCTTATGTTGCAGCTTGTAATCCCCATGCCAGCTCCTGGGTAACTTGCTGCTGCTGGAAGCTGGTCTTGAGGAAGTTCTACAGTAGGGGCTACATGTAGAGGGTGTGTGTGGGTGCTGTGTTCTTGCCCACTTTCACCATCACTTGGGCAACTTGGGGGTGCGCTGGGCAAATACAAACACTGGATCCAAGTTTGAGGAAAAATAAAAGTGCTCTTTAATTGAGTGTTTTAAGTGGAAGTGGGCAAAAGGTGTGAGGGAATCTGGAAGTGCAGTGCAGTGGTTGCAGGAGTGAGCCATCAAAGCATTGGTTTACAGGCAGGCTTTATAAATGCATGGCTTGATCCTCTCGAACTTTTCAGGTTTTGGCTGGAGCACTGGAGTCGAGCTGCAGGTGCTCTCACGGGCAGCTGCATTTCCTCATGGTTGTCATCATTGTCAGCTTCATCATCTGGAAATAGAGGGAACAAAGGAATCAGGGAGCATATGGAGCTTGGAGTGCACTGACCTGTTTGGCTGGTAGCACCTATTTATACTCCCCTGGTTGCTCAAGGAAGGTAGAGTTCGGAACTGCTTGAATGGATTCAGCTGTGTGTACAGGCTCTGTCCCATGACTGTGCTGGATATGGTGGTCCAAAGCAGAGGTGCTGAAGTGATGCTGTCTCTTAAACATCACTGGGGCAGCAGGGCAAGGAGCAACACTGAGAGATGGCAGAGGATTTCTTGAGCTGCTGTCAAAAACTATATTGCCCCATGCAGTATCATATCTTACCTCATGATATACAACCCCAATTCCAAAAAAGTTAGGATGCTGTATAACCTGTAAATAAAAACAGAATGTGATAATTTGCAAATCATGCAAACCCTATATTTCATTGAAAATAGTACAGAAACAACATATCAAATATTGAAACTGAGAATTTTTTTTTTTAATATATGCTCATTTTGAATTTGATGTCAGCAACATATTTCAGAAAAGTTGGGACAGGGCAACAAAAGACTGAAAAAGCTGTGTAATGCAAAAAAAAAAAAAACACCCTAATTTGGTTAATTGGCAACAGGTCATTAACATGATTGAGTATAAAAAGAGCATCCCAGAGAGGCTGAGTTTTTTTAGAAATAAAGATGGGGATGGCTTCACTGCTCTGTGAAAGACTGATGGGCAAACAGTGCAACAATTTAAGAAAAAATGTTTCTCATTGTAAAATTGCAAAGAATTTGGGGATCACATCATCTATGGTACATAATGTCATTAAAAGATTCAGAGAATCTGAGAAATCTCTGTGTTCAAGAAACAAGGCAAAAAATCAATAATGGCTGCCTGTGATCTTCAAGCCCTCAGGTGACACTGCATTGTTATCAGTGCACAGTTCAAAAGCCAGTATCTGTGATGGTATGAGGGTGCATTAGTGCACATGAGATGGGTAGCTTAAAGAAGATATGCAGAACCTTTATTTTTAAATAAATTTCTGAGTAGATAGTATAGCCATCCTTGACTCTTGTATGCTGCATAATTTTATATATATATATGTGTGTGTGTGTGTGTGTGTGTGTGTGTGCCATCTTCAGTATAACTTTCAATACACTGACAGCCAGCTAAACTCTTCCCAAACATCAAAGACTCTGAAGACCGTTCTCGCTGTCCACAGGTTTATTGACGTACTGGAAAGTGTGAAACTGGAACATACAAAGATTGCCTACTCAGTGCTAAGTCTGGTAATCTCAAACTAAATACTGCATGAATAAACATTTACGTTTGTAGAACATGGAATGTCACAATCATTTAACTCAAATACTATGCTATGCTAAGTTTGTGCATAGTGTTACCTCATACAACCTGTGAGCTTAGCAATCGCGCTACTTAATACAACCTGCGAGCTAGCAATCAACATGTTCTACCATTAGCAAATCTCCACCTAAATGGCACAAAATCAAACTAAGGAAGCATAACTGTCAAAAATAAGAAGTAAAACAGATACATACCAACGATGCTACCTTTGGCGTTAAAGAATGAACAATACGGCTGCACATTATACAACAGGAGGACGTTCATGAAACGCGTTAACTTCTCATCATGTTTGCCTTACATTTCCTGACTACGGAAGCTGCATCAGCCAAAATAGCACATGGTTAATCAGAGTCCATATACTGAATGGAGATACACATGAGAATTCTTGTACCTATATACAGTAGGAACATCACAAATGAAATTTAGTACTTCTATAGTGTTGTAAATAAGGTGTAAATAATAAAGTATTTTTAAGTAAGCTTCAACCTATTTATCTTTTTAACTTTTCATATCAAAACAAACATATTTATCTTTTTAACTCTCTGTATCAAAACACTCCTCGCCTGACGTGAATACGTCACTAAACAGTCCATTACTACTTTTACTTATTATCTGGCGGCAAAAGGAGTACTAGTTCATTCACTGGCCTGAGGAAAAAGGAAGTCCCGTCTGGTTTGATGACCTTCACTTCGACCTGACGCACATTCTTGTCTTTGCTTGGGAAAGTCTGCATCACCAGTCCAAGAGGCCATTCGTTTCTCTGTAGTTGGCTATTCTTGAGCAGAACAACACTTCCTGACTGAATGTTGGGGTGCGAGGACTGCCATTTATTGCGGGTCTGAAGGGTAGGGAGGAACTGCTTCCTCCAGTGGTCCCAGAAGGTGTTGGACAGGTGTTGAACCTGTCGCCACTGGGACTTGTAGAGGTCTGCTGCCACAAACTCACCAGCAGGAGCAGGAACGATGTTTGACTTCTGCGTGAGCAGAGCAGCTGGTGTGAGTATGAAGGAGTCGTCAGGGTCGGTTGTCACGGGAACAAGGGGCCTGGCGTTGATGATCGCCGCCACTTCTGCCATGAAGGTCAAGAGTACTTCATGAATGAGCTTGTCTTTCAGCTTGAAGAACATGGAGTCTAGAATTCTCCTGGCGAGGCCGATCATTCTTTCCCAAGTTCCGCCCCAATGGGATGCATGTGGAGGATTAAATGTCCGTGTACAGCCTTGGTTTGAAAGGTAGGTTTTCACGGCCGTGCTATCAATGTTTGAAGGTATCTTCAATTCCTTGCAGGCACCTATGAAGTTAGTGCCGTGGTCTGAGCGCAGGTGCTTGACTGGCCCACGTACAGCGAGGAAACGCCGCAGCGCATTAATGAAGCTGGACGTGTCTAGGGATTCTATGACTTCAATGTGCACAGCTCTTATGCTCATGCACATAAAGATAACTGCCCACCTTTTGCTTTGAGCAAAGCCACCTCTTGTCTTGCATGAGGACACGTTCCAGGGCCCAATCACGTACAGCCCGACACTAGTGAATGGGGGGTCTGTTGACAGATGATCAGCTGGCAGGTCAGCCATTTTCTGGACACTAAGTGGAGCTCTGAGCCGTCTGCAGATTATGCACTTGTGGATGATGCTGCTCACTTTTCTCTTCATGCCGACTATCCAAAGGCCAGCTTCACGTACCGCCCCTTCCGTATAGTGGTGGCCTTGATGGTGAGTTTTCTCATGGTGGTGTCTTATGAGTAATGTTGCGATGTGGTGTTGACCAGGGATAATCAAGGGAGTCTTTTCACTCTGCTTCAGGCTGGAATTATGCAGACGGCCTCCGACTCTTAGAAGGCCCTCTGAGTTGACAAAGATATCCAGATTCCGGAGAGGACTTGTTTTTGGTATCTTCTCTTGCTTTTGGATGCACTTCATCTCTTGGCTGTAAACTTCCTGCTGAACTGCTTGGATAATCACAGCTGAAGCTTTGCTGCACTCTTCAACAGCGAAATTGGCCTTGCAGTAATGCCAGCCTTTACATGAGTTCTTTCCTTCTGGTTTTTTTTTTTAAATGGCGGGCTATGTGAATGATGCGAGTGACTGCTCATGTAAGCGACTTCCAAGTAGAAAATTTGGCAAAGCACTGGGAATCAAGCTGTTTGGGTGAGGCTGCAGTGCTTAAGGCAAACACTAGAGGCCGGATGTCTGGGTCTGTGGCAGGGTCAACAAGGTCATACATGCTTTCTGAGACACTGGGCTCTGCTCTGGACAGGAATTCCGGACCACTCAACCAGTTGGTGTCTTTCAGGTGACCAGCATGTACAGACCGTGTTGCGTGATCTGCAGGGTTCTTGTGAGTTGGCACGTGGTGCCACTGATCTGGACGAGAAGATCTTCGGATACACGACACTCTGTTGCTGACATAGACGTAGAAGTGTCTGGTCTTGTTGTAAACATAGCCCAAGACCACCTTGCTATCTGAGAAGTAGGTTACAGCATCGAGGGGAAGATCTAGTTCTGCTGAGATTAGGTCTGCCAACTCAACAGCAAGCACTGCTGCACAGAGTTCAAGTCTTGGCACTGTGTGCTCAGGGTGAGGAGCGAGCTTGGCTTTTCCCATTACAAATCCAATCTGCTTGTTCCCATCAGCGTCTGTGACTTTCAGGTAGGACACTGCAGCAATGGCTTTAACAGACACGTCACAGAAAATACACAATTCTCTTCTCACAGCTGTCGATGGTGACGTTTCAGTGTAGCGCCTGGGAATTGAAAGCTCAGACAGCTTAGACGGGGCGGCACGGTGGTGTAGTGGTTAGCGCTGTCGCCTCACAGCAAGAAGGTCCTGGGTTCGAGCCCCGTGGCCGGCGAGGGCCTTTCTGTGTGGAGTTTGCATGTTCTCCACGGCTTCGACCGTGGGCAGGGACTTTAGCCCATCATCAACGTAGAAGTCACGCATCACAAAGTCTTTTACATCTGGGTCGACGTGCAGCTCGCTGGCTTGGACGGACTTGTGAAGGCCATGGATAGCCACTGCTGGTGAGGGGCTGTTGCCAAAGACATGGACCCTCATTTGATAGTCCACTATGGCCTTGGAGAGATCATTGTCTTGGAACCAAAGGAAGCGTAAGAAGTTGCGATCTTCTTCGCTCACCAGGAAACAATAGAACATCTGTTCTATGTCGGCTGTGAAGGCGATAGCTTCTTTTCTGAAGCGAATCAATACTCCCAGCAGCGTGTTGTTTAGATCAGGCCCAGTTAATAGCACATCGTTGAGTGACACACCATTGTATTGAGTGCTGAAATCGAACACCACATGTATTTTCTTGGGTTTCTTTGGATGGTACACTCCAAATGTTGGCAAGTACCATCGTTCCTCATTCTCGCTGAGAGGTGGGGCTAACTCGGTGTGGCCATTCTTTAGCATCTTGTCCATGAAGCTGAGAAAGTGATCTTTCATTTCTGGCTTCTTCTCAAGGTTGCGTTTTAGAGATAGGAGGCGCTTCATCGCTTGTGGCCTGTTGTCTGTGAGCCGTGGGTGTGGACTCTTAAAGGGCAACGGTGCCACCCAGCTGCCATTAGAGTTTTTACGTAGCCCTTCATCCATTATCTTCATGAATGTGGCGTCTTGAATGGAAGGAGCCACCTGGTTGTCATCCTTGGTCCGCCTGAACACAGTACACCCCAGATGGTCAGCTTCGCAGGGAAACTGGTCATCACGACATGTCAGAGGATGATTTGTTGCCTGTACATCACTGAGTCTCTCCTTAACATGAAACACATTGGGACATGGAGCAAAGAGAGTGGGACATTTCACATCTGTGATGTTCGTGTGGAATGTGCGGATTGTCAGCGGTTTGTGGACACTACCTAAGCACACATTACCAACAATGACCCAGCCCAAGTCCAATTTCTGTGCATAGGGCTGGTTGTGAGAGCCATTGACCTGTTCATGAACCTTATGCAGTCTGATAATGTCTCAACCTAGGAGAAGCATAATGGGAGCTTGCGGGTCAATGTCAGGGATGAGGTGTGCAATTGACCTTAGATGAGGATGATGGAGAGCCACTTCGGGAGTAGGAATTTCTTCTCTGTTATTCGGAATATCATTGCACTCGATGAGGCTTGGCAATGGGATGTGGAGAGTTCCATCCAAAGATTCCACTTCATAGCCACTGGCTCTCCTGCCTGTAGATTCCTTCACTCCAGCACATGTTCTCAGAGTGTATGGAGCAGTTGGGCTTTCATCGCTGAACATTTCGAAGAACTGAGAGCGAACCAGTGACCTATTGCTCTGCTCGTCCAATATTGCGTACAGCTTCACTGCCTTTTCTCTGTGGCCAGCTGGATACACTCTAACGAGACAAATCTTGGAGCAGGAGCGGTCTGATAACTCACCGCCGCAGACTTCTGTACATTTGTTCGTGACCTGTGATGGTGGCGAAATTTCTCTCTCCTCCCCGCCATGCTCAGGAGCGGGGGCTGCCTCTTGGATCCACGGTGCGAGTCCAGGGTGAAGTGCTGTGTTGTGTTTTTCACTTTTACACTCATCACACTGTATGTTGACCTTGCAGTTCTTTGCTATGTGAGATGAAGAAGAGCAACATTTAAAGCACACGTTGTTTTCTCTGAGAAGTGTTTTGCGCTCCTCGATGGGCTTTTGTCTGAATGCCCGACACTTGCGCAGAGGATGAGGCTTTTTGTGTAACAGACATAGCTTGCTATAGTCATCTGATCTTGTTGGGGGCTCCCCAGTGTCGGACGTCGTTACAGGAGACACCTCCATTTTGTGGACGGCAACAGAGACCTTGGCAGGCTTCCAAGGGGCTTTCTCAGTCTTAGCAGCAGTGTCCGAGAGCGTGATGAAATTGAAACTTGGATCACTCATCATGCGAGCCTGTTGGGTGACAAAATCAACAAAATAGGCAAAGGGAGGATAAGGCACCAGTTTCTGCTGCTTGTAGTTCGCACCAGCTGATATCCACTTCTCCTGGAGGCGAGGCGGGAGCTTCTGAACTATTGGATTGATGCCTCTCACCGTATCCAAGAAGGAGAGACCAGACAGGTCACCCTCCGCTTTAGCAGACTGAAGCTCCATTAATAGATTGCTCAGTTTCGTTAGCTTGACTCCATCTCGCCCGGCTATCTTGGGAAAGCTGTCGATGCGTTTGAACAGGGCATTTTCTATAGCTTCAGCAGATCCGTATGTGAGCTCGAGCCTGTCCCATGCCATAGCCAGTCCTGCTTCTGGGCGATGGATGTGTATTGCTCTTATCTGTTCAATTTGTTCTGCTGACTCTTTCCCAAGCCACTTAAGCAAAAGGTCCAGTTCCTCACTTGGCGTCAGATTTAAGTCACTGGTTGCCGCTTGGAAAGAATGTCTCTATGCTCTGTATGTTTGAGGTTTGTCATTAAACTGGAGCAATCCTGTAGCTACCAGCTCACGGCAGGCAAGATATCTTACAAAGTCATTCATGTGTGAGCATTCACTATTGCAGTTTGGTGATATAGGATCATGTGGAGGGTGTGAGCTACTATTATTATTATTTGGCTGGATAGTATGACGTGAAGGATGCTCATGGTAATGTGCAGGCGTGAACTGGTGCACCGGAGTGGCATGCTCATCCTTGATCCCGACATGTGGGGCACGAAACTCTCTGCCACACCTATTGACTGGATCATGGGCACCTCCATCCACACCTCCACAAGGCTGCTGGTAGGTAAGGTTAGGTGAAGCAGGGTTATTTTGTTGTGGCACAAAAGGTTTGGCGTCAGCTTTAAGATGTGAGGGCAGTGGCGCAGACCCCATCATTGTGTCACCATTATTACTTAACTGCCTTTCTGGCTCCCTTTCTCTCAGTTGATCAATCACATATTGTTCTGTGCGCTTTGAAGGCCACCAAGGGAACAGAGTCTGTGTTCAGGTCATGACTGTGTGACTCACTACTGAGTGACTCACTGGCGTCTACAGCAGCTTCCAGTACTTCTGCTTCAGCAATGGCAGCAGCTGCTTCTTTTTTGTGCTTAAGTACCTCCATAGATGCTTCCAACCTAGCTTTTTCTAACTTCAAATTCATCTCTTCTTCAGCATAGACCAGACGTGCTTTAGCTGCTTCGGCTTTTGCTCTTGCTTTGGCTGCTGCTGACCCCGTTGATGATGCACTGGATCGTACGGAGCACCGTGCCTGGGAGCGTGTCCTTAGCGATACACTGTGGAAGCATTCGTCTGGAATAGCTGGCTCCGCGGCGCCCTTTGTCTGCACAGTGCGCGCTAATCCTTTCTCGCTCATCTTCTAATGGTTGCGGATGACGAGTTGTTAGCCTGTACTGCATTTTCTTGTTTGCTTGATAGCCGTTGTTTCACTGTGCCGTCTTCGGTATAACTTTCAATACACTGACAGCCAGCTAAACTCTTCCCAAACATCAAAGACTCTGAAGACCGTTCTCGCTGTCCACAGGTTTATTGACGTACTGGAAAGTGTGAAACTGGAACATACAAAGATTGCCTACTCAGTGCTAAGTCTGGTAATCTCAAACTAAATACTGCATGAATAAACATTTACGTTTGTAGAACATGGACGGTCACAATCATTTAACTCAAATACTATGCTATGCTAAGTTTGTGCATAGTGTTACCTCATACAACCTGTGAGCTTAGCAATCGCGCTACTTAATACAACCTGTGAGCTAGCAATCAACATTTTCTACCGTTAGCAAATCTCTGCCTAAATGGCACAAAATCAAACTAAGGAAGCATAACTGTCAAAAATAAGAAGTAAAACAGATACATACCAATGATGCTACCTTTGGCGTTAAAGAATGAACAATACGGCTGCACATTATACAACAGGAGGACGTTCATGAAACACGTTAACTTCTCATCATGTTTGCCTTACATTTTCTGACTACGGAAGCTGCATCAGCCAAAATAGCGCATGGTTAATCAGAGTCCATATACTGAATGGAGATAAACATGAGAATTCTTGTACCTATATAGGAACATCACAAATGAAATTTAGTACTTCTATAGTGTTGTAAATAAGGTGTAAATAATAAAGTATTTTTAAGTAAGCTTCAACCTATTTATCTTTTTAACTTTTCATATCAAAACAAACATATTTATCTTTTTAACTCTCTGTATCAAAACAATATATATATATATATATATATATATAAAGGGCGGCACGGTGGTGTAGTGGTTAGCGCTGTCGCCTCACAGCAAGAAGGTCCGGGTTCGAGCCCTGTGGCCGGCAAGGGTCTTTCTGTGTGGAGTTTGCATGTTCTCCTCGTGTCCACGTGGGTTTCCTCTGGGTGCTCCACTTTCCCTCACAGTCCAAAGACATGCAGGTTAGGTTAACTGGCGACTCTAAATTGACCGTAGGTGTGAGTGTGAATGGTTATGTGTCTATGTGTCAGCCCTGTGATGACCTGGCGACTTGTCCAGGGTGTACCCCGCCTTTTGCCCGTAATCAGCTGGGATAGGCTCCAGCTTGCCTGCGACCCTGTAGAACAGGATAAAGCAGCTAGAGATAGAGATTTTATATATATATATATATATATATATATATATATACAGAGAGAGAGAGAGAGATAGCCAGAGCTGACCTGAAGCGTGGCATCAAGAAGGCCAAGCAGGTTGAGGAGCATTTCTCCAACTCCAACCCCTGACGTATGTGGCAAGGCATTCAGGTCATCAGTGACTCCAAGTCCAACAACCCTTCCCTCCCATCCTCTGATATCTCCTTTCTCAACAAACTCAGCAATTTCTATGCTCAGTTTGAGAAGGACAACCAGGACTCTGCATCCAGGGCAAGGCTGACTATAGACCACCAATCCCTAACACTTTCCCCCACTGATGTCAAAGCAGTGCTGAGCAGGATCAATCCACACAAAGCTGCAGGCCCTGATGACATCTCCGGACGTGTGCTCAGAGCATGTGCTGGGGAGCTGGCAGGGGTCCTGACAGACTTATTCAACATGTCTCTGGCCCTTGCTGTTGTTCCAACCTGTTTCAAAACCACCTCCATCATGCCAGTACCAAAACACTCCACTCCAGCATGTCTCAACCACTACCATCCAGTAGCACTCACCCCCATCATTACAAAGTGTCTAGAGCAGCTGGTCCTAGCACATCACAAATTTTGTCTTCCCCCCATCCTGGACCCCCACCAATTTGCCTACCGCAAGAACAGGAGCACAGAAGATGCAGTCTCCATAGCACTGCACTCTGTCCTCTTGCACCTGGACAATGGCAACACATACACCAGAATGCTATTCATAGACTTCAGTTCAGCATTTAACACGGTCATCCCCTCTAAGATCATCACCAAACTCACAGATCTGGGCATCAGTGCTCCCATCTGCAACTGGTTGTTGGATTTTCTAACCAACAGGCCCCAACATGTTCATTTAGACCATCACTGCTCCTCCACCCTCATCCTAAACACCGGCGTATCACAAGGCTGTGTGATGAGCCCGTTCCTCTAATCCCTTTTTACTCATGACTGCAGACCTGTACATTACACTAACACCATCATCAAGTTTGTGGATGACACCACAGTTATAGGCCTCATCAAGGACAATGATGAGTCAGCCTATAGGGAGTAGGTGGACCGCCTGGCTGTGTGGCACGGGCGATTGCTCTAAGACAACGAGGGAGGCTCAGCTTCCTCTAAAAATGATGAACATCGTGTAGGATGAATTGCGCTAGGCTTATGTTATAGCCGACCTTATAACATTGCTATTTCAGATCCAGAATCATAGAAATATATGTGCTCAACCCAACTACAGTGCGAAATCATTCCATTATAACTTTCCCCAGTTTGCCTAATGTGTGCGTGAGTTTTTCCCCCTCGTGACAACGCGATGCAGCCCAGCCTCAGTGGACTTCAATGGCATTTGGGAGCTATGTGCTTTTCAATATCAAAATGCAAGACGATTATTGGACAAATACTGCGAAAACGCCTGCCCATGGACTCCCACGGACTCCCACGGACTCCCAGCCTCACAGTGGGAGGGACATGGCAAAGCTTTCCGCGAGGAGACTAGTGATTGGTGAAAGCAGCCAGATATTTTCTTTGATTGACAGCTCGTTTCATATATAGACAGGCAGTGGTGAATTTCAGTTCAGTCCCATGCGGATTCGCAAGTGGTATGGTCTATTGTAACAGATCAGCTTACATTTCGATTTCATTCATTACGTACGGTTTCTACCAGCTTTTTTTAGTTTGTATATATTTTCATTGTAAATAAAGTGTAAATATAGTGTTGTCAAGTTTGCTATCTTAGTTCCAGAAATCTCATTTATTTGAGTGACTGAACTTGAACTTGAGGGGGCTAGTCAGCTAGCAAGAAAGCTGCACACGGATGCCAAGCATTGTTGATTTAATTTTGGCGAAGCCATTTGCCAGTCTTCCTTTCGAGGAAAAAATTAAAATTAAAGAGCAGGGTAGACCAATGCCTCAAATTGACTTGGTGAAAAAGGTAGGGAATAATACTCATTCCTTTCAGCTCTCCTGGTACGAGAAAGTGAATTGGCTAATAGCAAGTTCAGTGACAAGGAAAATGTATTGTTGGCCATGCCTCTTGGTTAAACCCGGATCTGTGATTTGGTCAAACGTGGGCTTTGATGACCTGCACAATTTCACAAGGGCATATAAAAGACAAGAGATCAGCAATGAGCATGTGAATGCATGCGCCCGCCTAAGCTGTCTCGGCAGAGTCAGAGTTGAGCATGCCATGAATGAGGGTGTTCAGAATATATATTTCTCTGGATATGAATTAAACACAGCTACAATTTGGAAAACATTTTTAAACAAAAACACAGCCGAGAACATTTCACACTACAGACCTGGATTAAAAGTGAAGGGTTATCAAAATTGTCAATAAAACATTTCTCAGTCAAAATAAGTAAAATATCAGGAAAGTGTCATTGAATTAAATGTGTGGCACCCAGCTCTATGTTTGGCTCCCCAAGGTCAGTGCTTGTGCCTATTCCAGAACACTCTGCTGTTACTGCTGAGGTTCCTGACAAAGAGCTGCTTTCAATAATGATCAATTTTTAAACCACATGCCACAATTTTAAAATATAAAATGTTAAAATATACCCCCCCCCAACACCACCATCATGTATATTGGACAGTAGGCTAATGGGCCAAAAGAACCTGTTATTTCACAGTTTGTGACCCTGCCAACAATCAGCCAGATCAGAGGCAAGAGTATGGGCAAAATTGATGTGTTTTTTCTTTTTTCTTTTAAAATCTGGAAATATCGTAACCGACCAGCCTCCCCTGTTTGAAAGACTACCAGCTGCCACTGCTGTGTGGTGCAGTGAGAACAACCTGCTGCTCAACACCAATAAGACCAAGGAGCTCATCGTGGACTTCAGGAGGAATGCTGACACACACACACCCATCCACATCAACGGTGCAGCAGTGGAGCATGTGACCAGCTTCAAATTCCTGGGGATCCACATCTCGCAGGACCTCACCTGGACAACCAACTGCTCCAACTTGTTCAAGAAGGCTCACCAGCGTCTCTTTTTCTTAAGGACTCTGAAGAAAAAACACCTCTCTTCAGACATCCTGGTGAACTTCTACCGCTGTACCATTGAGAGCATCCTAACCAACTGTATTACAGTCTGGTATGGGAACTGCTCTGTCTCAGACCGGAAGGCACTGCAGAGGGTGGTGAAGATCACCCAGCGTGTCATGGGAGCCTCACTTCCTGCTATTGAGGACATCTACAGGAAGCGATGTCTCAGGAGAGCCATAAACATCAACAAAGACCCTGTAAGTCCTGTACATTTATATTTGTATATTACACTTATGTTATTTACTGCTACGCACTTCTGGTTAGATGCAATCTGCATTTTGTTGCCTTGTACCTGTGACATGTGCAATGACAATAAAGTTGAATATAAAATATATATAAGACTCTGGTCTTTGTATTGTGGCCTGTGATGGTTTTCCCACCTTCCCAGACCTCCCTCATGCTGTTCTCCTTCAGCTTCTGCTCCACCTTTCTCCTGTAGCTGTCCTTAGCTTCCCTCATGCAGTGTTTCACCTCCTGCTGTGCTGCTTTCATCGCCTCCCTATCCCTGCTCCTGAAGGCAGCCTTCTTCCTGTTGAGGACAGCTTTGACTCCTGTGTTACCCATGGTTTGTTATTAGGGTAACACCGTACAGTCTTAGCAGGGGAGACCACATCTGCACAGAAGTTGAGGTAATCTGTCAGACAGTGTGTCAGCCCCTCTATATCATCACAGTGTGGGCTAAGCAGCACATCCCAGTCTGTGGTGTCATAGCAGTCTCTGAGGGCATCTTCCATTTCAGGGGACCACCTCCCGATGGAGCTAGTTGTTGCAGGCTGCCTTTGAACCAGGGGGGTGTACTTCGGCTGTAGAAGAACCAGGTTGTGGTCAGACTTCCCTAGTGGGGAGAGGGGTGTGACTCTGTATGCATCCCTCACATTAGCATACAGCAAGTCAATTGCCCTGTTGTTCCTTGTTGGACAATCCACAGCCTGGTAAAAAGCAGCCAAAGTAGAGTCCAAAGTAGAGTGATTAAAGTCCCCAGAAATGATGATAAATGCTTCAGGGTGCTGTGTCTGCAGCCTTGCTGTGACAGAGTGAATCCTCTCACATGCAGCGGCTGCATCTGCCCTCGGAGGGATGTAAACGCAGATGGTGCTCACGTGACTGAACTCCCTCGGCAGATAATATGGCCACAGGCTAACGGCTAGCAGCTCCAAGTCCGGGCAACATAAAACTGTCTTTATGGAGATATGTCCCGGGTTACACCAGTGGTTGTTCACATAAATGATGAGTCCCCCACCTTTGCTTTTCCCGCATGTGTTAATGTCTCTGTCGGCTCTCACAGCAGTGAATCCCCACAGGTCCACGTTAGCATCTGGTACAAGGTGTGTTAGCCATGTCTCCGTAAAGATAAATAAGCTGCTCTCCCAATAAATCCTTTGGTTGTTCAGAGCGGAAAGCTCGTCGACTTTATTCGGCAGCGAGTTCACTTTCCCTATGATAACGGAGGGAATGGATGGTTTGTAGCACCGCCAGTTGTCCGCTAGCCTAGCCTTTAGCTTAGCTCCAGCTTTGCAGCCCCTGGGTTTCCTCCTCAGCTCCACTGGGATGGGGTGTCATATCCTGGCTCGGCCCATTGTTTTCAGGGCCAGCAACTCCTCTCTCGAATAAGTGAGAAAACTGGCTCCTGGTTGCGTGTTAAAGTTAAATATATCCATGTTATATAGTTAAACACACTATGTCTTTGTAAGAAGAGCAAAAAAGTAAAAAAAAGGTGGAAAAAAAAGAGGTTTAAAGAGCTAAAAACTACAGAGCTACTGGAGAGGCAGCTGTCTCACACAGCGCCCATAGTCATTGTCATTATATATATATATATATATATATATATATATATATATATATATATATATATATTTTTTGTTTTTTGAGAGTTAAAATCGACCACAAAGTTGGCATTCAAATTGCCACGCTGAGCCAGCCAGCCTTGAGTGAGTGACGTCACAGTGGTAACCGATTTTCAGGCCGAGGCTTTTGACAGCTATAGACCAAAGCCAGACTCAGCAGGCAAGAGTGGTTGAAATGGCCTCTTCATTTGGATTTATTAGAGATTCTTCAGATTCCTCAGATAGTAATACATCTGACTGTGATAGTCATGAAATTGGAGTGTGTGTACATGCTACATGCTACTGCTATACACATAGAATCGTATCAGTTTGAACCATCAGAAAGTGAATCCGATAATAGCACATCAGCCATGGAGGCCCCCACCTTACGAAATAAATCCAGAGAACAAAGCCTTCTAGAGAATTGGATGGAAGTGAACTTACACTCTCATTAAAACAGGATAGGCATTATAACATGCAACATACATGTACAGTGGTGCTTGAAAGTTTGTGAACCCTTTAGAATTTTCTACATTTCTGCATAAATATGACCTAAAACATCATCAGATTTTCACACAAGTTCTAAAAGTAGATAAAGAGAACCCAGTTAAACAAATGAGAAAAAAACATTATACTTGGTCATTTATTTATTGAGGAAAATGATCCAATATTCCATGTCTGTGAATGGCAAAAGTATGTGAACCTCTAGGATTAGCAGTTAATTTGAAGGTGAAATTAGAGTCAGGTGTTTTCAATCAATGGGATGACAATCAGGTGTGAGTGGGCATCCTGTTTTATTTAAAGAACAGGGCTCTATCAAAGTCTGATCTTCACAACACGTGTTTGTGGAAGTGTATCATGGCACGAACAAAGGAGATTTCTGAGGACCTCAGAAAAAGCGTTGTTGATGCTCATCAGGCTGGAAAAGGTTACAAAACCATCTCTAAAGAGTTTGGACTCCACCAATCCAGTCAGACAGATTGTGTACAAATGGAGGAAATTCAAGACCATTGTTACCCTCCCCAGGAGTGGTCGACCAACAAAGATCACTCCAAGAGCAAGGCGTGTAATAGTCGGCGAGGTCACAAAGGACCCCAGGGTGACTAGAGGAACTGAAGGCCTCTCTCACATTGGCTAATGTTAATGTTCATGAGTCCACCATCAGGAGAACACTGAACAACAGTGGTGTGCATGGCAGGGTTGCAAGGAGAAAACCACTGCTCTCCAAAAAGGACATTGCTGCTCATCTGCAGTTTGCTAAAGATCATGTGGACAAGCCAGAAGGCTATTGGAAAAATGTTTTGTGGACAGATGAGTCCAAAATAGAACTTTTTGGTTTAAATGAGAAGCGTTATGTTTGGAGAAAGGAAAACACTGCATTCCAGCATAAGAACCTTATCCCATCTGTGAAACATGGTGGTGGTAGTATCATGGTTTGGGCCTGTTTTGCTGCATCTGGGCCAGGACGGCTTGCCATCATTGATGGAACAATGAATTCTGAATTATACCAGTGAATTCTAAAGGAAAATGTCAGGACATCTGTCCATGAACTGAATCTCAAGAGAAGGTGGGTCATGCAGCAAGACAATGACCCTAAGCACACAAGTCGTTCTACCAAAGAATGGTTAAAGAAGAATAAAGTTAATGTTTTGGAATGGCCAAGTCAAAGTCCTGACCTTAATCCAATCGAAATGTTGTGGAAGGACCTGAAGTGAGCAGTTCATGTGAGGAAACCCACCAACATCCCAGAGTTGAAGCTGTTCTGTATGGAGGAATGGGCTAAAATTCCTCCAAGCCGGTGTGCAGGACTGATCAACAGTTACCGGAAATGTTTAGTTGCAGTTATTGCTGCACAAGGGGGTCACACCACATACTGAAAGCAAAGGTTCACATACTTTTGCCACTCACAGATATGTAATATTAGATCATTTTCCTCAATAAATAAATGACCAAGTATAATATTTTTGTCTCATTTGTTTAACCGGGTTCTCTTTATCTACTTTTAGGACTTGTGTGAAAATCTGATGATGTTTTAGGTCATATTTATGCAGAAATGTAGAAAATTCTAAAGGGTTCACAAACTTTCAAGCACCACTGTACATGCATGCATTTTTACTGATAAAACATAAAAGGCTAGTTAAATAATCAGATAAACTGAGACAATCACATTCTGAAGCAAATTAAATAATCTTATACTGTTAACTTATATACACAATACAAGTTACATGTATTAATCTCAATGCAGGTAAACAATGAGTGTTGTTGTTGTTGTGATGTAACCAAATGAGAGTCGCATCTTACCCATCTGTGTTCTCACTTTTTGAAGGCCGATCTTGTGGCTGATTGTTTTGAAACAATCTGACTTTCAGTTCTTCGTTCAGTTCGTCTTTCATTCACTTCTTCCACGTAAGGGCGAGATATTGCTGCTGAGGCAAGCATATCCAGAGGAGAAATCTGACGACTGGTCCACTCATTCTCCATTTTCTCCATACTGAGTACTCTGCCATTACTACTCGGCTCACACTCTGGGAGAACTGGTGCAACTGAACTTACTTTCCTTTTTTTTGTAGTTTTCTTTTCCTTTAATTGTTGGTACTGCACCCTCTTTCAATATGGGCTTATAGCAGGGGTGGGCAAACTTTTTGGCTCAGGGGCCACATTGACTTTTGAAATTTGCCAGGTGGGCCGGGCCAACACCAAATTCATACATATCGAACATAAACCGGAAAAGCTTTAGTGTTATTGTAAGGCCTTCACTGACAGAGACCCAAATGCAGATCAGATTGACATTTATTTTAGTGCTTAGTCAACAAAGGCAGAGCAGAAAAATGCTTGCAGTTCAATAGATTGGCAATGGATCCATCCAGAAAAGTAACACACACACACACACACGTGACAGTAAGAAAAGTAGCACACTTAATTCTTAAATTACATCTTTGAGCTGCCAGGATGAGTAGGATGCCAGTGTATTTGTATATTTGTATCATTTTATACATACAACTAAATTGCATATCATTAAATTGAACTAAATTACATATCAGTACATATCATTTTTGTACATTTCACTGAACTCGTAGATTTACACCTGAGTGTTTTTTTTAACCATCCACTTCCAGCCTGCCAGTACAACCAACCACCATTAGTAGGAGAGGTACCACACCATTCCAAAATGTTTGCAGTTCAACAGTTTGGGTACCACACCATGCTAACATATTTGCAGTTCAATGGTTTGGCACTGGATCCATCCAGCCCACAAAATCAGACAAAACAGCTCAAGAAAGCAAAAAACTCCAAACTGGTTTTCAGGTTCAAAGTCACTCACTGAAATATTTCCAGTCCTCAAAAAATCAAAACACAGGTTCCAAACAGGTTTTCATATTCCAAAAGGCCACTCATAGATCAGAATAATGTCCACAGGCAAAAGTCCAGGAACAGATATAAGCAGAAGCAAGGTCAGCTGCTCATAATACACCTATAATAGCAGACAGGGACATAAATGAGGGGCGGAGCAGACACCCAAAAGCACACGGTACTTAAAAACAAACACCAGCACTACAGCAGCCACCCGCGACAACCAAAATTACTAAGAGTTATACTTTTTATATTATGTCTGTAAACATGTGACTACCATCTTATTACAGCTCCAACATACGTAGTTTTAAAAAGAGAAAGTGTTAATACTCACATTCACTCAGCAACCGCTGAGCTGTATTCGTCCGTGCTTGCTCTGACTGGTTGTTAGCATAATTAGCATGCTTGGAGGAAAAGTGCCGTTTGATGTTATATTCCTTTAAAACTGCAACGGTTTCTTTGCAAATAAGGCATACAGCCTTTGATCGGACTTCAGCAAAAAATATTTAGTTGCCCATTCTTTATTGAACACCCTGCACTCACTGTCCACTTTTCTTTTTTTAGGACCACTCATTGTAAAGTTTTATCCTGTGTTCTCAAGATCATCAGTGGCACGGGCGCCAGAATGACTTCCATGGCACGCCCTGCACCACTCTGCAAATGTAATCTCGTGTGAATATGACTGACTGGAAAGACGGATCTCTAGAACACCTGTCTACGTGATAACACTGACGCTTATAGTTTATAGATCTGCTCAATCGTGTTTATATGATTGTCTTCCGCGGGCCGGATTAAAAACGCCAACGGGCCGGATGTGGCCCGCAGGCCATAGTTTGCCCACCTCTGGCTTATAGCCAACGGTCCCCAACAGATCAGAGGTTTCGTACGAGTCATCAATTAAACGTGCCCATGAATTTCTTGCAAAACGCATCCAAATCTTTGCTGTTTGAACATTCTTGGGCTATGAATGCAACATGAATCCACCTTCTGTCATGTTGTTGCACCCACCAGCAACACATCTACGTGGCATGGCGATAATTAGCTCAAAATGGAGGATCTAAGTTGCAGTTAGCTCAGTGTTTTAGTATAGTGAAAATGGCCATGAGACCTATAGCCTTCCCGCTGTGACATCACAGATGTCAAGGTCATTCACTCGGACTGCTACCTATATGAATCATTTTAATCGTAAAAATTACAATATTAAATTTATTAATATTAATCACGCTTAAAACTATTCCTATGCCATTCTTGAAGTCTCAAGGCATTTATAAAGAAAAAGTGAGGCCATGGTTCTGCGTATCTCCTTTAAACATCTGGGAAGGCATCATTAATGCTGAATGATGTATACATGTTTCAGATCAATATACTACGCTACCATCCAGACAAAATCTTTTTCAGGGAAGGCCTTCCTTCTTTCAGCAAGCCAAAGCCAAACCGTTTTCTGCACATATTAAAATTGCATGGCTCCATAGAGTCCGGGTGCTAAAGTGGCCTGCCTGGAGTCCAGATCTGTCTCCCATTTAAAACATTTGGCACATTATGAGGCACAAAATATGACAAAGGAGAGCCCAAACTGGTGAGCAACTGAAACTGTATATCAGGCAAGAATGGGACAGCATTACACTTTCAAAACTACAGCAAAGGCCTAATGGTTAGAGAAGCAGCTTTGGGACTAAAAGGTCACCAGTTTGATTCCCTGGACCAGCAGGAATTGTTGACGTGCCCTTGAGCAAGTGCCCCATCTGCTCCCCAGGCTGCTTTGGGTATGTTGTATGCTGCTCTGGATAAGAGTGTCTGCTAAATGCCTGTGATGATGTAATCCTCAGTTGCCCAAACATTCACAGATTGTTGTTTAAAGTAGAGGTGATGCAACACAGTGGTAAACATGCCCCATCCCAACTTTTCTGAAATGTGTTGCTGTCCTGGGTTTGAGCCCAGTGGCTGATGAGGGCCTTTCTGTGTGGAGTTTGCATGTTCTCCCCGTGTCTGTGTGGGTTTCTTCCAGGTGCTCCGGTTTTCCCCACAGTCCAAAGACATGCAGGTTAGGCTAATTGGTGGCCCTAAATTGACTGTAGGTGTGAATGAACAGTTGTTTGTCTCTGTGTTAGCCCTGTGATGACCTGGCTACTTGTCCAGGATGTACCCCGCCTCTCACCCATAGTCAGGTGGGATAGGCTCCAGCTTGCCTGCGACCCTGTAGAACAGGATAAAGCAGCTAGAGATAATGAGATGAGATGAGAAGTTCAATGTAGTAACTTCCCAGAAGTCAGCACCAGTCTCTGATTCATGTTTTGTTTTTTTGTTTTTTTAATGATGGCTGGGGGTGTTATTGTTCCTACTTCCAAAAATGGTTGGTTGTTTGGTTGGTAGATTAATTAATGAATTAATTAATTCATATAAAATTATTTCAAGCCATTTCTTAAAAGCAGATATGATATTAATTATTAATGTGTATAGCTTAAAAATATATCCATCCATCCCTTATCTATGCTGCTTCTTTGACAGGGTTGCGGAGGAAGCTGGAGCCAACACCAGCTGACTTTGGGCAAGAGGCAGGGTATTCTCAGGGCAGGTCATCAACCAGATAGCAAAAAATTAACTTTGTTTTTTTGTTTGTTTTCATTCGTTCACTTTTTTGGTAATTTAATTCCATCTCAAATGGAATTAGACCCACACCACGACCGAGTTCTCTTCACTACAACAGGCTCTCTGGTAATGTAAATCGGAAAGGGGAAAAATATGTATAATGAATGTTCTCTCACTCAGGACACCATAAAATATGACCAAAAACCTCAGGGTAACTTAGAGAAGCCATCTGTGTGATTGCAAGGACAGCCTGGATTATACATTACTATACATGACATACAGGTATTACAGTGCCTTCCAAACCCTGTTTGACCAACAAA
Source organism: Neoarius graeffei (assembly GCF_027579695.1). Lineage (NCBI taxonomy): Eukaryota > Metazoa > Chordata > Actinopteri > Siluriformes > Ariidae > Neoarius > Neoarius graeffei. The sequence continues at coordinate 82,118,880 of NC_083573.1, forward strand.
CTCCCTTATGTATCACTCAAAGTGATGGAATCTGTCACTTCATATAACTTATTTGTATGTATTTGTGTTTATCCCATGGCACCATCTGTTAATTATTCACCCCACATAATTCAAATAATTCTCATCACGGCTGATATTAGAATTATAATATTATGGGATTGAAGAGCAAGGAATGAGAATGACAGGGACTGATTGCAGTGCAGATGGTTATGATGTTTGGGCAGATGTCACATCATACTGATTATGCCATAGTCTTCTCTGCCCATGAACATGATGCATTGATTGATTCAAGACAGGAAATATACAATGTTTGAGACAAATCTAAGTATGTGCATGGGTGTAAGAATACATATAAATATATGAAACACTATCACTTTCAAGCTCTTGACTTTGCAACCAGCCACCTGCTACATTGTAAAATTGCTTTTTCACTAAAGTGCTTTCACATGATCTAATTGCATTATATCTCATTAAGTTCCCACTGTCCTTCTGCTATCGACTCTCCTGCATTCATTTTCCATCTTTCACCTTCTATTGTCTTTGGCATTTTCTTTACATTTGATGGGAAGTAGCAGATGTTTATCAAGGCTTGCATTTTGTATAGAAGCAGATGAATTAACTTTATAGATGGAAGCAGAGCAAATCTCTCTCTCACTCACTCACACACACACACACACACATAGAGCAAAAGAGACATACATACTGTACATACTGTACATACATACACTGCAACCCCGCTAGAACAACCTCCTTGGGGGATGTCCAAATAGTTTGCTATACCAAAAAGTTTGTCATACTGAAATGGATCCAGTTGTCACATCAAACACTCATGTTATATGCGAAATTTGAGGCGCATTGTCCTTATCACTAATTTCTCCTTCTGAGTCATGATTGCAGTACATTGACTGAGTTAAAGAATCACGAATGGAGGCGATGATTTCTTTGTCTGTTATGGAAATGATAGAGGTTACCAGTGTATCGTTGTCAATGTCCACCCACTGACCCACTGTGTTTTCTAACTCTTCGCCATTCAGTTCATTCATGTTTTGCTAATCACTGATGATGTCATTTATGTCACTCTGTGAGGCTGGGTAGGGGTATAAAAATGACGGTATCAACAGTCATTTCATCCTTTTATCGATCATTTGATCACCTTTTTCGATACTTGTTGGTGATAGACACCTAAGCTAGGCTAGTTAAGAAAGAAAGAAAGAAAGAAAGAAAGAAAGAAAGAAAGAAAGCACAACTTTATTCATCACACACTTGTGAAATTCCTCTTGGCATTTAACCCATCTGAAGCAGTGAACACACACATGCATGTGAGCAATGAGCACACACATATACCCAGAGCAGTGGGCAGCCATGCTAACAGCACCTGGGGAGCAGTTGAGAGTTAGGTGCCTCGCTCAAGGGCACCTCAGACCAAGGCCATCCCATATTAACCTAACCATGTCTTTGGACTGTGGGGGAAACTGGAGCACCCAGAGAAAACCCATGCAGACAGGGGGAGAACATGCAAACTCCACACAGAAAGGCCCCCACCAGCCACTGGACTTGAACCCAGAACCTTCTTGATGTGAGGCGACCATGCTAACCACTTACACCACTGTGCCTTTGTTTTATGGCATTGACATGTATTATTAACTGGACTGTGGACTTGATTACTTATTGTTTGTCTCTGATGGGAAGAGTAATGCATGGCTCAGTGTGTCATGTAAGCAGGTGAATGACAAAAGTAATTGCATGAAGAGACAGGGTTGTGAAACAGGCAATGGTCAAGCAAGGTACAAACAGAATGGTGGAGGCAAAGATGAAAGGAAGAGTCCAATACACAAAACAAAGTCAAAACCAGAAATGCACTACACAGATACAAGGCTTAGTAATGTGAGACAATAGGTACAGTGTATATACTTTGCCTAGTCTGTGTGTTTGAGAGTTCTTATGAGCGCACGCTGTGATTGTGTTCTAATCTGGAACAGGTGCATAGTAATTAGTCCTAACGGCTCTACATGCATTGTAATCTGTGGTACATGCTCCAAGCACCACAAACTTAGTTTGTGTATGTGAAAGTTTGTCATAAAAGAGTTCATTATAGTGGGATTGTAGTCTACTGTACAGTTGTGGCCAGAAGTTTAAATACATGGACATGAACATCATGGCAATATTGGGCTTTCAGTGCTTTGCACTCTTCCTTCTCTGTGGCAGAATTATTGTACAACATACATCTTTATGAAAAAAAATTCAATGCACAACTAAATAAATTTTATTTTAATCAAATCCCGCCTAAAAATATTGTCAATTGCAGAAAATGACAACTCATCAAAATAACAAAGATGAAGTGTTTTCAGACCTTGAATAATGCATAGAAATCAATATCATCCATCCATTTTCTGCCACTTATCTGGGTCCAGGTCACAGGGGTACCAGCCTTAGCAGAGCAGCCCAGACAGACTTCCCTTTCCCCGGCCATCTCCACCAACACGTCCAGGGGAATACCAAGGCATTCCCAGGCCAGCAGAGAAATGTAATCTCTCCAGCCTGTCCTGGGTCTGCCCAGAGGTCTTCTCCCAGTGGGGCATGCCCAGAGAACCTCCCCTGGGAGGCATCCAGGGGGCATCCTAATAAGGTTCCTGAACTAGCTCAACTGACTCCTTTTGATGTGGAGGAGCAGCGGTTCTACTCTGAGTCTCTCCCGAATGACTAAGCTTTTCACTCTATCTCTAAGGGAGATCCCAGCCATCCTGCAGAGAAAACTCATTTCTACCACTTGTATCCACAATCTCATTCTTTCTGTCACTACTCACAGCTCATGACCATAGATGAGAGTGGGAATGTAGATGGACCAGTAAATTGAAAGTTTTGGCTCAGCTCTCTGTTTACCACAACAGACCGGTTTAGCATCCACATCACTGCTGACGCTGTCCCAAATCTGTCTGTCCATCTCCCACTCCCCCCTACCCTCACTAATGAACAAGACCCCAAAATACATAAACTCCTCCACTTGAGGTAGCAACTCCTCCCTGACCTGAAGTAGGCACTCCACCTTTTTCTGGCTGAGCACCATGGCCATGGACTTGGAGGTGCTGATCCTCATCCCACCTGTTTCACACTCAGCTGCAAACCATCTTAGTGCATGCTGTAGGTCACAGATTGATGAACGCCAACAGGACCACATCATCCACAAAAAGCAGAGATATATTCCAAAATATATAAAATATACAAAAATATTCCTTCCACCACCAGACGACGTCCCCAGTTGAGGTCAGCAGCACTCCATCCCCACTGTAAGCAGTAGGGACAGAGCACCACTTCCCCTTACTGAGGCTCCGGATGGTTTGCCAGAATCTCTTCAAGGCTGACTGAAAGTCGCTTTCCATGGCTTCACTGAACTCCTCCCACACCCGAGTTTTTGCTTCAGCGACTGCCAGAGCTGCATTTCACTTGGCCCGTCGGTATCTGGCAGCTGCCTCTGGAGACCCACAGGCTAACCAAGCCCGATAGGACTCCTTCTTCAGCTTGACAGCTCCCTTCACCACAGGTATCCACCACCAGGTTTGGGGTTTACCGTACTGCCACAACAGGCACCAACAACCTTGTAGCGGCAGCTCTGTATGGCTGCCTCAGCAATGGAGGTATAGAACATGGTCCACTTAGACTCAATGTCCCCATCCTCCCCAGATATGCCAGATGTTCCCAGCATACCGTCACTACATGTTTGGGCCTACCAGGTCTGTCTGGTCTCCTCCCCCACCATCTGATCCAGCTCACCATCAGGTAGTGATCAGTTGACAGCTCTGCTCCTCTCTTCACCCAAGTGTCCAAAGGGGTGTTCACACGGCAACTTTTACTCCGGTGTAGCACCGGGGCTGCCCCGGTAGAGCGTTCACACGGTACAAAGTTATACCGGTGTAGCCCCTGAAAGCTGCTTAAACCGGTGCAAATCTAACCCTGCTCGGGAGGTGGTTTAAGAAATTTACTCCGGAGTAAATGCTAGTTTGCGGGGCAGCACCGATATAAAATGGGACGTCTGAACGCTACAGGGGTAGACTCGCTACGCGTGAGGAGAGTTGATTACATACGGGCATTGCATAATTTGCATCCTGGTATTTTGCGCTTAAATGGTGAATAACAACAACGACACGTGTGAGATAAGAAACGAGCACAGAGGAATGAACTGGGGTGACGATGAAACGTCAGCACTGATAACTATTTGGGCTGATGGGGCCATCCAAGCCCAACTAGAAGGATCCCGGCGAAATAAAGCGGTATTCCAAAAAATAGGTGAGAAAATAAGGGCAGAAGGATTCAACCGCACCGGCGATCAGTGCCGCCAAAAAATTAAAAGTCTAAAGCAAGATTATAAAAAAGTGACCGATAATAACAACAAATCTGGTAGGGGGAGGAAAACATGCAAATTTTATGATCGACTACATGATATCCTCGGGCACCGTCCAGCCAGTGTACCGCATCACCTCGTTGGCCTTGGCGCTTCCACCTTGCCGTCCCCTGGCCCGAGCATGCTGCCAGAGCCACAGAGTCCGACCCCGGTCAATAGTGACGAGGGGACCAGCAACATGGACGATGCCCCGGCGTGCGCCCCCGCTCCCAGTGCGAGTGCAGCATCGGTAGACGATATAAGCGCCAATGAAGAAGGTGAGGACAGCGGTCATGATGAAGAAAGCAGTGGTGATAGCAGCCTGGGGAATAGGTGTACTTCAACCCCAAAACCAACCAAAAGAAGGAAAACAAAAGCTGATCAATTCAAAAAATATATGAAGGAAACATTCGAAATGTTTGCGGAGAGCCAGAAAGCAAATATGAAGGTACACACACATATATATATATATATATATATATATATATATATATATATATATATATATATATATATATATATATATATATTTTAAAAATGATTTATCATTTATGATATTTTATAAAAGTAGTTCTTAAAATAAGTTTATTATTATTTCAGCTCTTCATTGATAATGAAAATAAAAAGATGGCTCTAGAACAAGAGATGGAAATGAAGAGATGGAGGGAAGAAATGGCATGGGAGGAACAGAAAAGGAAAGAGGAGAGAGAGGCAGAAGAGAAGAGACGAAGGGAAGAGAGGGAAGCGGATGACCGGAGGAGGAGAGAAGATCGGGAACACCAGATTCGCATGATGTCCATGCTTCTACAACTGCAAAACCCTGGCAGTCGTGCTGGTACCAGTGCAGGTGGCTACGAGCAGTCACCGAATCATCCAATCACGAGTGCATTGGATATTTTAGACCCTCCCGTGTACCAAGATATGTAGACCCTGTTGCCATAATGTAATATAATGTGTGTGTGTGCCAAATTTGTATTTTCTTTTGTAATTTTCATGTAGAAATTCGGTTCAAAGGTTATGCTATTAGTGTGTAATGTTTACATGAATAGTATCTGAAAGTGCTAAAATGTAATATAGTTATTTTACAGTTCACAAAGTTTTGAAGATTTTTGTGCCAAATTCAAGTGCCAAGTTATAAGCATTTTCTTATCATATTTTTCAAGTTATAGCATGTTTGAAGTTTTAAGGATAAAAACATAAAAATATGCCATTGTCTGAAAATAATAAAAATATATATTTAAAATGTATATTTAAAATATATATTTAAAATGGCAGTATTTTTTCGAGATTTTCAAATCAATGATGTGTTCGTATTTGAAAGTGATAAAATGTAATCATTTTAGAATTCATAGTATATGAATGTGTAGATGTTTTGAAGATTTCTGTGCCAAATTAAATTTTGTATTCGAGTGCCAAATCACAAGTATTTATATATATATATATATATATATATATATATATATATATATATATATATATATATATAAACTTTAACACACGCACACATGTGTGTGGAAAAGTTTATAAAGTTTATATTATATATATATATATATATATATATATATATATATATATATATATATATATATATATATATATAGTGTGTTTAAAGTTTCACGGATAAAAGAAACATCAAATATCATATGCGTTTTTCAGAAAATAAAAATTTTATTTAGTGTAGCAGTACTTTTTCTGTTTTGTAAAATCAATAATACATAATATTTTGTAGCTTATTGAATACACATTACTAGTAATTACATTAATATAATTAAGGCATTAATTTGTTAAATGCACTAGTAGGGCCTGTCGTATGACTGCTGCACTGTCACATGGTCTTTGGTCGTCTCTCGTTTCATCTCTCGTATCAGTGTCAATTTCACAACTTGCCACCATCCATTCATTGTCAAAATTTTCTCCCCATTTCTCGCACAAGTTATGCAGTATACAACATGCTGCAACAATGTTATTGAGGTTCTCCAGGTGTGTTTCCTGTGTTCTGAGCAGAATCCTCCATCGACCTTTTAACCTGCCAAATGCATTTTCTACAACCATCCGTGCCTTGCTATGTTTATAGTTGAATTCTTTTTGAGATTGTGTCAGTCTACCATTGTCTGAAAAAGGCTTCATAAGCCACGTTGATAAGGGATATGCTGCATCACCCAACAGCACTAATGGTACTGACACTCCACCAATATCCCGTTTATCTCCCCAAAACAATGAGCCAGATAATATGTTTTGATATAGAGGCGAGTTTGCAAAAACTCGTGCGTCATGTACACTACCTGGCCAGCCAATAAAAATGTCTATAAATCTATAGCTGCTATCAACAACTGCTTGCATAATAACAGAATAAAATCCTTTTCTGTTGTAGTAGTCAGTATGACAATCGTGTGGTCGAATAATAGGAATATGTGTACCATCGATCGCACCCAGAACTTGAGGAAAGCCCCAGCGCTGTTCAAAATTTCGGACATTTTCAATCATCAGTTCACCAACAGGCCATTTAATAAAATCTTGGCTCATTTCCGAAACAATGGCAGAACAAGTCTGGTGAACGATGACACAGACTGTGTTTTTAGCAACACCGAAAAGATGTCCTATCGTTCTATAGCACGCATTGGTAGCCAGTTTCCATAGGGTGATTGCGACCCGTTTTTCAACGCTGATCGGCACTCGCATGACAGTCGTTACACGTGAGAGGGATGGACGAAGCTTAGCACACAAATATCCGAATGCTTCCTTGCTCATTCTGAAGTTTGATATCCAGTCTGAATGAGTAAACGATCCGTTAACAATTCTCTCCCACCAAACAGAACTGCGTGTCTTCATCCACGTTGTTTTCCCGGTGCTTGGTGTTGCCATGACAACCGTCCACATGGCCATGAACGACAGGAAGTTGTCGATTTGTTGCCGAATGAATTGTAGAATGTGTTGTTTTCGTGCTCTCTTGTACTTGCGCAACCTTTCCTTTCTCTCTTTTACCCTTTTACGGTGTCTGATAGACCACAACGTAGAAAGTTTGTCTGGAGAAGTATAAACCATGGTTTTTCGATATCAATCACAAACAAGGCAGGAAAAGGAAGTACATTTTCACGCATGCGCATATTTCATTTCCGCCTTATTGCTATCATATAGCACGGTCGCAAAAACTGCCGTGTGACCGCAAGTGGGGCTGCACCGGTGCTAACACGCTTCTCTCTAGTAAGCAGGTTTGTGACGTGTGAACGCTCCACAAAATTTGTACCGGTGTAAGATATATCGCAACAAAATACATCGGTGCAGCATCGATGCAAATATGTGCCGTGTGAACACCCTACAAGACATGGTCATAGATCAGATGAAATGACTACAAAGTCAATCATCGATCTACAGCCTAGGGTGTCCTTGTGCCATGTACACTTATGGACACCCTTATGCTTGAACATGGTGTTTGTTATGGCCAAACTGTGCATGGCACAGAAGTCCAACAACTTCTGAGAGGTCAGACAAAGAGTGGTTCAGAAGATCCTTATGAGAGAAAAAAGCAAGGATCTGAGTGCCCTCACCCAGACCAGGGATACCGGGGCCCCACCCTGGAGCCAGGCCTGGAGGAGGGGCTTGTCGGCAAGTGCCTGGTGGCCAGGCCTATATCTGTGGGGCCCGGCCAGGCCCAGCCCAAATGAGCAACATGGAACCACTCTCTTGTGGACCCACCACCCACAGGAGGTGCCGTAAGGGTCTGGTGCATTGTGGATCGGGTGGCAGCCAAAGGCGGAGGCCCTAGCGTACTGATCCCTGACTGACAAAACTGGCTTTTGGGACATGGAATCAATATCATATTCAATTTTAAACAACACAATACTAATGCTTGAACTTAGGATTTCAGAAATCAATATTTGGTGGAATAATCCTGACATTTAATCACAGCTTTCATGCATCTTGGCATGCTCTCCATCAGTCTTTCATGTTGCACTTGGGTGACTTTATGCCAGTCTTGGTGCAAAAATTCTATCAGCTCAGCTTTGTTTGATGGCTTGTGACTATCCAGCTTTCTCTTGATCACATTCCGGAGGTTTTCAATGGGGTTCAAGTCTGGAGATTGGCCTGGCCATGACAGGGTCTTGATTTTGTGATCCTCCATCCACACCTTGATTGAAATGGCTATGTGGCATGGGAACTTGTCCTGCTGGAAAATCTAATCCTCTGAGTTAGGGAACATTGTCAGAGCAGAAGGAAGCAAGTTTTCTTCCAGTAAACCCAGTACATGTCTTGATTCATGTGTCCTACAAAAAAAAATACCCCATTCCAGCCTTGCTGTAGCACCTCCAGATCATCACCGATCCTTCACCAAATTTCACAATGGGTGCAAGACACTGTGGCTTGTAGGCTTCACCAGGTCTCCATCTAAGCACTAGATGACCAGGTGATGGGAAAAGCTGAAAATTGGACTCATCAGAGAAGATGACCTTACTCCACTCCTCTACGGTCCAATCCTTATGGTCTTCAGTAAACCTCAGCCTGGCTCTTCTTTGCTTCTCATTGATGGAGGGCTTTTTTTTTTTTTAGCTTTGCAGGACTTCAACCCCACCCAGAGGAGCCTGTTTTAAACCGTCCTTGCCATGCATTTAACTCCAGTTTCCATTTGCCATTCTTTTTGTAGGTCACTTGAAGTCATCCTGTGGTTGTTGAGTGACATTCAAAGGAGTTCATGATCATCCTGGTCAGTGGAGAGTCATTTTTCACCCGCTGCCAGTCTCTATCTTTGTTGTCCCTAATGTCTGTTGCTTCACCTTGTTCTTATGAACTACCATCTTAGAAATTTTGAGGATGGAAGCAATCTGATGCTCACTGGATTCCTCTGCCAGTAAATCCATAAGTGAACCCTTCTTTTTCTTACTCAAAACTTTTCTTTTTAACTCTTTTGGCATGACAAATAGACATTTTTGTATTCCAATTAAATTTGAGGTATTACAAGCACTGCTTTTGCCATCCAAACTGGTCCTATTGCAAAGGATAGTGATGGTCACAACAGTGTTTTTTATACTTTTTCCTCATTAAATAAGATTTGGTTTAGGTGATCATTTAATCAGTACCTCATTAAATAAAATGAGGTGTGCTTGAATTCCAGCACAGACACTGAAATGAAATGGCTGCCATACTGTACATGTACAACCCCGATTCCAAAAAAGTTGGGACAAAGTACAAATTGTAAATAAAAACGGAATGCAATAATTTACAAATCTCAAAAACTGATATTGTATTCACAATAGAACATAGACAACATATCAAATGTCGAAAGTGAGACATTTTGAAATTTCATGCCAAATATTGGCTCATTTGAAATTTCATGACAGCAACACATCTCAAAAAAAGTTGGGACGGGGCAATAAGAGGCTGGAAAAGTTAAAGGTACAAAAAAGGAACAGCTGGAGGACCAAATTGCAACTCATTAGGTCAATTGGCAAGAGGTCATTAACATGACTGGGTATAAAAAGAGCATCTTGGAGTGGCAGCGGCTCTCAGAAGTAAAGATGGGAAGAGGATCACCAATCCCCCTAATTCTGCACCGACAAATAGTGGAGCAATATCAGAAAGGAGTTCGACAGTGTAAAATTGCAAAGAGTTTGAACATATCATCATTGACAGTGCATAATATCATCAAAAGATTCAGAGAATCTGGAAGAATCTCTGTGCATAAGGGTCAAGGCCGGAAAACCATACTGGGTGCCCGTGATCTTCGGGCCCTTAGACGGCACTGCATCACATACAGGCATGCTTCTGTATTGGAAATCACAAAATGGGCTCAGGAATATTTCCAGAGAACATTATCTGTGAACACAGTTCACCGTGCCACCTGCCGCTGCCAGCTAAAACTCTATAGTTCAAAGAAGAAGCCGTATCTAAACATGATCCAGAAGTGCAGACGTCTTCTCTGGGCCAAGGCTCATTTAAAATGGACTGTGGCAAAGTGGAAAACTGTTCTGTGGTCAGACGAATCAAAATTTGAAATTCTTTATGGAAATCAGGGACACCGTGTCATTCGGACTAAAGAGGAGAAGGACGACCCAAGTTGTTATCAGCGCTCAGTTCAGAAGCCTGCATCTCTGATGGTATGGGGTTGCATTAGTTCGTGTGGCATGGGCAGCTTACACATCTGGAAAGACACCATCAATGCTGAAAGGTATATCCAGGTTCTAGAGCAACATATGCTCCCATCCAGACGACGTCTCTTTCAGGGAAGACCTTGCATTTTCCAACATGACAATGCCAAACCACACACTGCATCAATTACAGCATCATGGCTGCGTAGAAGAAGGGTCCGGGTACTGAACTGGCCAGCCTGCAGTCCAGAGCTTTCACCCATACAAAACATTTGGCGCATCATAAAACGGAAGATACGACAAAGAAAGACCTAAGACAGTTGAGCAACTAGAATCCTACATTAGACAAGAATGGGTTAACATTCCTATCCCTAAACTTGAGCAACTTGTCTTCTCAGTCCCCAGACATTTACAGACTGTTGTAAAGAGAAAAGGGGATGTCTCACAGTGGTAAACATGGCCTTGTCCCAACTTTTTTGAGATGTGTTGTTGTCATGAATTTTAAAATCACCTATTTTTTCTCTTTAAATGATACATTTTCTCAGTTTAAACATTTGATATGTCATCTATGTTCTATTCTGGATAAAATATGGAATTTTGAAACTTCCACATCATTGCATTCCGTTTTTATTTACAATTTGTATTTTGTCCCAACTGGCAGCACGGTGGTGTAGTGGTTAGCGCTGTCGCCTCACAGCAAGAAGGTCCGGGTTCGAGCCCCATGGCCGGCGAGGGCCTTTCTGTGTGGAGTTTGCATGTTCTCCCTGTGTTCGCGTGGGTTTCCTCCGGGTGCTCCGGTTTCCCCCACAGTCCAAAGACATGCACGTTAGGTTAACTGGGGACTCTAAATTGACCGTAGGTGTGAATGCGAGTGTGAATGGTTGTCTGTGTCTATGTGTCGGCCCTGTGATGAACTTGAACTGGCGACTTGTCCAGGGTGTACCCTGCCTTTCGCCCGTAGTCAGCTGGGATAGGCTCCAGCTTGCCTGTGACCCTGTAGAAGGATAAAGTGGCTAGAGATAATGAGAGGAGATGAGACTTTGTCCCAACTTTTTTGGAATCGGGGTTGTAGATGTAGACGTGGTCTCTTAATTTTTTTTTCCAAAGCCCTGTGTGTGTGTGTGTGTGTGTGTGTGTGTGTGTGCACAGTGGTGCTTTGTCATTTATTTATTGAGGAAAATTATCCAATGTTACATATCTGTGAGTGGCAAAAGTATGTGAACCTTTGCTTTCAGTATCTGGTGTGACCCCCTTGTACAGCAATAACTGCAACTAGACATTTCTGGTAACTGTTGATTAGTCCTGCACACCGGCTTGGAGGAATTTTAGCTCATTCCTCCATACAGAACAGCTTCAACTCTGGGATGTTGGTGGGTTTCCTCACATGAACTGCTCGCTTCAGGTCCTTCCACAACATTTCAATTGGATTAAGGTCAGGACTTTGACTTGGCCATTCCAAAACATAACTTTATTCTTCTTTAACCATTCTTTGGAAGAACAACTTGTGTGCTTAGGGTTGCTGTCTTGCTGCATGACCCACCTTCTCTTGAGATTCAGTTCATGGACAGATGTCCTGACATTTTCCTTTAAAATTCGTTGGTATAATTCAGAATTCATTGTTCCATCAATGAATTATGGGCAAGCTGTCCTGGCCCAGATACAGCAAAACAGGCCCAAACCATGATACTACCACCACCATGTTTCACAGATGGGATAAGGTTCTTATGCTGGAATGCAGTGTTTTCCTTTCTCCAAACATAACACTTCTCATTTAAACCAAAAAAGTTCTATTTTGGTCTCATCCATCCACAAAACATTTTTTCAATAGCCTTCTGGCTTGTCCACGTGACTTTTCCACATGATCTTTAGCAAACTGCAGATGAGGAGTAATGTTATTTTTGGAGAACAGTGGTTTTCTCCTTGCAACCCTGCCATGCACACCATCGTTGTTCAGTGTTCTCCTGATGGTGGGCTCATGAACATTAACATTAGCCAATGTGAGAGAGGCCTTCACTTGTTTAGAAGTTACGCTGGGGTCCTTTGTGACCTCGCCAACTATTACATGCCTTGCTCTTGGAGTGATCTTTGTTGGTCGACCACTCCTGGGGAGGGTAGCAATGGTCTTGAATTTTCTCCATTTGTACACAATCTGTCTGACTGTGGATTGGTGGAGTCCAAACTCTTTAGAGATGGTTTTGTAACCTTTTCCAGCCTGATGAGCATCAACAATGCTTTTTCTTTTTTTATGATTCACATTGTTATTGAGGCGGCACGGTGGTGTAGTGGTTAGCGCTGTCGCCTCACAGCAAGAAGGTCCTGGGTTCGAGCCCCGGGGCTGGCGAGGGCCTTTCTGTGTGGAGTTTGCATGTTCTCCCCGTGTCCGCGTGGGTTTCCTCCGGGTGCTCTGGTTTCCCCCAAAGACATGCAGGTTAGGTTAACTGGTGACTTTAAATTTACCGTAGGTGTGAATGGTTGTCTGTGTCTATGTGTCAGCCCTGTGATGACCTGGCGACTTGTCCAGGGTGTACTCCGCCTTTCGCCCGTAGTCAGCTGGGATAGGCTCCAGGTTGCCTGCGACCCTGTAGAAGGATAATGCGGCTAGAGATAATGAGATGAGATGAGACATTGTTATTGAGTTTTGAGACAAAACACAACAAAATAACAACAAACCAAAAAACATATCCATCTCCACATTAACAAACAGAAGTCAAAACCAGGGAAAAATAGCTGCACACAACATTGACTAAAAATTAAAAAGAAAAAAAGGGGGAGGGACACCAATAATTGAGTGAGAAAATAAAACCGGAGAATGGTGAGAGAAAATTACAGAATACATTACTGGCCTCTAAGGCGCTCATTCAATTCAAACACAAAATATGACCACTCAGGCACAGTTTCAAGTTTTGCCCGGTTAAGCCGAGCTGTGGAGTACTCCAAGTTAGCCATATATTTTGCATTGATCAACCAGGTTTTAACTAGATTTATGTTTTGATTATACCAGTATTCTAGAATAGATTTTTTTAGCTGCTGTAAATGCACAAAAAAGGAATTTCCTATAAATTACTTTGAAACTCAATACAGTGTCATTGTTTAACAGACATAGGCATGGGTCTGGGTTTATCGTACACCAAAGTATTTTATTCATGATATCACACACGAGTCCATAAAGTTTTAACTTTATCACATTCCCAGAACATGTGCAATACTGTTCCCACAGCAGAGTTTGAACATAAAGTACAATCCGGACTAGAATGTAAACCCATTCTGTATAATCTATAAGGTGTGGCATAACATCTATGGATTATTTTAAGGTTGATCAGCTGGTGGCCTAAATTGCTGGATGTGTTGTTTATATTCGCCAATATGCTTTGCCAATTTGGCTCAGTGTTTTTAAGTTCCCTGTCCCAAATGCCTGTGATGGGTAGTAATTTACATTGAGAGCGTATGAGTGTGTTGTATACCCTTGTGACCCATCCCCGAGACCACTGTCTGGTGCTGAACACTCCGACAGTGGGTGTGTCTGTATTTGTGCATCACACTTCAAGCCACATAACAATGCTTTTTCTGAGGTCGTCAGAAATCTCCTTTGTTCATGCCATGATCCACTTCCACAAACATGTGTTGTGAAGATCAGACTTTGATAGATCCCTGTTCTTTAAATACAACAGGGTGCCCACTCACACCTGATTGTCATCCCATTGATTGAAAACACCTGACTCTAATTTCACGTTCAAATTAACTGCTGATCCTAGAGGTTCACATACTTTTGCCATCACAGATATGTAATATTGGATCATTTTCCTCAATAAATAAATGACCAATTATAATATTTTTGTCTCATTTTTTTTAACTGGGTTCTCTTTATCTACTTTTTGGACTTGTGTGAAAATCTGATGTTGTTTCAGGTCATATTTATGCAGAAATATAGAAAATTCTAAAGGGTTATATATATATATATATATATATATATATATATATATATATATATATATATATATATATATATATATCAATGCTTATACAAGGGCAGAGTGGTATTTGTTTGTCTACAGTGGCCTTTTTCTGCTCCTTTTTTTCCATTTTTTTTTAAATTTAAATCAAGTACCTCACTGCTAAGAAAGTACTAAGAAATTACTGTGCATAGGCTATATGTCAATACATCACATCACTATCAATAGCATTTTTCAGCTTTTTTTTTTTGTTTTCAAACAGGGAAAAATTTCGTAGTTCAAGCATGTAGGTTGCTTCTATGTTTCTGACTCAATGTGATGATCTTTGCATGGAAGCAGGCTACATGTCAATCTCTATCTGTAACAAAAGCACGCTGTTGTCTTTAAGTCAGCAAACCGGAGGTGATCGGACTACAAACAATAGTGACCCTATGCAACATAGCCTTAAACACACTTTCTCTGATTTACTATTGCCTGCATACTTTTTAAAGTTGATTTACAGCCTCTCTGTATGTTGTCAATTGTTTACCTGTGCATCATGCATTTCACTTACAGGTAAATAAAAATTATAGACTTATGTTTAGGCCTGCACTTTTTCCTCAACTGAAAGCTTGTTGCATGTTTTTTTTTTTTTTTGCACTACAGGCAATGGGGTAAAAATGATCAACTTACTTAAAATATGAAATGAACACATTTTAAAGTATTTATTTCTTTATCTATTTTTTAAAAAATAAATACATAAATAAATCAAAACAATTCAGGAGGTAAAACATTAAATAATGATGGTGGCATGGTGTTGTTGTGGTTAGCACTGTCACCTCACAGCAAGAAGGTTCCGCGTTCGAGCCCAGTGGCTGACGGGGGCCCTTCTGTGTGGAGTTTACATGTTCCTGTGTCTGCATGGGTTTCCTCTGAGTGCTTCAGCTTCCCCCACAGTTCAAAGACATGCAGTTAGGTTAACATGGGGCAGCCATGGCCTGAGGTTGGGCTGAAGTGCCCTTGAATAAGGCACTTAACTCCCAACTACTCTCTGGATGCTGTAGTATAGACCCTTTTCAGTCACGTGACCTTCGTAAACGCGACCGCCATTTTGGACATGTAGTGGACTTCGGCTCGAATCAGTTTGAATGCGAGGAAGGCGACAAACGAAAAACAAAAGAAAAAGGAGCGAGATGCAGAAAACACCTTCACTATCCAGCGACGTAGGGCATTTACAGGGCGAGCAGAGGGAGAGGTATTTGCAAAAATTGAGGTTAGCAGGCTTAGAGAACGACGTTTACCTGCTTCCACCAGGATTGTTCACTGACGTACGGAAGTACACGAAGCCCTCGTCTTTACCTGACTTCGGCCCACATGATCTGTATACCTATGTCATTAAAAACCCATTGCCATACACATACACGCCAACGTCCGAGGTTCCGGAGCGCGCTCCGGCTTGCTCCAGGAGTGCTCCGGCCGAGGTTACGGAGCGCGCTCCGGCTTGCTCCGGAGCAAGCCGGAGCGCGCTGCTTAATTTGAGGGCAACCTCGGCCGGAGCACTCCGGGAGCAAGCCGGCGCGCGCTGCTTAATCTGAGGGGAACCTCGGCCGGAGCACTCCGGGAGCAAGCCGGCGCGCGCTGCTTAATTTGAGGGGAACCTCGGCCGGAGCACTCCGGGAGCAAGCCGGCGCGCGCTGCTTAATTTGAGGGGAACCTCGGCCGGAGCACTCCGGGAGCAAGCCGGCGCGCGCTGCTTAATTTGAGGGGGAGCAAGCCGGAGCGCACTGCTTAATTTGAGGAAGAGCAAGCCGGAGCGCGCTCCGGAACCTCGGACGTTGGCTCCGGCAGCTATTCATACTGGATCCGGTGTAAATAGCTGCCGGATCATAATTACAGTAAACTAGTAAATACAGTAAAGGAAAAACTTGAGACTGAAAGGTTTTAACAGTCATCCAAATGACTGAACGTAAACATTGCTACAGTAACATACCAGCTACTTGTTGACATTAGCTAGTCAACAATAGCTACTACAGAAGAACAAAGAGGTTACAATGGGTTATTTTAGCCTATTTGGTTACACACTTGCCGCCACAGAATGTTAACAGCAATGTAATGCCTTTTCTGGCTAATTTTATTCGTCTTACCTTCAACAAAGTGGTCACTACACAAGCGCTGGTATGCCGAGGGCTGCCAATCTGTTTATGGCCACTATCCATCTTCTCCGTCGGGATCCGATAAAATGATAACCCTTGCCTTGTTTGTTGATGGTTACTACATCCAGGTGCACAACAATATAGTGGCATGATGGAAGTCTTGCTGAAAGTAAAAACTTTCTTTGCTGCCGTTCCTCAATGTTGGCTGTGGTAAACTACTGGTAGTACACGTCCAAAATGGCGGCCGCGTTTGTCGTGACATCACGTGAAAAGGGTCCATAGCTGCCCACTGCTCTGGATATGTGTGTGTGCTCATTGCTCACGTGTGTGTGCATGTGTGTGTTCACTGCTTCAGATTGGTTAAATGCAGAGGAGGAATTTCACTGTGTGCTTAAATCTGTGCTTGAGTGTATGTGTGACAAAGGCTGCTGCTTTTCTTCCTCTTCTTCTTCTTCTTCTTCTAATGTGCTGTTGTATTGTTTTGACTGCAATACAGCACAAAGAGCATTTAAAAATAATTGTTTTCACTTTTAATTTCAATTTCAACATACTGTCCCAACTTTCTCTGATTTGGTTTTGTCTCATCTCATCTCATTATCTCTAGCCGCTTTATCCTTCTACAGGGTCGCAGGCAAGCTGGAGCCTATCCCAGCTGACTATGGGCGAAGGGCGGGGTACACCCTGGACAAGTCGCCAGGTCATCACAGGGCTGACACATAGACACAGACAACCATTCAGACTCACATTCACACCTACGGTCAATTTAGAGTCACCAGTTAACCTAACCTGCATGTCTTTGGACTGTGGGGGAAACCGGAGCGATTTGGTTTTGTATTCCCTGAAATTTGACTGACCACATATTTGTTTTTGTCAGTGTATTTATTATGGCAGTTTATTAGTTTATGTTACTTTATTTGGAAGTTCTTTAATCTTGGCAGTAAAACCAAGTGGCAAGTCTTAAAATAAAATCCAAGCCCAGAAGAAATGTAGTGCTGGTAGCAAATGTTTCCAGCAACTCCCCCTGCCCCCAGGCACTTTTTTTTTTGCTTTTTTTCTGCAAACTAGATTTTATTTCTCATTGACAGTTTCTTCACCTAAAGCAAATTATCTCAATGATGGACGTTCAGTTTAGTAGTATTCCATATTCTTCGTAAATGGTTTGCTACCATGAGTTTATTTAGTCTGTTTATGGGCCGGACCTGACAGGCAAAGCAATTTGACTTTCACAATAGCATCTGTTACCCATTATACATGTGTTGAATAGTTAAAAGTCACCCCAGTCAATAAATTGTCAACCATTGTGACTCTCCTGGAATGATACATTGTGTCAATCATGAGCATTCTCCAGCCTAGAGAGATATTATCAAAGTCTCCTTAGGAGAAGTGATGGTCAAACTGATGTGGCATGCTGATTATTTGATGATGATGTGAGAAGATATGAAGGATTAGGAGAGAGGGAGCGAGAGACCTCCCAGAAGATGGCAGATGTTCTGTCTTTTGAATATTTCTATCACAAGACCCTGGGATCTCAGATGGATTGAATGTGACATACATAATCGGCTTTCTGAAAACCATGTGTATTAACAGATGTTAATTACCTTGCCTTGTCTTCACAATCTTCCTAAAATCTTTGTGGTGATGCTATGGCCCTTGTTTACAATCACCATTCATAAAAGTGTCTTTATTACATCACTTATTACATTACAAGGCTTCATAGACCGTGATCACTGACATTTATCTACTGATGAATGATGCTGCAGTACATTCACAAATGCTGTTTGCATTGTTTCATAATTTTGTTGACAGATTGCTATCTGTTTTTGTGTTATATCAAAGTGTCAACATTGTCAGGAGATTAAATTGCCCCAAGTTGATTGAGGGCTCTTCTCTATAGCATGCTTGAGTAGCATTAGTTGCCTCAGTTTATGCAGAACCATCATCAGACATACTGTATAACCTTGAACAATATCTTGTGAAGTATTTCCTATTATAATGATACATGATACAAATTATTAGAGAAATATCCAGTTTGTTTGTTTGTGTGGTTTTTTTTCCCAATTCAGTTCTCAGAATGATGGAAATGAATTGCCAGGTGACCATGTGTGTCAAAACTTCGCACATAAAAGTTACCAAAGTTGAAAAGGAACCACTGTTATCTTGAAACATTATTATAAATTCTTAACATTTCTGACTATTCAACACACATATAAAACCCTGGCAAATAAATGCCTTGGGAAAAAAATTAAATCTTTGTAGCTCACAGGTAAAATGTAGTATCAAGGGAAAATGTTTGCCAGAGGAACCTAACATGTGCTTCTTTCTAACTACAAGAACCGTTGGGGTTTAAAGCACTTCTTATTGCACTTTCATTGCTGGTTAGCATAAAATCAGAAACCAAAAATCTGGGTCTGGCAGAGAGGTAACTATTAAGGACATAGAGGAAGAAATCCTGATGAAAGCCTTAATGCTTTATGGAATGTAAAATTAATCTCTGGTGTCAAAGGCTTAGTTGCGACTGTGGGGTGGAGTTAGGGATAAGGAGAAACCAATCCCCTGAAAGTGCATACACCTTCTATCCATCTATCCATCCATCCATCCATCCATCCATTATCTGTAGCCACTTATCCTGTACAGGGTCGCAGGCAAACTGGAGCCTATCCCAGCTGACTATGGGTGAGAGGCGGGGTACACCCTGGACAAGTCATTAGGTCATTGCAGGGCTAACACATAGTGATAAACAACCATCCACATTCTCACGTTTGAGCATATGTCTGTTTGTGCTTAATGTGAGTATATTTCTGTCTTGCAGTGAAGGAAGGGAGTTTAGAAGATTAAGTGGTGGCAAAGATTAAGTGGTGGAAACTAAGAGGTTGAACATCAGAAGGAGTTTAGGGAAGAAATGAGACGAGCATTGAGTGGTAATGGAAATCTGCCAGAAGATTGGGATACTACTGCTATACTAGTAAGAGAGGCAGCAAGGAAGGTGCTAGGGTGGTCATCAAGAAGGAGGAAGGAAGACAAGGAGACATGATGGTGGAACAAAGAAGTGCAGGAAATTATAAAAGAGAAGAGGCTAGCAAAAAAGAATTGGGACGATCAGAGAGATGAGGAAAGCAGGCGGTTATACAGAGAGACAAGACAGAAGGCAAATAGAGCAGTAGCGAAGGTGAAAGCAGATGCATACCAAGAGTTGTATGAAAGACTGGAGACCAAAGAAGGAGAGAAAGACCTGTACAGACTAGCTAGGCAGAGAAACAGGGAAGCAAGGGATGTACAGCAAGTAAGAATGATGAAAAATGTAAATGGAAATGTGCTGACAAACAAAGAGAGTGTATTAAGAAGGAGGAAAGAGTACTTTGAGGATTTATTAAATGAGGAAAATACAAGAGAGAAAAGATCAGATTCGTTGGAGACAGCAAATCAGGAAGCAGAGTTGGTTAGTAAGGATGAGGTGAGGGCAGCCATGAAAAGAATGAAGACTGGAAAAGCAGAAGAAACCTTTATTTGTCACATGCACACTTCAAGCACAGTGAAATTCATCCTCTGCATTTAACCCATCTGAAGCAGTGAACACACACCCAGAGCAGTGGGCAGCCCAGAGCGCCCGGGGAGCAGTCAGGGGTTCGGTACCTTGCTCAAGGGCACCTCAGCCCAAGGCCATCCACATCAACCTTACTGCATGTCTTTGAATTGTGGGGGAAACCGGAGCACCCGGAGGAAACCCACGCAGACAACATGCAAACTCCACACAGAAAGGCCCTCACCGGCCGCTGGGTTTGAACCCAGAACCTTCTTGCTGTGAGGCAACCATACTAACCACTACACCACAGTGCTGCCCAGTCAGACCAGATGGTATCCCAATTGAGGCTTGGAGATGTTTGGGTGAGACGGCTGTGGAGTTCCGAATGAGATTGTTTAATAAGATCCTAGAGAATGAGAACATGTCAAATGAATGGAGAAAGATTGTGCTAGTCCCAATATACAAGAATAAGGGAGATGTACAGAGCTGCAGTAATTACAGAGGGATAAAACTGATGAGCCACACCATGGAGCTATGGAAAAGGGTATTGGAGGTGAGACTGAGAAGAGAGGTAGCAATCTGTGAACAGCAGTATGAGTTTATGCCAAGGAAGAGCATGTCAGATGCAATTTTTGCTTTAAGAATGTTAATGGAGAAGTACAGGGAAGGCCAAAGAAAGCTACATTGTGTGTTTGTAGACCTGGAGAAGGCACACGATAGAGTGCCAAGAGATGAGTTATGATATTGTATGAGAAGGTGTGGAGTGAATGAGAAGTATATCAGAGTGGTGCAAGACATGTATGAGAACAGTGAAACAGCAGTGAGGTGTGCAGTTGGAATGACTGAATGGTTCAAGGTGAAGGTGGGACTTCATCAAGGATCTGCTTTGAGTCCTTTCTTCTTTGTCATAGTGATGGATAGCTTGACGGACGAAGTGAGGCAAGAGTCACCATGGAACATGATGTTTGCGGATGATATTGTGACATGTGGTGAAAGCAGAAAGGAGGTTGAGTTGGGTTTGGAGAGATGGAGGTATGCATTGGAACAAAGAGGAATGAAGGTGAGCAGTAGCAAAACAGAATACATGTGCATCAATGAGAATGGGGATGAGAGTGTAGTGAAGATGCACGGAGTAGACGTAAAGAGAGTTGGTGAATTCAAGTATCTGGGGTCAGCTGTGCAGGAAAATGGGGGCTGCAATAGTGAGGTGAGAAAGAGTGAAGGCAGGGTGGAGCAGTTGGAGAAGGATTTTGGGAGTCATTTGTGATAGGAAGGTCCCAGCAAAAGTGAAAGGTAAGATGTATAAGACAGCAGTGAGACCAGCTATGATGTATGGATTGACGACAGTACCCTTAACAAAGAGACAGGAGGCAAAGTTGGAGGTGGCAGAATTGAGGATGTTAAGGTTTGCAATGGGAGTGACAAGATTGGACAGGATAAGGAACGAGCACATCAGAGGGACAGCACATGTGGAGAGCTTGGGGATTAAGCTAAGAGAGATGAGACTGAGATAGTATGGGCACATCCTGAGAAGAGATGCAGAGCATGTTGGAAGGAGAATGTTGAGGATGGAGCTGCCAGGCACACGAAAATAAGGAAGGCCAAAGAGGAGATACATGGATGTGGTGAGAGAGGACATGAAAGTGGCAGGTGTGGTAGAGAAGGATGCGGAAAACAGGGAGCAATGGAGACGAAAGATCCGCTGTGGTGACCCCTAATCGGGAGCAGCCAAAAGAAGAGTGAAGGAAGAGAGTGGTGGGGATGTCTACATTTAGCTGCTGCAGCAGAGCAGAATCTTATTCTTGTGTTGCCCTTTTTGTCATAAATTGGTGAGCAAAGTACTGAAAAGTGCAACAATAAAAGAAAATTCATGCTCTCAATCCTGCCTTCTGTATCCCCATTTCCCTCCATACCCACCAGGGTGTCACAATCATTACATGCATTTTGACACTTTTTTTAATACATCAAGTTAAAATTGAGGTTGGATCCAGTCATGTAGAGCTGAGTACCTTTCAAAAATCAGTGGTTATCTGGCAATCCTACTACTTGGATATCCAGTCTTGTTGAACTTGTAAATTATTTCAAGTCAAGCCTTTTTTAAGCAACTAATTACTTTAAAGTATATTTTCTATTAATGCTTTGTGTTATTGAAGGCTTCTTATTTCTTTTCATTGGGTAAACAATATCATTATGTTCCTTCCTCATTCTCACTGCATACAATGTTTTCAAGAATTTAAAAAGCTCACCTTTCAGTTTAATTTAGCAAAGGAAATACAAAATGGGTTGGTCAATCAACGTATGTCTGCAACACAATCACAATACGAAGAAAAATTCACAAAAATCACAACAAGAGATTTTATTTGATTTTGTATGTTTGAGCCCCCTGACAGCATGGTGGTGCAGTGTTTAGCATTGTAGCCTCACAGCAAGAAGGTTCTGAGTTCTAACCTTACGGCCAACTGGGGTCTTTCTGCACGGGCCTGCATGGGTTTCCTCCCATAGTCCAAAAGCATGGATTAGGTCAGCTGGCTACTCCAAATCGCTTGGTGAGTGTGAGTGAATGATTGTCTCTATGTTGGCCCTGTGATGGGTTGCCACCTTACCTCTTGCCCAAATTCAGCTGGGACTGATATCAATTTCTCCTGCAGCCCTGACAGATAAGCTGGACAGATGTTTCATCCCTTTCTTACCTGGTCAGTGATTATTATTTTTTTCTTTGGCCTCCTCTAGACAGAGATGTTCTGGTGCCATGTTCTTTCCAATTTTTAAACAACCAATTTAATAGTAGGGCAGCATGGTGGTGTTGTAGTTAGCACTGTCACCTCACAGCAAGAATGTTCTGGGTTCAAGCCCAGTGGCCAACAGAGGCTCTTCTGTGTGGTGTTTGCATGTTCTCCCTGTGTCTGCCTGGGTGCTCTGGCTTCCCTCACAGTCCAAAGACATACAGATTAGGTTAATTGGTGGCTCTAAATTGACTGTAAGTGTGAATGGTTGTTTGTCTCTGTGTCAGTCCTGTGATGATCTGGCAACTTGTCCAGGGTGTACCCTGCCTTTCACCCATTGTCAGCAGGGATAGGCGCCAGCTTACCTATGGAATTTAATAGTGCTCTGCAAGATGTTCATAAACAAACCTTCATTGATTTTTTTTCAGAGAATTTTGTTTGTATAGCTCCTTCTTCTTCATGATGCTGTTAAGTATACTGTCCAACAAACTCCAGGGTTTTCCAGAAGCAGGTGTATTTACATATACTGAGATCATGTGACACTTTAATTTCACACTGGTTAACTCTATCCAACTAATTATGTGACTTCTTTATTGATGTGACACCAGAACTATTTCAGGGGTTTCACATCAATGGGAGTGAATATGCATGCATTCACAACATTAATGTTTTTCATTTTTAATACTTTTACAAAAAATATTGATCCTGTCCTCACACTTCAATATTGTGGGCTATTTTGTGTAGTTTCATGACATATAATCCCAATTAAGTCCATTTTAGTCCCAGTTTGCACCTCTACAAAATGTGGGGGAAGTTCCAGGGGTATGAATACTTGTGCAAGCAACTGTAAGATGCCCTGCTCTCTTAATCTACATGGCTAACATGACAATGACTTGACTTACAAGACTGGGAGTGGGTTGAAGAAATCTCCTTCATAGAACCTCCAAAGCTGGTGGCCCAGTCTCCAAACAACAGTACATCACTGAATAATGGCATATCACAAACCACCAGGCAGCAAACTGTACCACTGGAGATAGAAGTGGTACACATGCATCCTGTACACCACCAATACCTGCCCTCAATGATAGCAGACTCCAGATAGGAGAGTATAAGGGTATTATCATTGTTGTTCTCACATTCATCTTATTCCTCCTTTGGAAAAAAGAACCAAGGACAAGGGAGACACTCTGTATTCTTCCATAAAATGAGCAATATACAAAATCTCCCATTTTCAAAGCAATTGTTATGATGCAAGATAAAGTAAAATGGCCAAAATGCTGTTTTTGATGAATGTCAACATTTTTTGTGCACACAATACGTAGACATTGTGCTCTCTCTCTCTCTTCTTTCTTCCGTACAAACATCCTTAAGGATAAGTGTTTTTGAAATATAATTTAAACAGCCTTTCCACATTCATTTACATCCTATTGCAAATAGAACATTTTTTTTATGCAGTTAGGGAGACAACACAACAGAATAAGAATGAGACCCAGAAGGATGAGGAACAGTGCAACCTTTAATCAAATTTCGGCAAATTTAAAATTTCAGCATTCCCTGATTCTTTCCATACATCCTCTGATTTCAACATTTATTGAGTCTATTATGAATCCCATTGGATATAAGCTCTGTAAAACAGACATGGAAGTGAGGGGAGACAGAAGAAAACTCAATTTTATATTAGAAGACATTTCTTGGGTGGAAATTATGACATTCTCTAAAACTTGCTAGAAAAGTTTAATTCACATCCAAATCTGCACTTGATTCTGAGCATTCAGCACAAGGGTGCAGTCGTCAATCTTCCAGATCCACATATTCTGCTTGGTCTACTTTAGTTGTTCTTGTGTAATAAAAAATGCCAAAAACAGCCATTTCATGAAATGGACTTAAAAAAAAGGGGAAAAAAACAGATGCCAATCAGGAAAAGAGCTAAATTGTATTACATTACATTACAGGCATTTAGCAGACGCTCTTCTCCAGAGTGATGTACAACAAGGGGTACATGACAGTGCTCCTGGAGCAGAGAGGGTTAAGGGTTAAGTGGCAGCTTGTCAGTGCTGGGGCATGAACCCATGACCTTCAGGCCTCAGTTTCCCAAAAACATTGTAGCACAAAGATCATCGTTAAATGGTAGCGCGAGCAGCACAATGAACACTCTCTCTCCTAGTAAAGATGCTCTTAGGGTTAAGAGGCTTTTGGGAAACCCACCCCAGATCAGTAACTCAGAGCCTTAATAAATCATATAAAAGGCTGATTCGTGGCAAAATAAAAGTGCTCAAAAGAGGTAGAAAGAGCTGGTCTCTCTCTCTCTCTCATTTTTAACATTACTTATAACAAACAGGCTGAGTGCATCACTTTTGTACATACAAAAAAGAGAATCAATTCATTTACTTTGGGAAATGTTTCAGTGAGTCTATTAACTTGGTCTTGACCTAAAACACAGTATATAATGAATTCCTGCATGATTCAACCCAGTCAAGATTCTGAAAATAATGTTCCTGGTTGACGTTTTTCCTCGATTCTTATTCCAGTATCACTGTGGCCAAAACCTTGGTCTTTATGGTTACTTTATGGTTACTGGTGGTTTGGAGTTAGGAAAACCCTGACTCCAAACCACCAGCTACTCTCTCTCTACATTTCACTGCCATGGCTAAGTGGCTGCAGTTTAGTTGTGGCCAGGATGTTATGTTCTGCATCCCTCCTGGCACAACACGGCTGAATTGAGAGGGAGGTCGTGGAGCTTGGGCAACCCACGGTCTCTGACTTCTTTCTCACCCTCTGCCTTACTTGCCCAGGACTCAATGGCTCTATCTTTCTCTTTCACCAAAGACCTGCGGCGACGGGCGAGTAGCGACGGTGGCAGGTGTAAGTTGGCGCTGGGAGCCGCTAGCCACAGACCTGCACGCAGGTGGTCAGGATTGGATGGTCGCTCTCTGCCCACATGAGGCAAGGGTAGGATTCGGCAGCCATCCTGGCAATGGAGCAGCCCTCTTCAGTGTTAGCACTGCTCCCCCCTGCAGGGGAAGGGTCTAGAAAAGGTGACCTAAAGAAAACTTTTCTCAGCTCATCCTGTCAGCACACCGCAGCTGTCTGGACATCTAACAATGCAGTTGAAACCAGAGACAATATGCACCAAAGCGCACACACAAGAAAACAATGCTTTGTGTTGGAGTCTGGAACGTCAGAACCCTGATGGATAGGAAAGACTCTGACCGACCAGAATGACGCACAGCTCTTGTAGCACATGAGCTACAATGGTACAACATTGACATTGCTGCACTGAGCGAAACACGCTTGGCCGATACAGGGGAGGTAACCGAGACTGGCAGCAGATACACATTCTTCTGGTCAGGAAAGTGTCAGAACGAGCCCAGAGAATCCAGAGTTGGCTTCGCCATCCGTACCCCACTTGTGAGAAACCCTTCCCAGAGGAATTAACGATCGCTTTATGGTAATGAGACTACCCCTGAAAGGGAAGACGCAGCTGACACTCATCAGTGCGTATGCCCCTACCATGAGCTATGCACAAGAGCAGAAAGAACTATTTTATGAGAAACTTGCACATTTGCTGCACGCTGTACCCAAGCATGACAAGTTGTTGCTTATGGGAGACTTCAATGCTCGCGTGGGCAGCGACTCCCAATCATGGCCAGATGTCATAGGACCCCACAGTATAGGGAGGAAAAACTCAAATGGCCAGATGCTCCTCACTCTCTGCTCTGAGCATGGCCTCACAGTCACAAACACCCTGTACCAGCTACCAGACATCCACAAGGTCACTTGGATGCACCCCTGCTCAAAGCGTTGGCATCAAATTGACTTCATAATAACAAGATGGCAAGACAATAGAGATGTGCGCATCACAAGGGCAATGAGAGGAGCTGACTACTGGACTGATCACACGCTGCTGCGATCAAAGCTCTTCCTCTCAACTGCCAGTGCACACCATACACACAGGAGGAGGAATGACAGCATCAAGAAGAAGCTTGATGTCTCGGAACTCTCACATCCAGAAACAAAAGAGTTGTTAGCACGAAACCTCGGGGAACAGATCAAGAAACTGCCTGCTGAAAGTAACCCAGAGAAAGCATGGGGAAACTTTCGCAAAGTAATGTATGGCACATCCAAACTCACACTAGGTCACAAAGCGCAAACACCAGGACTGATTTGATAACAACAATGAAGAAATCACCAGCCTCCTCAAGCAAAAGCAAGAAGCTTTCACAAGATGGCTGAATGACAAGAACTCCACCGCAAAGCATGACCACTTGAAGCACCTCAGGAGTAAAGTCCAAACAGAACTCAGACAAATGAAGGACAAATGGTGGGAGTCCAAGGCTGCTGAACTGCAACAGTATGCAGATGAGCACAACACAAGAAAGTTCTTCGCTGGCCTGAAGGCGGTGTATGGCCCCTCTTCCAATGCTATGGCACCTGTCCATTCAGCTGATGGTACTCTCCTTACAGAGAAAAGTGACATAACTGAGCGTTGGAGACAACACTTCAGTCAGCTGCTCAACAGACCCTCCAATATCAACCAACAGGCAATCCAGGACATGCCACAGCACCCACTTATGGCCTTTCTCGATGACCCTCCCAGCCTGGAGGAAACCCAGAAGGCCATTAAGCAACTCCAAGGAGGAAAAGCACCAGGGCCAGATGGTATACCTCCTGAGGTCCTCAAAGAAGGAGGGGAAGCTGTCACAGCCAAGCTGACAGAACTGATGCAAATGTTTTGGAAGGCGGGATCAGTACCACAAGACTTCAAAGATGCCAACATCATCCACCTTTACAAGCATAAAGGAGACAGAGCATCATGTGACAACCACAAGGGGATCTCGCTGCTGAGTGCTGCAGGGAAAGTCATGGTCCGCATTGTCCTCAACCGCATCACTCAGCACCTGCTGGATGACGTGGTGTCTGAAAGCCAGTGTGGCTTCAGAAGCAACAGGGGAACTATTGACATGATATTCACACTCCGTCAAATCCAGGAAAAATGTCACGAACAAAATCAAAACTTGTACATTATGTTTGTGGATTTAACAAAGGCGTTTGACACTGTTAGCTGTGAGGGCCTGTGGTTTATCCTGTCTAAACTGGGCTGTCCCCCAAAGTTTGTCAGCATCATCAGGTCCTTCCACGATGGGATGGCCCGTGTTGTGGGAAACGGCATGGTGTCTGACTCTTTTCCAATCACGAATGGTGTAAAACAAGGATGTGTTATGGCACCCACCCTTTTCAGCCTCATGTTTGCTACCATGCTGTTCAAAGCACTCTCTACGACAGATGCAGGGGTAATCATCTGCTACAGATGCGACGGGCGGGTCTTTGACCTATGTCGACTTAAAGTTAAAACCAAAGTACTGCAGGCCCTAGTGAGAGACTTCCTCTTTGCAGATGATTGTGCCCTTGCTGCTCTCAGCGAAGCAGATCTGCAAGAACTCGCTAGTTGCCTGTCAACAGCCAGCAAAGCCTTTGGTTTGACAATTAGCCTGAAGAAAACAGAAGTGATGCTTCAGCCTGCACCAGGGCTGTCACTACCAGCCCCTCACATTGTGATTGAAGGAGCAGAGCTGAACAATGTAGAGAGCTTTACCTACCTGGGAAGTACACTGACCTCATCCTGCAGTATGGACAAAGAAGTGTCAAACAGGATTGCGAAGGCAGACTCCTCTTTTGGCAGGCTCTGGACACGGCTGTGGGGTGAACACGGCATCAGACCCCAGACAAAACTGTCAGTCTACAAGGCAGTCGTCATTACAGCCCTTCTTTACAGTTGTGAAACATGGACACTGTACAAAAAGCAGCTAAAAGCACTGGACAGATTTCACCTGTAATGGAAATTTCTAATAAACACTTCAGAATGCTTAGCAGTTGTCTTTTCAGTCATTTATTATAGTAGATCATATAAAATATATATAAAATAGGAAAGGAAAAGAAAGAGAAGAATAGAAGAAGACACCACTTCTGATGATGCAGAGAGTACGCGCACTCTGAGTTGTGTTTTAGGAATGTTATCTATTATACTCTGAAAGCATTCGCTCACTGTTTGTGTCTTCACGTGATTGGCTCAAGATTTTCTATGAAGCTTTGTTAAAGCATGCACCTGGCGTGCTCTGGTATGTGCAGGCGGATGCGAGTTAGGGAGAGCTCAGGCACCCTGCTTATCGTCAGGAAAGGTGGTTACATCATGAGAAGATGCGTAGTTAGGACGAACTCAAGCACCCTGCTCATTACCACCAAGGCCACAGAAAAGCGATTACAACATTGGAAAAAACATCTTTTTCAGTATATTAGGCCACTTGAGCTCAACACACAGGAACACAGAGAATAGGAATGTTCATCCACTAAATTTCCCTCACACACCTCTGCTGCCTGTACAAGATCATCAGTATCTCCTGGACAGACAAGGTTCCCAATACAGAAGTGCTCCATCGAGCAAACATGCCTGGCATTGAAGCATTCATCATGAAAGCTCAACTGAGATGGGCTGGCCATGTGGTATGAATGGACGATTCATGACTCCCGAAGATGGTGTTCTACTGCGAGCTTGCTTCTGGCACGAGAAAGGTCGGACGTCCCTACAAGCACTTCAAGGATTCATTGAAATCATCCCTTGCTGCATGCAGCATTCCACATCACGAATGGGAGGCCATTGCTGCAGACAGATGTGCCTGGCACCATGCTGTCTGCCAAGGAGTAAAAACCTTCGAGGAGAACAGACTTGACGAGCTGGATCGGAAACGACAAGATAGGAAGGAGAGGAGACCCGACCCCAGCACCACCATCGTATGCCCAGTGTGCCGACGCATGTGTGCCTCAGCATTTGGGCTGCGATCCCATCTTAGACGCCATTGAAGTCATCATCGCGGAGCAATGGACATCCAAGAACATGTGTACCTTGGTTCAGCAATGCCTTTTCTCTTTAAATCTAAAATTGCAGTTTTCAGCATTACATTACAAGCATTTAGAAGACACTTTTATCCAGAGCAGCCTGGGGGTTAGTTGCCTTGCTCAAAGGCACTTCAGCCATTCCTGCTGGTCCAGGGAATCAAACCAGCAACTTTTTAATCCCAAAGCTGCTTCTCTAACCATTAGGCCATTTATTTGCAGAAAAGCAAATGAATTTTGCTCAAGGTTATAAATTTTCTATTAGGAATCATTGCAAATAAATGCCTTTCTTAATAGAAAGGAATATATTATTGGGGGAAAAAGGGTTGGAACAAAGGACTGTAGCCACTACAGCTCCAATGAGACCAAATCCAGCAGCACTGAATATTTAACCAAACACTTAACCAATAATTCCAACACAGGTGTGAGGACCCATTATGTTTTTTACAGGACAGTCTCTAAAAATCAAAGATTGGTCTGTCAAAAGGTAGAAATGAACCAAAAATTGCTCATGGGGAAAAATTAGTATAAAATTATTTTCTGTTCAAATATCATTTAAAATGTGTACTTCCTATAGGTTACAGCTTCACTTCAATGACCATACCGATGACCATAGCGAGTGTCCTTTGTTATTGAGATGAAGATAGACTGCAGAGTCCTGGCCTGAGGAAAGACCAGGAAAAGAAGCATAACAACCAGTGAAGAACACAGCAACAAATGCAAGAACATTGAAGTTCCCTATTTTTCTGGACTATCTGAGAAACTCAGGAGGATTTTCTACAAACACAGCATCCCTGTACACTTCAGACCCAATAACAGTCTGAGGCAGAAATTGGTCCACCCTAAGGACAGAATACCCAGACAAACAGGACAGTGTAGTGTATGCAATTCAGTGCAGTGAGGAATGCACAGACCTATACATTGGGGAAATGAAACAACCGCTTCACAAGCGCATGGCTCAACACAGGAGAGCCAGTTCCTCAGGTCAGGACTCTGTAGTCTATTTTCATCTCAATAACAAAGGACACTCATTTCAGGACTGCAATGTACACATTTTAGCCAGAGAAGACCGGTGGTTTGAAAGAGGAGTAAAAGAAGCCATCTTTGTCAACCTGGAATAACCATCACTGAACAGAGGAGGTGGTCTGAAACACCACTTATCAGCCACCTACAATGCAGTCTTTGGCACACTTCCCAGAAAACTGAATACACATCCACACCAAGACTCAGCTGACTTCACTGATTCACATGATGGCAGAGACAGCTAATGACCCACAGATCATCCTAATGACCATCTAGGCTGCTGGAGACCTCTAGGGTCACACCTGGCCTCCAGTGACCCTAACACCTACAGGATGACTGAGAGGGTCAACAACTCATGTGACCTCAAAAACTCTCTTTAGGGTTGCTTTTGGTCCACTAGGTGGAACTTCCTGGAACTTCCCACTAGTCAGAAAGAACTGAAGAAGCCTTTCAAATGAGAGGTGAAATGTCTTCAAGGATTTCAAGCAAGTCCAGTTGCCTTCAGTTCCTTTGGCAAAGGTAGCTTACACTTCTGTGATGACAGGATTAATGCAAAAAAAGTAAATTGAAACATAATCTGCCTTCAAGACAACATCTTTCCCAGGTATATTTCAACAAAACAATGCAAAATCACATTCTCCACAAAGACATGGCTGTGGAAGAAGAGGGTGCTTGTCCCCAGTAGAGAATGTGTGGCAAATTTTGAAACAACAATGAATATAACAACGATGACCCCATACTATTGCACACCTTAAGATCTGTTAGCAGGAAGAATGGGGCAAAATAACATCTGAAGCACTTCATCACTTGGTGTCTTCAGTCTCTAAACATCTTTTAAGTGTTGGGAGAAGAAACGGCAACATTATAAGGTGGCTTTTTTCGGAAATGTGCTGTAAGTATCAAAATTGAAATGTGTCTCTTTTGAATAAACAATAAAATTCAAGAGTTAAAACATCAAATAATGTGCTGTTGTATTTTTTTCAAGTGTAATACAGGTCAATGATTGTTTACAAATCGTTTTCAGTTTTAATTTCAGTTTCAACATACTGTCCCAACTTTTTCTGGTTTAGGGTTGTTATCAATTATGACAAGCTATCCTAAGCATTTTATTCTCTATGGAATTGCTTGCATCTGGTTTACAGCCTTTCCTTTTATTTCATAAGTGCTATAGTCTACTGTAATTATACAGGGTGTTTAAAAAAATTTTATATTATTTGAGATGTAAATATCCCAGAAACTACATGGTCTAGGCAAATGAACCTGAACAGGCTTAATGTTGAGCAATGTAAGATTTATTTCTCAAAATTTGAATGAGAAATTCAAAGGTATGTGGATTCCATGAACAATTTCACAAATTTTTAATATGTGCTTTGCCTGAGACATGGCACATGTCAAGTCGGTAGTCCAGCTCCTGCCAAACATGCTGCAGCATGTCTTTGTTAACAGTCTTTTCTGGTAACAGTGCATTTTTAGAAAATTCTCTCATAAATGAATGCTGCACAGTCTTGTTCGACTGTTCGAGCAGACTCTAACACACAAACCGCCTTTTCTTTTCCAGTGAATGGCATTTCTATACCTAAAAAGATAAAAACAAAAAACAGTGAACATAAAAATTTTGACCTGTTTCAACACATGCTGTTAAAATTTGAGGTAAATTGAATGCGAATTGGCAAAGTTATTAGACTGTGAAATTATATCAAAAAATTTTAATCACCCTATATTTTGCTCGTGCTGCTGACAATTTACAGCAGGTTTAAAAAAAAATGTACATCACAAGCTGTCTTTTAATGGAAGTATATTGGTCAAATGAATGCAGTGCTGTGGGTCAGCACTGGGCCAGCACAGGGTGAGCACTTATTTGTTATCTGAGTGGTCCACGGAAGTAGCTCTGCAGTCCTGCAACCAGATAGAACTGATCTGATCATGTTAGTCCAACATGAGTCCATGAGAATCAAAGTTTAAGGAAAATGCTCATTTTATCAGACATCATGCATTTTGAATACAAACAGACTGTTTTTCCTTTTCCAATACCATTTCTTTTTAACATAGAAAATGGATTGTTTTTCACTGCATGTCTATCAATCATTTTGTAACATGGGGGTCTTCCTCTAGGGTGGTGTAGTGGTTAGCACTGTTGCCTCACAACAAGAAGGTCCTGGGTTCAAACCCAGTGGCTGATGAGGGTCTTTCTGTGTGGAGTTTGCATGTTCTGCCTGGGTGCTCTGGTTTCCCCCAAAGACATGCAGGTTAGTAGCCTGGCAAGCCAGACTAAATGTGAATATTTAGTCTGGCCTTGATCTGTAGACATTTCCGACGGGGGTGCGTAGGGACAACCCGCTGTCTTTCAAACTGTCTCTGTGCGTATAGGCCAATGCTCTGACCAATCAGCGCAACAGTGACTGTGACGTAGTCAGAGCGCGCAGTGGGGGAGGCCTTGAAATAAATAATTTTTCAAAATGCGTATTAATTAATAAACAGGTTCTAGATATTAAGAAGTTTGGAGATAATGACCACAAGTTTGGAGTCTGTACCACATACTTAACATACACTCTTATTTTTTTCAAGTGTTTTTCAAGGGTTTGCTAAAGCTGTTTTTGAGAGTTTTTATTTAGTGGTGTTTGGTGAAATAATTTCCCTTAAATTTAAAATAACGGGAAAATAAGAAACAATCAAAAAGTAATGTTTCAAAGCTGTTTATTAATTCTTCGTACTGCACAAACTAGCCCCATCCTTTTGGCTATGAGCGGAGCCAGCTGGTAGATCAGACTTTTGCCATAGCCGGTCGACAATACAGCGAAAACATCCTTCTTGAAAAGGAATGAGCGGAGAGCCTCTTCCTGCTCATGTTTCAACGAAAACTCCAAGTCTAATTCTTCTAAAACTGATTCCAAAGTGGAGTCAAATGCGCGCTGTTCACTAGCGGTAGCCATCTTTCCTGCTGTGCTTTCTCCAGCATCGCGCAGCTTTGTCGTCACTCCTGCAAAAGCCCGCCCAAAGAATCCAAACAAAAACCTTGCATTGTGATTGGCGGGCACGATTTGATGCCCGGGGTGTTTTTGTTTATATGGTGCGAGGCTAGACCCATTCGCTAGGCAAAAATATTTTTGGCCGCTAGGTGGGTGGGTCTAGTTTACTAGGCTAGCAGGTTAGGCTAATTGGAAACTCTAAATTGACCATAGGTGTGAATGGTTGTTTGTCTCTATGTGTTAGCCCTGTGATGACCTGGTAACTTGTCCAGGGTGTACCCTGCCTCTTGCCCATAGTCAGCTGGGATAGATTCCAGCTCGCCTGTGACCCTACACAGGATAAGTGGCTACAGAAAATGGATGGAGAGTTCTTCCTCTATTGCACAAATTATTTGAACTACTCACCTAACATTAGCTAGCTGTCTAAAATATAAGGTCTGGTTGAAAAATAAATGGGTTGTTCTGAAGCAACGTCACAGTGCACTTCCCCTGAGGCTCCACAGATCTATGGGGCTGTTACTTGATGTAGCTGGTCTACTAACTATAGCTAGTTTGATTAAATATAATGTAGAAACAAAATTATAATATCCATTAATTCATCCATTCATTCATTCCACAGACACTGTTCTCAATGCACTTTATTATCTATTATGTGCATTCTGTTCTTCAGTCTGTCAAAAAGTTTGCACAAACAAGAGGTTAGATACACTAACTACAACCCTCAACAGACCTTATAAAAACAGTAGGGGGCTTGAGTTGCTCACTTTTGCCATTATAGCCAAGTTTAATTTTTTTTTTAAAAATGAAAAAAAAAATGCCATCATGTACCATTACTCATCCACCACCATTAGTATTTGGCTATCATGAGTTCTCAAGCTCACCAATTTCTCAAATGGGTAATGATACAAACTCCCCAAAAAGGATAACTATAAATAAGTGTCTTCACTGTTTAGTAAGTGTAATGTAGTTTGAGGAGAAGCAGGATGCAAGTGTGGGTGCTTGTCATGATAGTCATTATTATACAGCACATACAGTTAGGGTAGACAAGGTTATCATGTAAATCTATAATCATAGACATGGCACACTGGCAAAGATCAAACCAGGAAACACTAACTATGAAACTGGAAAGTTGGGGGGGAAAATAAATAAATAAAAGCTAAGACTTAGATGGCACCAATGAATTATATAAAAGAACAATAAGTCTTGACAACCAATAATGACACAGGGTATACACAGTCAAACTAATAAAGGACTAACATAGAACAGGTGAACACAGTTACACAAAGGACCAATGACAGGACAGGGGCAGGGGCAGGGACAGGACTGGTACAAAAACCAAAAGAAACAGAAGCACATGTCATCTGTTGGCACAGGAACCTGAGCATGAATGGGGAAATTGTGAGAGGAAGAATAAAGCTCGAATGCCATCAATCCTGAATCATTTTGCTTCTATAGTATGGTATCAGATGCGCTTTCCTTTACGCTCTCACTTCCATTTGCTTTGTCTACTCACTTATGCACGCACTCTCTCTGCCAATAACCATGTAGTTAGACTTGTTTTGTGTCTGAAGTTGGCCCATGATAAAACCTGACATACCTGAGCTGGTGTGTGACATAAGCATATAAATTCCCTGCTAAATTTGACCCAATACCCCTAACACAGTTCTGACTGTGAAGTACTATTTTAGCATTGTCAGGGCAACTCACAGCAGCTCAGATACCTCATGTCATATCGTATTTTTTTCTTCCTTTACTTAATAATCTTGGTTTTTTTTCTGTTTTAACAAAAATAAAATGCAATGAAAAAATCCTGTAGCTTTAAAAAAAACGCTCTGTACAATATCTTATTCTCTCCAGTTATGACAATATACATTAACTATGTTTTTGTTTAATGATTGTGTACTTACACTGATTAAAAAAAGACCTAGTGATGGCTACAATACTAAGTATACATGCAGTTATTGCATGCTTGTCCTTAGCACAGCACATATATAAGGTATGACATAATTAGAATTAATTGGATTTTGATTTCAACACTCACAACTATCCTTGTACATTGTGCTAATTCATTATGTCCTTCCTGAATCCATGTTCCCTTCATGAATACTAAATGTGCCATGTGTTCATCTTCACCCTTGAAACAACCGCTCCTCTGCTCTTCACATATTTTCTTATTGGAGGTGTTGGAGATTTTGGAGCTTTATTGAAGAATCAGGACAGACTTTTACATTTTTCAAGGTCAGACCTGGATAATTATTGCCTTTTAATAACTGTGCAGTGCCTCAAAGAGACTGCAGTTTCTAATTAATTTACTACATGGTGGGTTATTCTCAATTACTATCACTACCAATATAAGTTAAAACTTTTGCAATTAGTAATAAGGATATAAACCTGGACAACAGCTGAGACACTTAAGAAAATAGAAGAGAGAAAGTCAAAAAAGATATGTTCAACAGAAATCGCACAAGAGCAGCAAAAGCCCTGGCAAAGCAGCAGTATTCACAATCACAGAAAGAAGTTCAAAGGAGTGTAAGACAGGACAAGCATAGATATATTGAAGATCTAGCTAAACAGGCACAGGAGGCAGCTGCACAAAGAAACATGAGAGAGCTTTATGAAACAACTAAAAAGCTAGCTGGAAAATACAAACAATCTTCTAGACCAGTGTGAGACAAGGAAGGGAAAATCTTGATGAAAAAGGAAGACCAGCTGTAAAGATGGAAGGAACACTCTGAAGAGTTATTTAATAGACCAGCTCCCAATAATATAGCAGATATTCCACCAGCAGAAAATCTACTACCTATACACTGTAATACACCAACTGAGGAAGAAGTGCACTCAAAAAAACAACAAGATGGGTGTCTGTTACATGAACCTAAGTCTAACATGTAACGGTTGACATTTAGGTCACTCAACAAAATTGTTTCTGGCTAAGTTAACGCATTTTACTTGGGTGGAAATACTTTCCATAATTTTATTATGTTCAATGAGCAAGTTATTTTTTTGAGTGTATGGAGGGCTATTCTTGCATTGAAAAATGGAAAAGCAGCAGGACCAGATGAAATTCTGGCAGAAGCCTTAAAAGCAGCCCCCTATACATCAGTGGCTATGTTGTGGAAGATCATAGAAAGAGTTACCAAAAAAAGGTGGCCAAAGTGACTGTGACAACTATAGAGGAATTATGCTTCTTTCAGTACTGGGGGAAGTTTTCAATAGAATAATGTTGGAAAGACTGAAAACTGCAGTAGATAAGAAGCTGAGGAATCATCAAGCTGGGTTTTTACATGAAAGATCATGTATAGATCAAATAACAACACTGAGAATCATTACTGATCAATTGCTAGAGTGGAATTTGTCTTTATATATAACCTTTGTCGACTTTGAAAAAGCATTCAATAGCCTTGACCAGGAATCCTTATGGAAATTGATGTGGTATTATGGAATACCTGAGAAATTTATCACAATTATTAAGAACACATATAATGGAATGTCTTGCAAAATATTGCATGAGGGCAGCCTGTTAGGACTGGGACTGTTTTGGCCTCTAGAGGCCACTGTTATTTCCTTTTCTGGTCATGTTTGTTTTGGGCCTCTAGAGGTCACCACTGTGTTCTGTGTTTTGTTTTTTGTCTTATTGCCTGTTTCCTGCCCCGCCCTGTCCTTAATTAGTTTGTGTATAAATACCCCTCTGTTTGTTCCCTGGTCACGGAGTCTTTTTCCTATGTTATGCTGTTAGTGCTAGTTCCCTCTGTCCCATGTACCTTGCCTGTGTCTTTGTATTCTTGGTTTTTGCTTCTTTCTTTTGGACTTTGTGGATTTTGTTTTTGACCTTTTTGATCTTCTGAGCGTTTGAGTTTTTGCCTTTATTTTTCTTATTTGGATTTTGGACTTTGAACCTTGGGATATTTTATTTTTGTTTATCTTCTGAGCTTTGAATTATTCTTTTTGTTTTTTCCCTTGGATTGTACATAGTGTAAATAAACTGTTTTTGATACTTTTCTACTTCTGCCTCACGCCTCTGCACTTGAGTCATCCCCCTGGTGGCCTAGTGGGGGTTTGCTGGATTATCACACCAGCGAACCAGGTTCGAATCCCAGCAAAACCCTAACAGAAAGACTCCGTCATGACCGACTCAGCAGAGGCTTCTTCATCTGTCTACCCGGCCAACCTTCAGGGAATGATGGCTGCGTTAACAAGCCTTGGATCCACCATGGACACTCATGGACGGACTCTCGCAAGCCAACGTGAGACCCTTGCTCGCCACGAGGTACTGCTTCAGCAGATTGGGAGAACCCTGGCACAGCTGACTTCTCTGCCCCCATCTCCTCCGCCTGATTCTGCTCCTGCTCCACCATCTGCTCCTGCTCCAGTGCCTCCTGCCATGCTGCCTTCTT
The DNA here is from genome assembly GCF_027579695.1 of Neoarius graeffei. Taxonomy (NCBI): domain Eukaryota; kingdom Metazoa; phylum Chordata; class Actinopteri; order Siluriformes; family Ariidae; genus Neoarius; species Neoarius graeffei. The sequence goes on from NC_083573.1 coordinate 82,156,931, forward strand.
CACCTCGCGAACCCAGCCTTCCTGCACCACAGGCAAGTGTAGACGGCAAGCACAGTGAGTGTCGAGAGTTCCTTACCCAGTGTCAACTCACCTTTGAGCTTCAGCCTACCACCGACACTATGGATCGCCGCAAGATTGCCTTTGTGATAACCTTGTTAGCTGGTAAGGCACGAGCCTGGGCTACTGCTATCTGGCAGAGACAGGGACCTGAGTGCTCTGATTTCCAGCTGTTTACTGAGGAGATGCTGTGTGTCTTCGATCAAGCAGACATTAGTAAAGACGCAGCCAGAAAGCTCATGTCCATCTGGCAAGGGGGAAGCGTCGCAGACTACGCCATCTCGTTCCGGATGCTCGCAGCAGTAAGTGGATGGAACGAGACTGCCCTGGTGTCAGCTTTCCACCATGGTCTGTCTGACCCCATCAAAGACGGTCTGGCTTCTATCGGATGCCCAAGTGACCTCGAAACACTGATCTCACATTCTACTCGTCTGGACAACAGGATGAGAGAACGCCACCATGTTCTGAGCGTCCCCGGCCTCCCTGCCTCTACCTGGAGCCCGTCTACCTCCCCCAGTGACTGTCCAGAACCCATGCAAGTGGGCTGTACTCACCTCTCCGCATCTGAGAGGGAGCGCAGAAGGAGGGACAAGTGCTGCATCTACTGTGGCAAGCCTGGTCACTTCCGAGCATCATGTCCCAAACTCTCGGGAAAAGGACCGCCCCGTCCAGCAGAGGGAGGGTTGTGACGGGGCCTACCCTCTCTCCCGGACTCCCTGGCCAAGGAATCTACATCCTGGTCTCCATCTCCTGGGATGAGTCCGTCCACTCTTGTCAAGCTTTGTTAGACTCAGGGGCGGCTGGAAACTTTATGGATATTCACTTCGCCCAAAGTGTCAATGTCCCGACTGCACCTCTTGAAGTCCCACTGTCTGTGTCTACCCTGGATGGCCAAGCCTTAGGTGACGGAAGAGTCACCCAAGTAACTTCTCCAGTCTTCCTCCAGTCTCAAGGTCACAAGGAAGAAATATCCCTGCACCTGATTCCTTCACCTGAGTTCCCAGTTATTCTAGGTCTCCCTTGGCTTACCCGCCACAACCCTCGTATAGACTGGGTCACTAGCCAGGTTGTGGAGTGGGGTCCTGCTTGCTATGCCTCTTGTCTGCTCTCTAGCTCTCCTGTGTCTCCTGCCGAGCCTCCTGATCTCACCGAGTTATCTCAAGTTCCCACAGAGTACTGGGATCTTAAGGAAGTTTTCAGCAAGAGCAGGGCCGCAGTTCTTCCTCCGCACCGTGCCTACGACTGTGCCATCGACTTGCTCCCTGGGACTACCCCTCCTCGTGGCAGACTGTTTTCCCTCTCTCAGCCAGAACGCAAGGCCATGGAGGAATACCTCAAAGACTCCCTGGTCTCTGGGTTCATTCGACCCTCCACCTCACCCGCTGGTGCCGGCTTCTTCTTTGTCGGCAAGAAGGATGGGGGGCTCCGACCATGTATTGACTACAGGGGCCTGAACAAGATCACTGTGCGCAACCGATATCCCCTTCCGCTGATGTCCACAGCATTCAACCTGCTCCAAGGTGCCACCATCTTCACCAAATTGGACCTACGGAATGCATACCACCTCATCCGTATCCGACAGGGAGACGAGTGGAAGACTGCCTTCAACACCCCGTCTGGGCACTACGAATACCAGGTGATGCCCTTCGGACTCACCAACGCACCAGCTGTTTTTCAGGCCCTAATCAATGACGTCTTTAGGGACATGATTAACCTGTACGTTTTTGTCTACCTCGACGACATCCTTATCTTTTCCAAGACCATGCAGGAGCACCGCCACCATGTCCGCCAGGTTCTCCAGAGGCTGCTACAGAACAATCTGTTCGCCAAGGCCCAGAAATGCGAATTTCATGTTCCTGAGGTCTCCTTTCTGGGTTTTATTGTATGGACAGGCCAACTCCAAATGGACCCAGCCAAGACCCTGGCCGTCCGGGACTGGCCCACTCCCAAGTCCATCAAAGAGGTTCAGCGGTTCTTAGGATTTGCTAACTTCTACCACAAATTTATCAGGAACTTTAGTTCTGTAGCAGCACCCATGTCGGACCTCACCAAAGGGACAGGTGGATCTTATGTCTGGTCTCCTCAGGCGGAAAAGGCGTTCAAAGACCTCAAGGACCGCTTCTGCACGGCACCCATTCTGGTCCTCCCGGACACCTCCCAACCATTCATCATGGAGGTGGACGCCTCAGACAGTGGTGTTGGCGCGGTGCTCTCTCAACGTTCGGAAGGAAAGCTGCACCCCTGCACTTACTTCTCCCACCGCCTGAGTCCTGCGGAGTCCCGGTACGATGTGGGGGATTGAGAACTGCTAGCAGTCAAACTGGCCCTTGAGGAGTGGAGGCACTGGCTGGAGGGAGCGCAACATCCATTCCTGGTTTGGATGGACCACAAGAACCTGGAGTACCTCCAGCAAGCCAAGACACTGAACCCACAACAGGCTAGGTGGGCCCTGTTTTTCAGTCTGTTTGACTTCACCCTATCGTACCGCCCTGGCTCCAAGAACACCAAACCTGATGCACTGTCCAAGCTGTTCTCTGCCACTAACAGGGAGAGTGAAGTCAGGCCTATCATCCCTATATCCCGGATTGTGGCTCCTGTCCGCTGGGGTATTGAGGAGACCGTTCGACAAGCTCAACGCTGGGACCCTTATCCTGGGAAGGGGCCACCGGGCCTCCTGTACGTCCCTCGTCAAGTCCGGGCCAAGGTTCTCCAGTGGGGTCACTCTTCCCCTCTCACTGCCCACCCGGGAGCTCGGAGGACCCTGGACTTCCTGAAAAGACGCTTCTCGTGGCCTAACATGGAGAAGGAAGTGAGGTCATTCGTCCTGTCCTGTGAGGTCTGCACCAGAACCAAGAAACCGCGACAGCCTCCCCAGGGTCTCCTGCATCCTCTGCCTATTCCCCGGCATCCCTGGTCCCATGTGGCGGTCGACTTCATCACAGGTCTCCCTGAGTCTCAAGGTAACACTGTCATATTGGTCATAGTGGATAGATTCTCCAAGGCCTGCCACTTTATTCCACTGTGCAAACTCCTCTCTGCCCTTGACACTGCTAAATTGTTGTTCACTCATGTCTTCCGAGTTTTTGGTCTCCCTCAGGACATCGTCTCTGACCGGGGGCCCCAGTTCTCCTCCTGAGTATGGCACGGCTTCTACAAGAGCATCAGGGCCACTGCCAGACTCTCCTCTGGGTTCCACCCCCAGTCCAACGGCCAGACGGAGAGGCTCAACCAGGACCTGGAAACCACCCTGCGAGGCCTGGCTATGGATAACCCAACATCGTGGAGCACCTGGCTGCCATGGGCAGAGTACGCCCACAACACCCTGCAGTCATCGGCCACCAAGCTGTCGCCGTTCCAGTGCCAATTTGGGTTCCAGCCGCCTCTGTTCCCAGACCCGGAGGAGGACGCTGGGGTGCCCTCGGTCAACCATTATGTGAGACGGTGTCGCAAGACCTGGAGCAAGGTCAGGAGGACACTCATCCAAACCTCCAGTACCAACCAGACTCAGGCCAACCGCCATAGGAGACCTGCCCACACTTTCCGCCCTGGGCAGCGGGTTTGGCTGTCCACCAAGGACCTTCCGCTGCGGGTGGAGAACCGCAAGCTTGCTCCTCGCTACATTGGCCCCTTCAAGGTTGTACGCAGAGTTAACCCTGTCTCCTACCAGCTCCAGTTACCACGTACGCTAAGGATCAACCCCACATTCCATGTTTCCCTGTTGTGGCCCGTACTGACGTCCACGTATGCCCCTGCCCCTAGGAACCCCCCCGCCCCCCCGCATCTTCCAGGGTCAGACTGTGTTCACCGTGCGCCACCTGCTGGACTCCCGCCGGGTTCGCGGGGGCCTCCAATATCTTGTGGACTGGGAGGGCTATGGCCCTGAGGCCATACTCGATAAAGAACTTTGTCGGGACTTCCATTCGGCCCATCCTGATCGTCCTGGGAACGTCAGGAGATGCTCCTAGAGGGGGGGTCCTGTTAGGACTGGGACTGTTTTGGCCTCTAGAGGCCACTGTTATTTCCTTTTCTGGTCATGTTTGTTTTGGGCCTCTAGAGGTCACCACTGTGTTCTGTGTTTTGTTTTTTGTCTTATTGCCTGTTTCCTGCCCTGCCCTGTCCTTAATTAGTTTGTGTATAAATACCCCTCTGTTTGTTCCCTTGTCACAGAGTCTTTTTCCTATGTTATGCTGTTGGTGCTCGTTCCCTCTGTCCCATGTACCTTGCCTGTGTCTTTGTATTCTTGGTTTTTGCTTCTTTCTTTTGGACTTTGTTTTTGACCTTTTTGATCTTCTGAGCGTTTGAGTTTTTGACTTTATTTTTCTTATTTGGATTTTGGACTTTGAACGTTGGGATATTTTATTTTTTTTATCTTCTGAGCTTTGGATTATTCTTTTTGTTTTTTCCCTTGGATTGTACATAATGTAAATAAACTGTTTTTGATACTTTTCTACTTCCGCCTCACGCCTCTGCACTTGAGTCATCCCCCTGGTGGCCTAGTGGGGGTTTGCTGGATTATTACACCAGTGAACCAGGCTCGTATCCCAGCAAAACCCTAACACAGCCTAAAAGACAAGTTTGAAGTAAAAGCAGGTGTGAGACAAGGCTGTTTGCTGTCCCCCTTCTTGTTTCTGCTAGCTGTGGACTGGATCATGAGAAAAAGTACAGAAGGAAGAAGAAATGGAATTCACTGGACACTATGGAATCAGTTGGATAATTTGGACTTTGCCGAAGATGCTTTGCTGGCGCATAATTACAATCAAATGCAAGATAAAATCACCCAAGTGGAGGAGTCAGCAGCAAAGCTTGGCCTTTCTGTTAGCAAGGGTAAAACAAAGTCCATGAGAATGAACACCACCAATAACAATCCCATAATGTTGGAGAAGGGAGCCATTGAAGATGTTCCATCATTTGCGTACCTGGGAAGCATTGTTAGCACTAACAGAGGAACAGATGAAGATGTTGAAGCCAGAATAGAAAAAGCCAGAGCAATATTTAACATCTTGCAGAAGATATGGAAGTCTAGGGACATAAGAACATCAACCAAACTGTGAATTTTCAATATTATTGTCAAAACTGTCTTACTTTATGGATCCTAAACTTGGCAGATTTCAAGGACCATCTTAAAGAAAGTCCAAGTGCCTTAGAAAGATTGTGAGAATTTGGGGGCCAGAAACCATCAGGAAAGAAGATCTATGGGAGAGAATGGGCCAAGAACCAGCTAAAAGTATAATCAGCAGAAGGAAATGGTTATGGATCAGCCACACTCTATGAAAGCCAAAGGAAAACATCACCAAACAGGAACGGACATGGAACCCATCAGGAAAACTTTGCCGTGGAAGATGAAGGCAAACATGAAGAAGAGAGATGGAGGCAGAGATGGCAACAGAGGGCTACAACCTGAAAAGACTGGAAAAGATGGCCCAAAATCATGTTCAATGGAAGCTAATTGTTGATGGCCTATGCTTCGCCACAGAGTAGAAGGGCGATGATGATGATGATGACAAATGAGGATATAGGTTAAGAATATGGTCATTATCATGCATCTACATTGAGTCACACTGCAGTAACATTCTACTATCATCATGTACTGGACATATTCATATATTTTTGTATATTAGCAAATGACATGGGGTGTCCTAAAATGACATTTGTTTATGGTTGAGATGCAAACTCTTGTACAGTACCTTGTTGTTGCCATACTGTACTGTACATGTTGTGTTGCAGAATCAAGGATAAAAACAGTACATATAATATGTGTGAATTAAAGAATGCTATCTCACTACAGAATAACCTTGTCTAAACTGACAAAGTCTTCTAAGATTATCCTTATAGTTACCACAGACTCATTGGCTATGCTTTACATACCACTGGTGGTCCCCAAACCCTACATGGCTGTAAGTAACAATGAGAGGGTTGTCTAGAACATTCAAATGACACGCCCTCCATACTACCACACCAAAACTTCTCCAGCAGGATTCCTCAATCTGGTGAAAATCATTCTCCAAGCATTTTCCATAGCAATTGCACTGCAGTGACACACACTGGGGTTCATCCTAAATGGTACCCAACAATACTAAAAGTTCAGAAAGGTATAAAGTGTGGCAGTTATGTAATGAGGGATATTCTTAATTTAACCTATCAGTAACCAATATTTCTGGAAGTGCATATTAATGCCTCAATAACCCCAAACCACTGGTCAGTAATCAGAGTAAAACAGCAGAATTTAATATTTAAGGATTCATTTGTCACATCTTGGAAAATAAAAGTCATTATTTTTTTTATTTGCTAATTTGCTTTTAATGATATTGCTACATTAAAAGCAATGTAGTAAGAAATAGGAGATAGTACAGCTAAACAGTAAAAACACTATTGTAACACACACACACACACACACACACACACACACACACTATCTAGAAACTTGATGTGACAGTTGCTAAAGGTTTTACTGGAGTTTTTGTAGATGTTTCCAGCTAAAATAAGTTTCTTGTTTAAGCATGCTTGTCCTTCAAGGTTTTTTCCTCATGTAATCTCAGGAAGTTTTCCATGGCCCCAGTCTGGCTTGCTCACTAGGGATAAATTTCTCATCTCATTATCTCTAGCTGCTTTATCCTGTTCTACAGAGTTGCAGGCAAGCTGGAGCCTATCCCAGCTGACTACGGGCGAAAGGCGGGGTACACCCTGGACAAGTCGCCAGGTCATCACAGGGCTGACACATAGGTGGGGTTTACATTAGACCGTATCAGCGGATCATCAGATTCATCTCATCTCATCTCATTATCTCTAGCCGCTTTATCCTTCTACAGGGTTGCAGGCAAGCTGGAGCCTATCCCAGCTGACTACGGGCGAAAGGCGGGGTACACCCTGGACAAGTCGCCAGGTCATCACAGGGCTGACACATAGGTGGGGTTTACATTAGACCGTATCAGCGGATCATCAGATTAACGTTTTTAAAATGATTAGCGTGCACACAGCAACACCAATACACGATTCGCGTGCACACAGCAACACCAATACACGGATACGCTCGGCTCCGCAGGCATCCTGCGCTCCAAATCACTCCACCCTGAACAGCGAGTGCCCTCTGGAGGGTGCGCACTCTGGCCCTGCGCAGCTCACAGACCGCGCGAGTATAGCGCACGAGCAGTGATTCGGGACTGAGCCGCTGTGTGTGTGATCTCAGTGCATATCACTTACCACTTGCAAGTGGAAGGATGGCAAGCCTAAAGACAATCATAACTACACAATGGGCAGTATTTGCATCAGTATTTGCAGTATTTTCATACTTTTATACTCTTTAATGAAAGGTGATACAAGGCGGAAGTCCGCGCCGTTTTTCAGCAGTCGCGTCACATGACCAACGCCAGCGAATCAGGAAGGTGGATGTCACAGTGACGTTGTCCAATGACGACGCCAGCTAGAGCTCAGCACAGCGTATCCGCGTATTCTCAATGTTTACACAGCACCGGACCAGACACGATCTGGATTGAATACGTGGACCCTGGCAGATTCCCGTTTCCCGGCGTTTCCAGGTGTTTTAATGTAAAAGGACAGTGCATCCGCGAAGAAAACGAGACAGATACGGTCTAATGTAAACTTGGCCATAGACACAGACAACCATTCACACCTACAGTCAATTTAGAGTCACCAGTTAACCTAACCTGCATGTCTTTGGACTGTGGGGGAAACCGGAGCACCCAGAGGAAACCCACGCAGACACGGGGAGAACATGCAAACTCCACACAGAAAGGCCCTCGCCGGCCACGGGGCTCGAACCCGGACCTTCTTGCTGTGAGGCGACAGCGCTAACCACTTCACCACCGCGCCGCTGCAGGGATAAATTTAAATTTTTAATTAATATTATCCACTGTTAAAATTGGTCTTTAAATAAAATTGAACTGAATGTCCATGTATTAATATTCCACTGGAAACTTCAGTACTGTCTGTGTTTCAGTGTCTTCACTGAAAGTAATCCATTATCCTTTTTCCCCATTTTGATCCATTTTGCTCCAGTTGATTCGCTTTTCTCTATTCAGGACAGTTTATGGCACATAAGCCACTGACAATTTTCTATATATTCTCAGTCAAAGAAGGATTAGCCAAAAATGTTTTGAGACAACATTCTGAAAATAAGCGTTAGAGCCACAATTAATGTACCGCATCATATATTTCTTTCTTTGCTTATTTCAAACATTGATACTTAAACCAGAAATCTATAGAAAAGACTAGTACAAATAAAATATAATGACATCCAGTATGTGAGTGAATCTGTCATACATAAAACTAATAAGCAACCATGTACAAATATACCTTTGTGCATTTCAAATAAATAAAAATATTTATCCTTTGCAATAGATGCTACCATGAACACATCAATGCACAAAGCTCAAGGGGCAGGATTGGAGTGGACTTAACAGACACATTGGAAATAATATTTAATGAAAACTTTATTCTGTTGTGTGGCTTTAATGTCCAGTACAAGCCCTGCTCGTCAGGGTTCTGTGTCAGCATGTCAGAGTGCTCCAGTTAGTAATGGTGGGGTGGGAACCTCTAATCATCCCACTTAAGTACTCCATTAGATAGATGTAGTGGATATCACACAATAATGATTTATGTTATGGCATCCACAATGGAGGACAAGCATATTCCAAGTCTATTTATCAATTTGCTACTATTGGCCTGATCACATTTTAATGTACAAAGCACTATACTAGAGACACTCAAGAAACATCCTGTTTAAAGATCAGCTTATCTCTTCACTATGCTATTCTGTATAATAATAGAACATAATGAAATTACTAATACATTCCTATTTAGGACAGTAACAAAGCTAAATGGGAACAAGACAGACCTGCCACATCACTGCCAGACAAACTCAAAAATACAAACTCTTTCCAGTTACCACTTTTATTTTTTAATCTGAAAAGTGGTCTCTTATGTAATATGTTGCTCAGATACAACCTTTTTTTTTTGTCCTGCAACATTTAATTTTGTGCTGGAAAAGGAATATTTGGAGCTCTAAAATAATTTTAATTTGTACTAATAATGTAGAAGTCATAAAATAGAAATCTATAACCAAGTTTGTCTGAAAAAAAATACGGTGCCGAAGACTTTTGCACAGTACTATATATATATCATCTCATTATCTCTAGCCGCTTTATCCTTCTACAGGGTCGCAGGCAAGCTGGAGCCTATCCCAGCTGACTATGGGCGAGAGGAGGGTACACCCTGGACAAGTTGCCAGCTTATCGCAGGGCTGACACAAAGACAAACAACCATTCACACCTACAGTCAATTTAGAGCCACCAGTTAACCTATCCTGCATGTCTTTGGACTGTGGGGGAAACCGGAGCAAACCCATGCAGACATGGGGAGTATATATATATATATATATATATATATATATATATATATATATATATATATATATATATATATGTGTGTGTGTGTGTGTGTGTGTGTGTGTGTGAATGAAGCTCCTTTTTGGGTCATGACAGGAAATGATATGGTCAACTCTGAAAAAATCAGGGTGAACTTCTTGTAATAGCCTGCTAATCTTACAAACTGACTCACCTGTTTTTTTTTTTTAACTCTGGGACAAGACATGCTGCAGTTGCTGCTTTATTTTTCTTTTCTATCTGGGGCCACATATGCCCATTCTCCCAAACAAACCTAACACACCATATTTACCTCCATCTTACTGCACACTTCACTGGTTTGGCCATAAGCTCTGCCTGTCTCAGCAATTTCAGAATGCAAATGGTACACATGCCACTTCTGATCATGAATGAAAATTGTTATACTTTATATCACCCAGACATGTGGTGTCATATTCATATAAGCATAGGTCATAGGCATTTTATCCATTAATTGATGAAACATCACAGGGATCTGGGAAAAAAAATCATACACACACAGACACACACACACACACACACACACACATATATATATATATATATATATATATATATATATATATATATATATATATATATATATATAAACTGAACAGAAAGGCAACAAATTGGTGTATTTTAAACAGAATGCTGAATAGCACCTTTTCTTTAAGTATGGAGAAATAGGAATTTGGGACTTGCCTTTGAGCAGTACCCTGTCAATCCAATAGTTTATTAAAGTGTTTATCAGTGACAAGGAGCACAAAGGGGCATTTGGGATAGCAAATACTACAACCAATGCCCTTGTAAATGCCATGGCAATAAATGGGCATGTAAAAAATGGGCACAATGAAACATGGTGATTTGTTAACCCTCGGTGACACACCTCTGAGATGTTAACTTTACTAAGGGAGGGCTGAGGCAGAGTATCTAGGGATGATATCTGTTACATAGGTTTCTCAGTGTCTGGGGGGTAGGTGCCATGTAGGTTTATTGAAGACTGGGCATACTGCCAAATTAATTCTGTCTAGATGTACCACCACTATAAAGGAGAAGGGTTGACAGCATTGAACCCAGTGAATCATTGCAACTTCATGATCTCGCTGGGCTGGTTATTTCATTAGTTCTTTCATTCTTTCATTCATCTTCAGTAACTGCTTTATTCTGGTAATGGTAGATCGGAAGCCTATCCCAGGAACACTGAGTGTAAGGCAGGAATAGCCTGCACCCTGGATGGGACAACAGTCCACTGGAGGAAACTATGAACACACACATATTCACACACTCATCTACACTGAGAGTTAATTTAGGATAGCCACTTCACTAACCCGGCATGTTGTTTGGGAGGGCGAGGAAGCCAAAAATCCTGGAGGAAACTCCACAAATATTGCGAGACTGTTTTGAAAGTGTGCTGAACCGATAACTCTCAACTATCCATTGATAATAACTCTCTGCTGCATTTCTAGTGCATGCCCATAGCATTCTGTGGGGTCTTGTGGCTAAAACAGCAGAAACAAAATCAACTATTTTGGAGCTGATTTAATGATATCATCTGCCATTCATTTTGTTATCAAACCACACAAGTGAAGGATTTGAAACACTCTGTACAAGTACATAAAACAGGATTCATGGGACATTTCTGCATGAAAACAAATTCAGCAGTATGCTGCCATAATAAATGTCTACAAAACTCTTCCTCCTGCAGAACTGATGTATGAAATCCAAATGTAAGTGGTTATAGGAGACACAATTATAATGCCAGGTGTGAATAGCTATTTGTCTTGGATGTTCAGATTGCACAAGCTCGATGTTAATACCAGATGTGAACAGGCCCACAGGCTACAAGGAGAAAATGGGAAACTCTGCACAGATAGTAAGCCAAGGTCAGGATGAAAACCAAAGACCCTGAAGCTCTGAAGAGGCAAAACTACCCAGTGTGCTACTATGTCACCTGCTGGGCTGGTTCTTGTCCCATAAAAAACACAGTCTATAGATGCCAAGGGGTTTCTGTGCAATCGTAATTGGGTGAGCAACATTTTGAACCAGAGGTCCCTGAAGCACTTTTGTTGTCAATCAAAGTGAATCCCACTCTTTCCATGGTAACCGCCCACTTAAAGGAATACTCTATTTGTGCCATGGCTAGCAAATTCTATACAACCGTTTGGGTCATCCCCTGACAGAAGGGGAAATAATCGAAATGGATGGTTATCCTCGAACCAAACATAGGCCATAGAGGTCTTTTAGAAATCAATTAATTCTTTTTGGCCATCTCCTGCAGCCATTTTATTCAGGAGGCAGGCCATCACTGGGACTTTATAGGACAGGGGAGGTAATAGCTGCTTCAGCAGATCCAGAGGGTAGCAAGAATTATTGACACCGTCAATAGATATTGCAACCTTTCTCCCATGCTCAACTCACACACAAAATTCTAAATGTTGAAAGTTGATATGATGACAAAGTCAGCACAATACAAAAACAGACTCAGTCTCAGTGTATAGCCTAGCTACTTATCATCATAATGTGGCAGTATTGTGACCCACAAAGCTATTATTTGTTAAAAAATCAGTTTGTAATATAATTCAATTATTTTATTGCCTGAGCAACAAAATAGTGCTCATAAATGCTTTATTACATTTTGGAGCAAAATTTCTGCTTCTTATTTGTTGGTTGGTAACAATGCTTAATACATTGCATTGAGGTTCTCTTAACTAACATTATTTATGATTCTAATGTCATTAGCATTTACAAAACATCAAATTCAGTATTAATGAAACATAAGTATTGGCAACAAACTAACAAACATTAATTTTTGACAACTGTAGTAATCCATATTATGTCAAGAACCGCTCAACTAAGTAAAGAGATACGAGAGCCCATCATTACTTTAAGACATGAAGTGTCTTGTAATTAATAAAAATAAAGAAAAAATATTAAATTAGAAGGTGCGTCCAAACTTTTCACTGGTAATTTATACACACACACACAGAGCCAGATAGAGAGAAAGAGGATATTACACGGTGGCACAGAGATATTAAGTTTATCTTTGAGTGGTGAATGTATGTATATTTCATGAGTGAGTGAAGTGAATGAGTGAAATATTTTTCAACACAAGAAGATGAACTTGATATCTTCATGCCACCATGTAATGTTCTTTATATTATATGGACACATCCAGAAAAAAATAAAATAAAATAAAATGCAAGTTAATTGAAAGACTTCTAATTTTGAACCATTTTGCCATATTGACAATGCACGTAAAGTCAGTGGAAAAAGACTGGGAGTGACTTCATCCGAGTAACATATCAAGAATTATTATACACACAGGGCACTTTTTTGATGAAATAAAAACATGTGTTCTATTCCCTTCTAGTGGGTTCCATTCATTTGGTTTGATTGCATGCAATATTGTTAGCATACTGCTTATCCTATGTGTATTACATCACTCTACCCAATGGACAATGAATGCTGAATATGGTTGATGATATTGTATGGTTGTCAAGACAACATGATGTCACACATCAGAGACATAAAGCTTCTGTGCCAGCGAGCAACTGTGACAACTTGTAAACAAACATGGTGATGAGGTTTGCTCCATTAAATACAGAAGATTTTGAGAGAATTTTGAAATAGAAAGACGTGTTGAACACCCAGAAGGAATATGTACCGTATGTATAAGAATAATAATATCGGCTTGTTAGGACTGGGACTGTTTTGGCCTCTAGAGGCCGCTGTTATTTCATTTTCTTGTCATGTTTGTTTTGGCCTCTAGAGGCCGCCACTGTTTCTGTGTTTTATGTTTGTTGTTTTCCATGTGTCTTGTGCCCCACCTAGTCCTCATTAGTGTCACCTGTGGCCTATTTTAGTTTGTGTATTTATACCCCTGAGTTCAGTCCTCTTGTCACTGAGTCTTTGTGCTGTTATGTTTAGCTCCAGTTTCCTCTGTACCGTGTTCCTTGTCTTTTTGGTTTTGCACTTTGCTTTGCTTTTTGGACCTAGTATTTACTGTGGTTTTGGATCTTCTGAGCGTTGGTATTTTTGCCTTTTCTTTTCTGGTTTTTTGGCTTTTATTTTGTACTTTGGATATTTCTTATTTTTTCCCTTCATCTTCTGAGCTTTTTGGATTTTTGTAAATATTGTAAATAAACCTTTTGATACTTTTTCTACTTCTGCCTCACGCCTCTGCATTTGAGTCATCCCCTTGGTGGCCTAGTGGGGGTTTGCTGGATTATCACACCAGCGAACCAGGTTTGAATCCCAGCAAAACCCTAACAGGCTGGGTTTTTCTCATAGTATATCAAATGTATTCCATTCAGCTAGCATGATATTGAATGAGTCAAAGATGAGTTCAATATCATGCTAGCTAAATGGAATGTATCCGATAATCCACTCAACACTAGCCAATATTATTTAAATGTCCATCAGATTCACAATGTATTTTGTATGTAAAATACAAGTTTTTCAAAACAAGAAGATAAACTTCATATCTTCAAGCCAAGGTGTGGTTTTCTTTTTATTATCTAGACACATTCACAAACGGGGCAGCACGGTGGTGTAGTGGTTAGCACTGTCGCCTCACAGCAAGAAGGTCCAGGTTCGAGCCCCGTGGCCGGCGAGGGCCTTTCTATGCGGAGTTTGCATGTTCTCCCCGTGCCCGCGTGGGTTTCCTCCGGGTGCTCCGGTTTCCCCCACAGTCCAAAGACATGCAGGTTAGGTTAACTGGTGACTCTAAATTGACTGTAGGTGTGAATGTGAGTGTGAATGGTTGTCTGTGTCTATGTGTCAGCCCTGTGATGACCTGGCGACTTGTCCAGGGTGTACCCCACCTTTCGCCCATAGTCAGCTGGGATAGGCTCCAGCTTGCCTGTGAACCTGTAAAACAGGATAAAGCGGCTAGAGATAATGAGATGAGACATTCACAAACAAAAACTACACAAGTTAATCAAAAAAAATTATCAATATCCTCACAAGAAAAGCTATTGGAAAATCCATTATTCAATGTCCCGGATGGAGTTTGTATGGAAAAATATGAGTGGTGTATTTCTGCATGAATTAGACCTAAAACAACATCAAATTTTCACACAAGTCCAACAAGTAGATATAGAGATCCCAGTCAAACAAATGGGTCAAAAATATTATACTTGGTCATTTATTTATTAAGAAAAATGGTCCAATATTACATATCTGTGAGTGGCAAAAGTATGTGAACCTCTAGGATTAGCAGTTCATTTGAAGGTGAAATTGGTCAGATGTTTTCAATCAATGGGATGGCAATCAGGTATGAGTGGGCACCCTGTTTTATTTAAAGAACAGGGATCTATCAAAGTCTGATCTTCACAACACATGTTTGTGGAAGTGTATCATGGCACAAACAAAGGAGTTTTCTGAGGACCTCAGAAAAAGCATTGTTGATGCTCAGCAGGCTGGAAAAGGTTACAAAATCATCTTAAAAGAGTTTGGACTCCACTAATCCACAGTCAGACCGATTGTGTACAAATGGAGGAAATTCAAGACCGTTGTTACCCTCCCCAGGAGTGGTTGACCAACAAAGATCACTCCAAGAGCAAGGCATGTAATAGTCAGTGAGGTCACAAAGGATCCCAGGGTAACTTCTAAGCAACTGAAGGCCTCTCTCACATTGGCTAATGTTAATGTTCATGAGTCCACCATCAGGAGAACACTGAACAACAATGGTGTGCATGGCAGGGTTGCAAGGAGAAAGCCACTGCTCTCCAAAAAGGACATTGCTGCTCGTCTGCAGTTTGTTAAAGATCACGTGGACAAGCTAGAAGGCTATTGGAAGAATGTTTTTTGGACGGATGAGACCAAAATATAACTTTCTGGGTGAAATGAGAAGCGATATGTTTGGAGAAAGGAAAACACTGTATTCCCACATAAGAACCTTATCCCATCTGTGAAACATGTTGGTGGTAGTATCATGGTTTGGGCCTGTTTTGCTGCATCTGGGCCAGGATGGCTTGCCATCATTGATGGAACAATGAATTCTGAATTATACCAGCAAATTCTAAAGGAAAATGTCAGGACATCTGTCCACGAACTGAATCTCAAGAAAAGGTGGGTCATGCAGCAAGACAATGACCCTAAGCACACAAGTCGTTCTACCAAAGAATAGTTAAAGAAGAATAAAGTTAATGTTTTGGAATGGCCAAGTCAAAGTCCTGACCTTAATCCAACTGAAATGCTGTGGAAGGACCTGAAGCAAGCAGTTCATGTGAGGAAACCCACCAGCATCCCAGATTTGAAGCTGTTCTGTACAGAGGAATGGGCTAAAATTCCTCCAAGCCGGTGTGCAGGACTGATCAACAGTTACCGGAAATGTTTAGTTGCAGTTATTCCTGCACAAGGGGGTCACACCAGATACTGAAAGCAAATGTTCACATACTTTTGCCACTCAGAGATATGTAATATTGGATCATTTTCCTCAATCAGTAAATGGCCAACTATCATATTTTTGTCTCATTTGTTTAACTGTGTTCTCTTTATCTACTTTTAGGACTTGTGTGAAAATCTGATGATGTTTTAGGTCATATTTATGCAGAAATTTAGAAAATGCTGAAGGGTTCACAAACTTTCAAGTACCACTGTATTTATATATAAATCTCCTTCTCACCCCCGGTGGGGGAGGGGGGTGGTATCCATGTCATCCTCAAGCCCGGGTCCTCTACCAGAGGCCTGGGAGTTTGAGGGTTCTGCGCAGTATCTTCGATGTTCCTAGGACTGCGCTCTTCTGGACTGAGGCTTCAGATGTTGTTCCTGGGATTTGCTGGAGCCACTCTGCCAGTTTGGGGGTGACTGCCCCAAGTGCCCCCACTACCACGGGGACCACTCAACCCTTGACCTTCCACATCCGTTCCAGCTGCTCTTTCAACCCTTGATACTTCTCAAGTTTCTCATGTTCCTTCTTCCTGATGTTGGCGTCAGCTGGGATCGCCACATCTATCACCACCACCCTCTTCTGCTCTTTGTCCACCACCACTATGTCCGGTTGGTTAGCCAGGATCTGTTTGTCAGTCTGGAAGCTGAAGTCCCACAGAACCTTGGCCCTGTTGTTCTCAGCCACCTTCTGTGGTATGGCCCATTGGGACTTGGGTACTTCTATTCCATACTGGTTGCAGATGTTCCTGTATACTATCCCAGCCACTTGGTTGTGCCTCTCCATGTACGCTGATCCAGCTAGCATCTTACACCCCGCTACTATGTGCTGGACTGTTTCAGGGGCTTCTTTGCACAGTCTGCATCTTGGGTCTGATCTACTCTGGTAGATCCTGGCCTCTATGGCTCTTGTGCTTATGGCCTGTTCTTGTGCTGCCATGATTAGTGCCTCTGTGCTGTCTGTCAGTCCTGCATTATCCAGCCACTGGTAGGATTTCTTGATATCAGCCACTTCCTCTATCTGACAGTGGTACATGCCATGTAGGGGTTTGTCCCTCCAGGTTGTCTGTTCCTCCTCCTCCTCTGCACTCTCATCAGGGTTCTGCTGCCTGAGACATTCACTTAGCAGTTCATCCTTTGGGGCCATCTTCCTGATGTATTCTCGGATTTTCGATGTTTCATCCTGGACCGTGGTCTTGATGCTCACTAGCCCTCGGCCTCCCTCTTTCCACTTAGTGTATAGTCTCTGTGTGCTGGACTTGGGGTGGAACCCTCCATGCATGGTGAGGAGCTTTCTAGTCTTGATATCTGTGGCTTCTATCTCCTCCTTTGGCCAGTTTATGATACCAGCGGGGTATCTGATGACTGGTAGTGTGTACATGTTGATGGCTCGGACCTTGTTCTTACCATTCAGCTGACTTTTCAGGACCTGCCTTACTCTCTGGAGGTATTTGGCTGTGGTTGACTTCCTTGTGGCCTCTTCATGGTTTCCATTAGCCTGTGGGATGCCAAGGTACTTGTAGCTGTCTTGGATATCACCTATGTTGCCCTCTGGTAGGTCAATCCCCTCAGTCCGGATCATCTTGCCTCTCTTTGAGACCATCCGGCCACACTTGTCCAATCCGAATGACATCCCTATGTCATCGCTGTAGATCCGGGTGGTGTGGATCAGCGAGTCTATTTCTCGCTCGTTCCTGGCATACAACTTGATGTCATCCATGTAGAGCAGGCGGCTGATTGTTGCCCCACTACGGAATCGGTACCCGTAGCCGCTCTTCGTGATGATCCGACTGAGGGGGTTCAGGCCCATGCGGAACAGCAGTGGTGATAGCGCATCTCCTTGGTATATGCCACACTTGATGTTGACTTGGGCAATGGGTTTTGAGTTGGCCTCTAGGGTTGTCTTCCACATTTCCATTGAGTTCTGGATTAAGGTCCTTAGGTTCCTGTTGATCTTATACAGTTCCAGACATTCCAGTATCCGTGTGTGGCATTGAGTCGTAGGCTTTCTTGTAGTCAATCCAGGCAGTGCACAGGTTGGTCTGTCTCTTCTTACAGTCTCGGGAGACTGTTCTATCGACCAGTAGCTGGTGCTTGGCTCCTCTGGTGTTACTGCCAATTCCTTTCTGTGCCTCGCTCATGTATTGAGCCACATGCTTACTCATTTTTGCCACAATGATGCCTGACAGGGCCGTCCATGTTGTGCAGAGACAGGTAATTGGCCGGTAGTTGGATGGGATGGGTCCCTTCTAGGGGTCCTTCATGATTAGGACTGTCCTGCCTTGGGGTAGCCATTCCCATTCTGGGTGGGTCCCAGCCCTCAGCAGCTGGTTCATCTGTGCTGCTAGGCATTCATGGAGTGCAGTTAGCTTCTTCAGCCAGTACGTATGGATCATATTGGGGCCTGGTGCTGTCCAGCTCTTCATCTTTGACACTCTTTCTTGGACGTCTGCCATTGAGATGGTTACTGGTTCTTGTTCTGGGAGGTTGCTATGGTCAGCTCTTAGGTCCACTAACCATTGGGCATCGGTGTTGTGTGATGCCTTTCTTTCGCATATGTCTTTCCAGTATTTTTCCACCTCAGCTCTTGGTGGGTCTGACTGGTTGTTGTTTCCCTGCCACTGAGAGTACACCTTGGCTGGTTCAGTGGAGAACAGCTTGTTTATTCTCCTGGCCTCTCCCTCCTTGGTGTATCTCTTCAACCGGGTGGCCAGAGCTGTTCGTCAGTTTTGAGTGCCTCTGGTATGGAGAGTGAGTTGTATTTCCTGGGTGCCCCTTTATTCACCATGTTCCCTTTCTGTAGTTCAGCTAGCTGACTAACTTCTAATCATCTCTTCCATGGTGGATACTGTTTGTTATGTCCCAAGCCCACCTTGTGTCCAAGCATCTCCATGATTACTGTTGCTGTACTGTGTATCAGCTTGTTGGTCTCAGTGATGGTTCTTGTGGAGATTGTCTTCAGAGCAGCATTCACATCTACTAGTAGATCTTCTGAAGGTACTTGGCAACTCAGCTTCGGTATTTGTCGGGGGCTCCAGGTTTCCAGTTGGGTCACGATCTTCCTTCTCAGGTCAGCAGCTCTTGTGGTTGTGGGGATGATGATGATGACATCTCCCCGCTGACCTGTCTTCCTGGCTCCCCCTTGCCATAGCATCGTTGTTGTATTTCATTAATCTCTAGTTGTGATAGTAGATTTCGATTACGGATGTTGGAACACTGGGCTAATAGCTGTTTCTTTGTTTCCTTGATTGTGGGTTTCGAAGTATCCAATGGTCCCACATTCGCTGCATGTATCCCCTCTCTCTGGGATTGCTTGTATAGTTCCAGCTATTCCAGCAATTCCGTATTTTCTGTCCTCAGACATCAATGTCTTGTTCCAGTAGCCCATTTCTCATCAGTTTGCCCTGGTTCCCTAGCAACTGACACAGACCTTGTTGACCCGGGCGACGTCTGAGCCCATATGACTCTATCAGTTATGTCTTCACTCATTCCTGAGGTAGGCTGATATATCATGAGGGGTCTTGCCTAAGGACCTTTACTGGATGATGTTTTGCCCCAACCGGGATTCAAACCCTGATCTCCTGCATCGTAGTCAGTGAGCATTACCACTGTACTATCCAGCTGAAATATATATATATATATATATATATATACACACATATATATGTGTGTGTGTGTGTATATATATATATATACACACACACACACACACATTTTTATTCCGTTCTCACATATTTTGTATTACACTGATGCATACCTTTCTTGTTATTATTAAAATTTATATTTCACTTGTGTGTGTTTCTCTCATCACAAAAGAGTTCTAAAGGCTATCAACAAACTCATTTATTAGATCCAAATGAAATATCCTTCTGATACTTGGAAAATTATAACTATTGATTATCTTGTTAATGCAACTATCACCAAGTCCAGTGGCAGCTGGTAGTCTTTCAAACAGGGGAGGCTGGTCGGTTATGATATTTCCAGATTTTAAAAAGAAAAAACACATCAATTTTGCCCATACTCTTGCCTCTGATCTAGCTGATTGTTGGCAGGGTCACAAACTGTGAAATAACAGGTTCTTTTGGCCCATTAGCCTACTGTCCAATATACATGATGGTGGTGTTGGGGGGGGGTATATTTTAACATTTTATTTTTTTAAAATTGTGCCATGTTGTTTAAAAATTGACCTCGGCTGTGTTTTGTTTAAAAATGTTTTCCAAATTGTAGCTGTGTTTAATTCATATCCAGAAAAACATATATTCCAATATAATATACTCAGCATAAACATTTTAAATAGATTCTATATTTTTGGTCCATCCATGACATATTACTAAAGTAGCCTATTTACTGTTGTTGATGTGGGTCACTTGCTGTTAGCCAATTCACTTTCTCGTACCAGGAGAGGTGAAAGGAACTAGTATTATTCCCTACCTTTTTCACCAAGTCAATTTGAGGCGTTGGTCTACCCTGCTCTTTAATTTTAATTTTTTCCTCGAAAGGAAGACTGGCAAATGGCTTCGCCAAAATTAAATCAGCAATGCTTGGCATCCGTGTGCAGCTTTCTTGCTAGCTGACTAGCCCCCTCAAGTTCAAGTTCAGTCACTCAAATAAACGAAATTTCTGGAACTAAGATAGCAAACTTGACAACACTATATTTACACTTTATTTACAATGAAAATATATACAAACTAAAAAAGCTGGTAGAAACCGTATGTAATGAATGAAATCGAAATGTAAGCCGATCTCTTACAATACACCACAGCACTTGTGAATCTGCATGGGACTGAACTGATGTTGCCAGATACTGCTGACGTTATCCAGCACAAAATATGTTCAAAACCCGCCAAAATGCACTTAAAACCGCCCAATTCGGCAGGAAACCGCCCAATCTGGCAACACTGTACCGCTGCCTGTCTATAGTTGAAACGAGCTGTCAATCAAAGAAAATATCCGGCCACTTTCACCAATCACCAGTCTCCTCGCGGAAACTGCCATGTCCCTCCCATGTGAGGCTCGGAGTCCGTGGGCGGGCATTTTCACAGTATTTGTCCAATAACCGTCTTGCATTTTGAGATTGAAAAGCGCATAGCTCCCAAATGCCGTTGAAGTCCACTGAGGCTGGGAGTCCGTGAGACTCCGTGGGCGGGTATTTTTGCAGTATTTGTCCAATAATCGTCTTGCATTTTGAGATTGACAAGCACATTGCTCCCAATCCACTGAGGCTGGGCTGCATCGCACTGTCACGAGGGGGAAAAACTCACGCACACATTAGGCGAACTGGAGAAAGTTATAACAGAATGATTTCACACTGTAGTGGGTTGAGCACATATTTCTATGATTCTGGATCTGAAATAGCAATGTTATAAGGTCGGCTATAACATAAGCCTAGCGCAATTCATCCTACATGATGTTTGTCATTTTTAGAGGAGGCTGAGCCTCCCTCGTTGTCTTAGAGCAATCGCCCGTGATCAAGTCATATCTCATTTTGAGATTTTGTTCATTGGACAGGTGGCTCATTCAACAAAATTATTATTAAATAAAATTTATTTTATTTTTTCGCGGTGCGGTTTTCATCAAATCCTGTGCTCTGATTGGCTGGTGAGCGGGTCCGTATCCTATGGTACGGACCCCAGTTACGGACCCCGGTTACGGACCTCAGGCGACTCACTTGTTCACAACAACAACAAACATAGTAGCAATTTTTGTCAACATTTATTTTCGCATTTCTCAGGAGAATAGCATTAATTTTACATCATGGATAGTGATAATGACAGTGTTCACAGTGAAAGCGAGTTTTAGTATCTGAAGAAAGAAGAAATAAAAGAAAACATTTCGGGAGAAAGCTAAAAACCTGTAACTTGCTAACGCCGAGCAAAAACATGGCTGAATCTTGAATGACATAATTTTGTATAAATAGGGGACTACATAGGCAGCAAAATGTAGTTTTTTTCCTGCCATGGAAGTGCACTTGTATACCGAGGAAGAAGCAATTTGCATGACAGCCGTGAATGAGGCTTCAAAATAGCATTAATTTTACAGCATGGATAGCAATAACGACAGTGTTCACAGCGAAAGCGAGTTTTACTACCCCAAGGAAGACAGAATAAAAGAAAACATTTCAGGAGAAAGCTAAAAACCTGTAACTTGCTAACACCAAGCAAAAACATGGCTGAATCCTGAATGACTCAATTTGATATAAATAGGGGACTACATAGGCAGCAAAATGTAGTTTTTTTTCCTGCCATGGAAGTGCACTTGCATACCGAGGAAAAAGCAATTTACATTACAGCCATGAATGAGGATTCAAAATGGTGGCTCGCCTCGGCTCAGTTTTCCCTTTCTGGCGCTCTCGTTTTCTGTTAGAATTTGGTAAAGAAAAAAAATAAATACAGTATATTATTTACCAGCTTAAGGTCGGTCTGTATGGTGAAATACTGTGACCTTGGCCTTGAATACTGACCTCGGCCCAGAGGGTCTCGCGCAATACTTTCAAGACCTCGGTCATGGTATTTCATGATAGAGGTCTGTGCGGAGCATAATTTTCAGTCCCGCTCCCGCATTGTGCAGTCCCGCTCCTGCCCGCTCCCGCAAAGAATTATGATTTTCAGTCCCGCTCCCGCCCGCCATATTTTGTCCCGCTCCCGCCCACAAATCCCGCATGATGCAGACATTCACGTTATTTCTCACAAAAGTTCTTGTCATTGGCTTGGGGAATTAAACATGCTGAGCTTAGCTGAGCTCTCCACTGACCGATCCTTCACCTAGCGCACGTAGTGAGGGTGCGCGTTGCCAGGCGGCAGGCACAGCTGAGGCTTTACAGAGATACCCAACACACCTACCAAAATCTACAGTGGATATTAAGAATATCGTACATTGCACATAGTTTATATGTCACTCCTCACATTTACATTCTAGGAAATACAAGTAGGCCTATAAGAAATTAATATAATTTAAAGACACAGCGTGATGGTGCTCCGCCCCCTACTTTGAGTGGATTTGAGCATAAATATCTACAGTGTGAGCTTCACTAGAGGAGCTCTGCTCTTCTGCCATGATCGGAGATCTCAAACACAGAAGAGCGGAAAGGAATCGGAAACGTATGCGAGATTAGACCACATCCGCAAATTTAGGCATCTTAAAATGTTTTTATGAATGCCAAATAAAATATCCAGAACAAATTATACATGATAGACATAAATTAATAATTTATAAATTTTATTTTAAACATGTTTTTAGTTAGCGGGACTGCAGCTTATCACCTCTCCCGCCCGCTCCCGCATTGTGTACTCCCCCTCCCACCTGCGCCTGCAACGAGCTTTCAAAATTTGTCCCACGCCGCACTGCTTTGTGTCAGGTCCAGTGGGTCCCGCTGGACTCCCGCGGGAGTGCAGGGCTCTATTTCACGATACGGACCTCCCAGCTGGTAAATCACACACACACATATATATATATATATATATATATATATATATATATATATATATATGTGTGTGTTTAGTAGTAAGGGTGCCACGGTGGTGTAGTGGTTAGCGCTGTCGCCTCACACGAGGGCCTTTCTGTGCGGAGTTTGCATGTTCTCCCTGTGTCTGCGTGGGTTTCCTCCGGGTGCTCCGATTTCCACCATAGTCCAAAGACATGCAGGTTAGGTTAACTGGGGACTCTAAATTGACCATAGGTGTGAATGTGAGTGTGAATGTCTGTCTGTGTCTATGTGTCAGCCCTGTGATGACCTGGTAACTTGTCCAGGGTGTACCCCGCCTTTCGCCTGTAGTCAGCTGGGATAGGCCCCAGCTTGCCTGCGACCCTGTAGAACAGGATAAAGCAGCTAGAGATAATGAGATGAGATGAGTAATAATTAACCCATCTCACTGATCCTACAGATGATATAAACACTGTTCAGTGTAGAATTTTACTATTTAGCATATGAATGTTATGAGTTTTAAAAAAATGTGGAAGTTGTGAATCACTTTGTCATACCTATGTTATATTAAAGGTAAAATGCATGGGTTGCTCATGTTTTCATACTCGAAAACATTTTCAGGAAGAATATTCCTTTGTATTTATTTATTTTACACCCACTTTGCCTTTCTTCTATCGTCTCCCCAAAGATATACTGTTGTCTTGTGAGTAAAGATTCTACTGCTGGACACACAAAGCAAAATTGTGGGCCCACAAACATGTTTTTGTCTCACAATTTTTTTTTTCTGTCCAATATAATACATCCTATCTTATCTCTCATGGCTTTTGTCAGCTGGTTTATCAGAGTAGATGTTTTGTGAAGCATGATCTAGTCACACTCTTAAGCCACAAATGCAATTAAATCTTGACAATCACAGAAGTCATCTCTGTCTTTACCATGCACCTGCTGTAGGTCGCATTAAAAAGATTTTAAGGCCTTCTCTCAGTGTCTTGACAGGGGTTTTCAAAAATTGCTGACAACAACCCTTCGGAGACTTGAATTAATCAGCAAAGAGGTAAGTTACAAAAGTGTTCCAGACAATTGTGAGACTTTCCTTGTCAGCTAGAGTCCTTAAAGATTCTGGAGTCATGTCCTGATATTTTGTTCATGCTTATTCTTAGCAAGTGTATTATTCACGGATACTGTGCTGATGACCTAAATATCTCAGCTGAGTGTAGGCTTGTTGAGAGTTTTAGCATGACCAATGTCAAGTATAACCCTGATTCCAAAAAAGTTGGGACAAAGTACAAATTGTAAATAAAAACGGAATGCAATAATTTACAAATCTCAAAAACTGATATTGTATTCACAATAGAACATAGACAACATATCAAATGTCGAAAGTGAGACATTTTGAAATTTCATGCCAGATATTGGCTCATTTGAAATTTAATGACAGCAACACATCTCAAAAAAAGTTGGGACAGGGCAATAAGAGGCTGGAAAAGTTAAAGGTACAAAAAAGGAACAGCTGGAGGACCAAATTGCAACTCATTAGGTAAATTGGCAATAGGTCATTAACATGACTGGGTATAAAAAGAGCATCTTGGAGTGGCAGCGGCTCTCAGATGTAAAGATGGGAAGAGGATCACCAATCCCCCTAATTCTGCGCCGACAAATAGTGGTGCAATGTCAGAAAGGAGTTTGACAGTGTAAAATTGCAAAGAGTTTGAACATATCATCATCTACAGTGCATAATATCATCAAAAGATTCAGAGAATCTGGAAGAATCTCTGTGCATAAGGGTCAAGGCCGGAAAACCATACTGGGTGCCCGTGATCTTCGGGCCTTTAGACGGCACTGCATCACATACAGGCATGCTTCTGTATTGGAAATCACAAAATGGGCTCAGGAATATTTCCAGAGAACATTATCTGTGAACACAATTCACCGTGCCATCTGCCGTTGCCAGCTAAAACTCTATAGTTCAAAGAAGAAGCCGTATCTAAACATGATCCAGAAGTGCAAACATCTTCTCTGGGCCAAGGCTCATTTAAAATGGACTGTGGCAAAGTGGAAAACTGTTCTGTGGTCAGACGAATCAAAATTTGAAGTTCTTTATGGAAATCAGGGACGCCGTGTCATTCAGACTAAAGAGGAGAAGGACGACCCAAGTTGTTATCAGCGCTCAGTTCAGAAGCCTGCATCTCTGATGGTATGGGGTTGCATTAGTGTGTGTGGCATGGGCAGCTTACACATCTGGAAAGACACCATCAATGCTGAAAGGTATATCCAGATTCTAGAGCAACATACTGTATGCTCCCATCCAGACGATGTCTCTTTCAGGGAAGATCTTGCATTTTCCAACATGACAATGCCAAACCACATACTGCATCAATTACAGCATCATGGCTGCATAGAAGAAGGGTCCCGGTACTGAACTGGCCAGCCTGCAGTCCAGATCTTTCACCCATAGATAACATTTGGTGCATCATAAAACGGAAGATACGACAAAAAAGACCTAAGACAGTTGAGCAACTAGAATCCTACATTAGACAAGAATGGGTTAACATTCCTATCCCTAAACTTAAGCAACTTGTCTCCTCAGTCCCCAGATGTTTACAGACTGTTGTAAAGAGAAGAGGGACTGTCTCACAATGGTAAACATGGCCTTGTCCCAACTTTTTTGAGATGTGTTGTTGTCATGAAATTTAAAATCACCTAATTTTTCTCTTTAAATGATACATTTTCTCAGTTTAAACAGTTGACATGTTATCTACATTCTATTCTGAATCAAATATGGAATTTTGAAACTTCCACATCATTGCATTCTGTTTTTATTTACAATTTGTACTTTGTCCCAACTTTTTTGGAATCCGGGTTGTAAAAATATACCAGAACAAAATGGGGTTCAATACATACTCACAGACTGTTCAGTTTGCAGAATACTGATAGCATAGTTTCAGTGAGTGGTACTGGTGATATGCTGTGCCTGAAGCTGGTAAATATATACTCTTCCCCCTTCAATAATTCTATATCTATCTATGATAAAGAAAACCATTGAGGAAAACCAGAGGAGTTTGTCAGTCTATAAATACCTTTGAACTGCAAAGTGTTTGTTTTACAGTATTCGATTCTGAATCCAATGTATTTTCAAAGAGCAGTTAGGCAATTTATAGTGTGTGTAATGGAAGCTGCATTTTGTACTTCTGGTAATTAATTGCTTATAGTTCTCTTTTAACATTTTATTTGGTCTTTACAATTTGTAATTCTAGAATAATACCTAGTGATTACTGCTACAGAAAATCCAGAATTAGGGTTAACTTTGTTAGGAGTGGTGGAAGTGAGGTGAGATAGGATCCAAAAGTAGAACACGACACAGACAGTAATCCAATAAATAAGGGGGTTTAATCCAGGGAAAAAGGGCGTGACAAGAAGATAAACAAATAAGATGAAAAAAGAAGCAAAATAGTCCAGGTGAAAAAGGAGACAAAAAACTTGACAAAAAAAATGAGGCAGACAAGGACAAGAAAAACGCTAGTGCAAAAAAACATGAACGAGAAAAAAAAGGCTAGAGAGGAAAAAACCATGAAAAGCATAAACAGCACAGAAACAGCTAGAGTAACAAACGAAACGTTCTGGCAAAGTCTGAGTCTGAAAATGGCGTCTAAATAGGCAGCGGTGAAAACCAGGAAGTGAATTCAGGTGAGCACTCACTGAATGGGGAAGCAGGCAGGATGGAATTCCTGTCCCGGATCCAGATCGGTGCTGACGTGGGAGATCCGTAATCTCCGGAGTGGATGTCCGGGGCAGAGCATGACAGTATCCCCCCTTCAACGAGCGCCTCCAGGCGCTTTAGGAAGAGCATAGGGATGTTGCCAGTGGAAGTCAGAGATGAGGGTTGGGTCCAAGATGAACCTGGCAGGGACCCAACTTCTCTCCTTGGGACTGTAACCTTCCCAGTCCACCAGGTACTGGAGTCCTCTGCCTCGCCACCACACCTTCAGCAGATTTTTGACCGTTTGGCTTCGCCACCATCAATGAGCCTGGGAAGAGGAGGGGGTTTGGAGGGTGGGGACAAAGAACTAGAGACCAGAGGTTTAAGCTGTGACACTTGGAACATGAGGTGGATGCGTCGCATGGTGAGTGGTAGTGCCAGTCTGACAGAACATGGATTGATTACCTTGCTGATGAGGAAGGGTCCTAGGTACCTGGGATCCAGCTTGTAGGAGATGGTTCTGAGTGGCAGGTGGCATGTGGAGAGCATGATTCGTTGCCCCACCCGGTAGGTGGGCACCTTAGAGTGGAGTTTGTCGGCCTGCCTCTTGGATGCTAGGGCGGAGCGAATGAGTCTTCTCCAGGGCAATGCCCATATCCTCCTGCAGCAGCATATGAAGATCTGGGCTGAGGGTACAGCGACCTCCTCCTCTTGGTTGGGGAAGAGTGGTGGTTGGTAACCTAGGGAGCACTGGAAGGGTGAGAGACCTGTGGCAGATGAAGGAAGAGTGTTATGAGCATATTTGACCCAAGGTAAGTACTTACTCCAAGAACCGGCATCCCTGGACGCCATACACCTGAGTGCCACCTCCAAATCTTGATTCGCCCGTTCTGCCTGGCAATTGGTTTGGGGATGGAAACCTGAGGAGAGACTACAGGAGGCCCCAATGAGTTTGCAGAAAGCCCTCCAGAACTGCACAGTGAACTGAGGACCCCAGTCTGAGACGATGTAAGTGGGGAGTCGATGTATGCGGAAAATATGGAGGATGAGTAATTTGGCAGTTTCTTTAGCTGTGGGAAGCTTGGGCACAGGGATGAAATGGACTGTCTTGGAGAAACGGTTGATAACTGTGAGGATGCATGTGTTGCCACCTAAGTTGGGGAGTCCTGTGATGAAGTCCAGGGCAATGTGAGACCAGGGTCGATGAGGAGTTGGAAGGGGTCTTAGCAAGCCAGCAGGGGGTCAATTGGCTGTCTTGTTCCAGGCACGTGTCGCAGGCTGCTACAAACTCCTGGATGTCTTCCTTGATGGATGGCCACCAGAAGCATTGTTGGATAAGTGCCAGAGTTTGAGCAGCACCCGGGTGACAAGCCAACTTGGAGCCATGACCCCACTGCAGCACCTGGGTTCACACAGAACAGGGAACAAACAGATGGTTTAGTGGTGTGTTGCTTGAGTTACCTTCTCTGGGGTCCTGCTCCAGGGCCTTCTGCACTAATGTCTCTACCTCAAGTAGGGTGGCTCCCACCAGACAGCGTGGAGGGAGGATGGTTTTGGGCATTCTAGACTCCTCCTGGCGGGAAGAGAATATCCTGGACAGGGCATCAGGTTTGCCGTTCTTGGATCCTGGGCGGTAGGAGGGCGTGAAACAGAAGTGGGAGAAGAAAAGAGACCATCGGGCTTGCTGTGAATTGAGACGTTTGGCGACTTGAGATATTCTAAATTTTTGTGGTCAGTCCAGACAAGGAAGGGGAGATCCGATCCCTCAAGCCAGTCCCTCCGCTCCTCCAAGGCGAGCTTGACAGCCAGCAGCTCTCTGTCGCCAATGTCATAGTTTTGTTCGGCAGGTGACAGCTGGTGAGAGAAGGAGCAGGGATGGACCTTGTCATCACTGGCCCTCTGGGAGAGGATGGCTCCAACCCCTGACTTGGAAGTGTCGACCTCCACAATGAACTGTTTGGCCGGATCGGGTATGGTGAGAATGGGTGCTGTGGTGAACTTGCACTTGAGCATGGAGAAGGCTTTCTCTGCTTCCTCCCCCCACTTGAACGGGGTCCTGATCAAGGTCAATGCCGTGAGAGGTCTGGCCACCGTGCTGAAGTCACGGATGAAGCGCCTGTAGAAATTGGCAAACCCCAGGAAATGCTGGAGCTCTTGTCACGAGGATGGGGTGGGCCAATCAGCAACTGCCTCAAGCTTGAGGGGGTCCATCTGGATCCTTGCCAGGGAGATGATGAATCCCAAAAACGAGACAGCGCTCTGGTGAAATTCGTTCTTTTCTGCCTTGACGAACAACTTGTTCCCTAGCAGGCACTGGAGGACCTGCCGGACGTGACCCTGATGTTCCTCCAGGGAGAGGGACAAGATCAGGATGGCATCCAGGTACACAAAAATTAAGTTCCTTAAGACATCATTAACGAGTGCCTGGAAGACTGCGGGCGCGTTGGTCAGGCTGAAAGGGACCACGAGGTACCCGTAGTGACCAGTGGTGGTGTTAAAGGCCATCTTCCACTCGTCCGCCTCCCTGATCCTGACAAGATGGTATGCATTGCGTAGATCTAGCTTGGTAAATACCTTGGCTCCCTGGAGTAGTTCGAAGGCCATGGTCATGAGCGGTCGTGGGTAGCAGTTCTTGACCATGATGGCATTGAGACCCTGATAGTCAATGCAGGGGCAGAGCAACTTGTCCTTTTCCAAGAAGAAGAATCCCTCCCCTGCTGGGGAGGAGGAAGGGCAGATGATCCCAGCTGCCAAAGATTCGGAGATGTACTTCTCCATGGCTTGCCTTTCAACATGAGAGAGAGAGTAGAGTCATCCTTTGGGTGGCACTGTCCCAGGTAGGAGGTCGATTCCACAGTCATAGGGTCTGTGAGGAGGGAGGGACACTGCTCGGGTCTTGCTGAAAGCAAGTTTAAGATCCAGATATTCCGAAGGCATGTGAGAGAGGTCGGGGAATTCGCTGGCTGAAGGCTGCGGTGGTTTGGCGGGAGGCAGAGCGGAGTTCAGACAGGAAGCTAGGCAGGACTGGCTCCAGCCTAGGATGGTGTTGTCAGCCCAGTTAAGGTGGGGGTTGTTCTGTGTTAACCATGGTAATTCTAGGACGATGGGTACATGGGAGTTGTTCATGACATGAAGCTGGATGGTTTCTGAGTGGTTACCGGAAATCCTTAGGGTGAGTGGGGCAGTAAGGTGGGTGATGGTGGTCAAGACAGTGCCACTGAGTGTCAGGACAGTAAAAAGGATGTTGAGAGCGAGTAGCGGGTTTCCCAGATGCTTGGCGGTGGCGGAGCAGATCAGGTTCCTGTTCGCCCCTGATTCGATGAGGGCCTGGAGGTGGTGATGCTGCTTGTCACAGATAATGATGACAGAGTAGCAGATGAATAGCGGGGGACTGGTTCCGAGCGTTGCCCACCAGGGCCCCTTGATTCACTGGTGGGCTTGTCCTTTAGCGGACAGGCTCGGCAGATGTGTTCCAGCTGACCGCAGTAGAAGCAGGCTCACGCGCTCCGCCAGCGATGTCGTTCTTCCACTGACACCCGAGCCCAGTCTAGCTGCATGGGTTCGATGGACGTGGTGGGAGGTGGAGAGGAGGTGAAGCTTGGGTGGTTCTTCTCTCTCCTCCATTGCTGGATCAGAGCATCGATGAGCTCTCTAGCCACCTCCCGGCCAGACAGAGAGCGGTCGAAAGTTCACCTCATCTCCTCGGAGAAATCCTTGAAACAGGAACAAAAGGGTGCACTGGCATCCCAGACCGCTGTTCCCTACTCTCTGGCCTTGCCAGTGAGGAGCGTGATTGTATATACTACGCGGGAGCGTTCTCTGGGGAAGGCCAGAGGTTGCAGCTCTAGGATCAAAGAACATTGAGACAAAAACGATCTGCAAGTACCTGGTTCTCCGTTGTAGGGCTGAGGCACTGGAAGTCTCGGTTCGCGGAGAAAGGCAGTGGCAGAGAGCTGAAGTAGGAGACGTCTGGGCAAGGGTAGGCACAGCTTGGTAGCACTGCATCTGCATGGTGAGAAGGTTGAGGGAGTTGGACAGGGTGGCAAGGTTCTGGGTAATTTGTTGTAGGTCTTGTTGGTGGGTCCCAAGGAGAGTCCCTTGCTGCTGGATGACCGTTTTCAGACGGGCAAGTTCCACTGGATCCATGCTGGCCAGAACGGACTGTTAGGGGTGGTGGAAATGTGGTGAGATAGGATCCAAAAGCAGAACATGACACAGACAGTAATCCAATAAATAAGGGGGTTTAATCCAGGGGAAAAGGGCGTGGCAAAAAGGTAAACAAATATGATGAAAAAAGTAGCAAAATAGTCCGGTGAAAAAGGAGACAAAAAACTTGACAAAAAAAGAGTCAGACAAGGACAAGAAAAATGCTAGTGCAAAAAACTCTGAACAAAAAACACTAGTGCAAAAAACCATGAACGAGAAAAAAACATGAAAAGCATAAATGGCACGGAAATGGCGAGAGTAACAAACAAGACGTTCTGGCAAAGTCTGAGTCTGAGAACGGTGTTTAAATAGGCAGCGGTGAAAACCAGGAAGTGAATTCATGTGAGCGCTCGCTGAACGGGGAAGCAGGCAGGATGGAATTCCCGTCCCGGATCGACGCTGACGTGGGAGATCCGTAATCTCTGGACTGGATCTCCAGGGCGGAGCATGACAAACTTAAATTAGAACAGGGGTGTCAAACCTGATCCATAAAGGGCCGTGTGGCTGCAGGTTTTCATTCCAGCCATACAGCAGCACCCTGATTTGGCTTATTCAATCAACTGACACACCCACCCTTTAATCAAGGGTGGGTGTGGCTGCAAGTATTTGACTGTGTGAAGACAGTTCAGTTGATTGAATGAGCCAAGTCAGGTGTGCTGCTGCATGGCTGGAATGAAAACCTGCAGCCACAAGGCCCTTTATGGATCAGGTTTGACACCCCTGAATTAGAAGATAGCTACAGTGGTGCTTGAAAGTTTTTGAACCCTTTAGAATTTTCTATATTTCTGCATAAATATGACCCAAAACATCATCAGATTTTCACACAAGTCCTAAAAGTAGATAAAGAGAACCCAGTTAAACAAATGAGACAAAAATATTATACTTGGTCATTTATTTATTGAGGAAAATGATCCAATATTACATATCTGTGAGTAGCAAAAGTAAACAATGCAATTAAACATTTCCAGTAACTGTTGATGAGTCCTTCACACTAGCTTGGAGGAGTTTTAGCCCATTCCACCATACAGAACAGCTTCAACACTGGGATGTTGGTGGGTTTCCTCACATGAACTGCTCGCTTCAGGTCCTTCCACAACATATCGATTGGATTAAGGTCAGGACTTTGACTTGGCCATTCCAAAACATTAACTTTATTCTTCTTTAACCATTCTTTGGTAGAACGGCTTGAGTGCTTAGGGTCGTTGTCTTGCTGCATGACCCACCTTCTCTTGAGATTCAGTTCGTGGACAGATGTCCTGATATTTTCCTTTAGAATTCGCTGGTATAATTCACAATTCATTGTTCCATTAATGATGACAAGCCATCCTGGCCCAGATGCAGCAAAACAGGCCCAAACCATGATACTACCACCACCATGTTTCACAGATGGGATAAGGTTCTTATGCTGGAAGGCAGTGTTTTCCTTTCTCCAAACATAATGCTTCTCATTTAAACCAAAAAGTTCTATTTTGGTCTCATCCGTCCACAAAACAGTTTTCCAATAGCCTTCCGGTTTGTGCATGTGATCTTTAGCAAACTGCAGACGAGCAGCGATGTTCTTTTTGGAGAGCAGTGGCTTTCTCCTTGCAACCCTGCCATGCACACCATTGTCGTTCAGTGTTCTCCTGATGGTGGACTCATGAACATTAACATTAGCCAATGTGAGAGAGGCCTTCAGTTGCTTAGAAGTTACCCTGGAGTCCTTTGTGACCTCATCGACTATTACACGCCTTGCTCTTGGAGTGATCTTTGTTGGTCTACCACTCCTGGGGAGAGTAACAATGGTCTTGAATTTCCTCCATTTGTACACAATCTGTCTGACTGTGGATTGGTGGAGTCCAAACTCTTTAGAGATGGCTTTGTAACCTTTTCCAGCCTGATGAGCATCAACAATGCTTTTTCTGAGGTCCTCAGAAATCTCCTTTGTTCATGCCATGATACACTTCCACAAACATGTGTTGTGAAGATCAGACTTTGATAGATCCCTGTTCTTTAAATAAAACAGGGTGCCCACTCACACCTGATTGTTATCCCATTGATTGAAAACACCTGACTCTAATTTCACCTTCAAATTAACTGCTAATCCTAGAGGTTCACATACTTTTGCCACTCATTTATTTCTTCAATAAACAAATGACCAAGTATAATATTTTGTCTCATTTGTTTAACTGGGTTCTCTTTATCTACTTCCAGGGCTTGTGTGAAAATCTGATGATGTTTTCGGTCATATTTATGCAGAAATATAGAAAATTCTAGAAGGTTCACAAACTTTCAAGCACCACTGTAGTGAAACAAGAAGTTCTGGTTGTGGTCAAGCATTACATAAACCACAGCATATTGAAATATTGAAATATAAGAGAGCAATGGAACCTTTGTTCAGCTGCTCTTTGGTCTTGAAGCCTATGACATTATTCAAGGGCAAGGCCAGATTGCATGCATACAAATGGAACCACTGAAAATCTTGATGTCTTTTCCCTTGCAAGTGAAATATTTCTTAGAAAACCTGAATGTTATTGCAAGACGGCTGTGGGACATTTCAAGTGAGCTACCTTCTTCAAGGTTAAAAGAAATTAAGTGGAGCTGGAGCTGACTAGAGTGTGTGATGAATAAGACAAGGTCTTAGCATCATGAATCTTTGGTTTGTTCCTCCTGCTACTGTGGCCCATGTGTCATATTTTATTGAACAAAGAAGACCCTGGGGTAAGAGGTTCATTACCAGTTCTCTTCTGTCCCACTGGTTGTGTTGATTATGCATAATTTTATGATGTGAATGACAGCAGCTATGAATATTAGCATAATAATGACAAAGCAGTTTTGAATATTAGTATGATATGAACTGGGCAGACTTTTTTCTTCGAGTAGTTAGCTGATTAAGATCAGGGAGTTTGTGTGGTTTTGTTATCATAACCTCTAATAATCCAGTTGTGTTGTTGCAGGAGTTGCAAATACATTAGGGACCCACACACACACACACACACACACACACACACACACACACGTTTGTCTCACTATCCTTGTGAGGACCTTCAATTGACATTATTATTGCAGTTAATTAATGCTGTGCCTGCACCTAAACTGAACCCTAACCTTAACGTCAGTAACGAAAAGGAAACTTTTTGGCTCTTTTATTGATTAGAATTTATTTATTTATTTTGTTTGTTTGTTTGTTTGTTTTCCAATTTTTGTTTAAAAAAAAACCCTCACACACAACAGCAATTTCCTTGTGGGGACCATTCAAATGTCCCCACAAGGTCAAAATTGTCCGATTTTACGATCCATTTGGTCTTCAGTATTATATAAAAACATGCGCGTGTGCACACACACACATACACACAGAATACATAACAGCAATTTAGTGAAGCCAATCCACTGACCGGTATGTTTTTGAGAGGTGGGAGGAAACCCACATGAACAAGGGGAGAACATGGGAAACTCCACACAGACAGTAAAATGAGTTCCAGATCAGTGGGGACCCTGGAACTGTACACTGGCATTTGTATTATTATTATTATTTTTTGTAAGAGCATTCTGGGCGGCACGGTGGTGTAGTGGTTAGCGCTGTCGCCTCACAGCAAGAAGGTCTGGGTTCGAGCCCCATGGCCGGCGAGGGCCTTTCTGTGCGGAGTTTGCATGTTCTCCCCGTGTCCGCGTGGGTTTCCTCTGGGTGCTCCAGTTTCCCCCACAGTCCAAAGACATGCAGGTTAGGTTAACTGGTGACTCTAAATTGACCGTAGGTGTGAGTGTGAATGGTTGTCTGTGTCTATGTGTCAGCCCTGTGATGACCTGGTGACTTGTCCAGGGTGTACCCTGCCTTTCGCCCGTAGTCAGCTGGGATAGGCTCCAGCTTGCCTACGACCCTGTAGAACAGGATAAAGCGGCTAGAGATAATGAGATGAGATGAGATGAGAAGAGCATTCTGCTAAATGAATTGGAAAATGGAGTTTGATGTTTAGTGTTTAAAAAGATAACTAAAACATAATAAAGTTTAACAACATAACCAATGGTGCAGAAGTTGTGTTGCTTGCTGAAAGATTGTGCATCTTCTCTTAACACGAATGTTTCAGCTTCCTCAATGAGCTCTGATGCAAAACTTGAAATGATATAACCATGTCAAATAATTAATTCTCATTTTATTGGGAATCACTTAAATTATAAATTTATTTCCTTCCTGTTCTCAGAAACATCTGATCGTTGAATCAGTAGGATTCCATTAATTTAAAGGCAGCAGCTGTGGGTCCAGACTTGGTTTTGTTTGCATAATATGAGATGGGTACTAAACAACACAGGTTTGAAGTGGTAAAAGAAGTCAATAACTGAAATTGTGTACACATGGATGAAACTGCTAATCCAGTGTCATAAGGAAGTCTTCAACAATTTCAACAAAAGTGATTCATGATGGGCCTTCACTGTGCCCTTTTAGTAATTAAGGTCCCATCTAGTTTTCTTCTTGTTTATTTTGCTGTCTTGTTTGTTTGCAACATCTCTCCAAGTGTAAATAATGCATGCTACGCAAGAGACAAAAAACAAGAAGCCAATAACCCCAATGTGTCCAATACCCGCCATCAAATTTCTGTCATGCTGCATTTTAATTAAAAACAGAGATTCTGCATGTGTAGTTATGAGCATGGTCCTGTTGAAAAAACTTCACCACATTTAATGAGCTCTTCTATAAGAGACACTGAAGAAACAGAAGGTTGTGTTTCTTCTGTGACCTACATTCAGGCAAATCAAGCAAAGAAAGAATAGTGACTCAACAGCAAACAAGCTACTGCCAACATGCTGTGTGCTCTGAGCTTTAATCCGAGTTGTAATAACCAACAATAAACACACGTACAGTCTATTATAACTTCTCAGGTCAATGCAAACCTGAATGATTAATAAATTATTTGCTTTTTGAACAACAGTTCCAACTGCCCCAATACGAGCATCTTACAATGGAAATTAAGATATTACAAATTGCTGAAAGCACTAATTGTTTTAGAGATACTGTATATCTTCATCCACAGGCACGAATGATCAGAGTCCAAGAAGTTAAGTCTACAGGTGGTTAATCAATAACAGTTCAGCTTCACTGGCTTCTAATCTGAAGTCACTAAATATAATAGGCCATTGTTATTACTACAGATATCGATGATTTTCCAGTTTCCCTTTCAGTATGGACTGAATAGGTTGACCTACACCAAACCAATGTGCTTAATTTTGTGTAATTTGCCCCATCATGCTAAAGTAGGAAATCTGGTGTAGGACTACACATTGTTAGTCATCTATTTTCTTGGCATTATATTGTGCTGGCTGTTTCAATGGATAATGGTAGCAGTATAGTGGTGCAGCAAGAGCGTTGCTGCCTCAAGGCTCAATGGTCCTCAGTTCTATCCTGAGCTAAGGCTACGATCCATGTAGAGTGATGCATGCTCTTCCTATGATTGTGGGGGGTTCCCAGGTTCTCCGGTTTCCTTCCACCTTACAAAATTATGCTGGTAGGTGCCTTGTCTAAGATAGATTTCCTCTCGGTGTGAGTGAGTGAATGCATACCTTCCTGATGAACAGTTGTCTCATCCAGCAAAGATTCCCAGGATAAAAAAGGTTACTAAAGAAAGATAGATGAATGAATGTAGGTGTGGCAGCGGGGGCGTGGTTAAGCGCCGGTCTGTGACAGGAGGGTGGAGTCAGGGAAGGTAAGTGGCAGAATCACTACACTTGACGGCAATTAACCTGTGTTTGTGTGTCTTCCCAGTGACTGCGCCCTATTTAAGGAGGGAGAGCGAGAGCAGAGGAGCTCTTCCCTGGACGAGATGCTGGTGTGTGTGTCTTGGAGTGGTTGAAATATATATTGTTGTACTGAAAGTGTGGCAATAAAGCCTCTGTTTACACTTGATCTCTGTCCTGCCATCCTCTGTGCTCCACCCACACATATTGAGCCTTACCGTGGTGCCGAAACCCGGGATCCAGAGTGGAGCACCAACCGATCAGCCCCATGGAGTCCTCCCCGTTTGCCGACCTGGTCCACGCCCTCGCCACGGCCCAGCAAAGCCAGCACCAGGCGCTCGTCACCCTCCAGAAGGAACAAGAGCGGCGCTTCAAAGCCCTGGTGCTGGCCCAGCAGGAAGACTGTGAGGAAGCAGAGAAGCAGCATTGTTCTTTTTGGAGAGCAGTGGCTTTCTCTTTGCAACCCTGCCATGCACACCATTGTCGTTCAGTGTTCTCCTGATGGTGGACTCATGAACATTAACATTAGCCAATGTGAGAGAGGCCTTCAGTTGCTTAGAAGTTACCCTGGGGTCCTTTGTGACCTCACTTACTATTACACACCTTGCTCTTGGAGTGATCTTTGTTGGTCTACCACTCCTGGGGAGAGTAACAATGGTTTTGAATTTCCTCCATTTGTACACAATCTGTCTGACTATGAATTGGTGGAGTCCAAACTCTTTAGAGATGGTTTTGTAACCTTTTCCAGCCTGATGAGCATCAACAATGCTTTTCCTGAGGTCCTCAGAAATCTCCTTTGTTCGTGGTATGATACACTTCCACAAACAGGTGTTGTGAAGATCAGACTTTGATAGATCCCTGTTCTTTAAATACAACAGGGTGCCCACTCACACCTGATTGTCATCCCATTGATTGAAAACACCTGACTCTAATTTCACCTTCAAATTAACTTCTAAACCTAGAGGTTCGCATACTTTTGCCACTCACAGATATGTAATATTGGATCATTTTCCTCAATAAATAAATGACCAAATATAATATTTTTGTCTCATTTTTTTTAACTGGGTTCTCTTTATCTACTTTTAGGACTTGTGTGAAAATCTGATGATATTTTAGGTCATATTTATGCAGAAATTTTGAAAATTCTAAAGGGCTCACAAACTTTCAAGCACCTCTGTACATAATGTGTAATAAAAATATAACGTGTCTTGGAAAAAAAGATAGCATTGATCTTTAAAACTTGATCAATGCAGTTTAATACAGTACATATATTACTTGATCCATAATCTGTTTCAAGCCATAATCTATGTAACAGCCAGGGCCAGTTCTTACACTGTTGTAAAAGAATCACTATCCTTCTAATTTTTTTTTTTAATTTTTGTTTTAGTTATTACTTCAGAGTATATAATTACTATTTTGACAGTTTTAGCTCAGTACACATAAAATAACAGAAATTCATAACAACTTTAATTTAGTAAATTATATGAATACTTCATTTTGATGTTGCCAGTCCTGTAGTTGATGTATATATTTCTAATGATTGGTAATTCAGGTATGTTCAAAGATATGACTCCTAACAAACTAACAGAGAGCCATAATGATTATAAGGGTCATTTTGGACATATGAATACAACGTCCTTATGTACAACCCCGATTCCAAAAAAGTTGGGACAAAGTACAAATTGTAAATAAAAACGGAATGCAATGATGTGGAAGTTTCAAAATTCCATATTTTATTCAGAATAGAACATAGATGACATATCAAATGTTTAAACTGAGAAAATGTATCATATAAAGAGAAAAATTAGGTGATTTTAAATTTCATGACAACAACACATCTCAAAAAAGTTGGGACAAGGCCATGTTTACCACTGTGAGACATCCCCTTTTCTCTTTACAACAGTCTGTAAATGTCTGGGGACTGAGGAGACAAGTTGCTCAAGTTTAGGGATAGGAATGTTAACCCATTCTTGTCTAATGTAGGATTCTAGTTGCTCAACTGTCTTAGGTCTTTTTTGTCATATCTTCCATTTTATGATGCGCCAAATGTTTTCTATGGGTGAAAGATCTGGACTGCAGGCTGGCCAGTTCAGTACCTGGACCCTTCTTCTACGCAGCCATGATGCTGTAATTGATGCAGTATGTGGTTTGGCATTGTCATGTTGGAAAATGCAAGGTCTTCCCTGAAAGAGACGTCATCTGGATGGGAGCATATGTTGCTCTAGAACCTGGATATACCTTTCAGCATTGACGGTGTCTTTCCAGATGTGTAAGCTGCCCATGCCACATGCACTAATGCAACCCCATACCATCAGAGATGCAGGCTTCTGAACTGAGCGCTGATAACATCTTGGGTCGTCCTTCTCCTCTTTAGTCCGAATGACACGGCGTCCCTGATTTTCCTAAAGAACTTCAAATTTTGATTCGTCTGACCACAGAACAGTTTTCCACTTTGCCACAGTCCATTTTAAATGAGCCTTGGCCCAGAGAAGACGTCTGCACTTCTGGATCATGTTTAGATATGGCTTCTTCTTTGAACTATAGAGTTTTAGCTGGCAACGGCGGATGGCACGGTGAATTGTGTTCACAGATAATGTTCTCTGGAAATATTCCTGAGCCCATTTTGTGATTTCCAATACAGAAGCATGCCTGTATGTGATGCAGTGCTGTCTAAGGGCCCGAAGATCATCGGCACCCAGTATGGTTTTCTGGCCTTGACCCTTATGCACAGAGATTCTTCCAGATTCTCTGAATCTTTTGATGATATTATGCACTGTAGATGATGATATGTTCAAACTCTTTGCAATTTTACACTGTCAAACTCCTTTCTGATATTGCTCCACTATTTGTTGGCGCAGAATTAGGGGGATTGGTGATTTCTCTTCCCATCTTTACTTCTGAGAGCCGCTGCCACTCCAAGATGCTCTTTTTATACCCAGTCATGTTAATGACCTATTGCCAATTTACCTAATGAGTTGTAATTTGGTCCTCCAGCTGTTCCTTTTTTATACCTTTAACTTTTCCAGCCTCTTATTGCCCCTGTCCCAACTTTTTTGAGATGTGTTGCTGTCATGAAATTTCAAATGAGCCAATATTTGGCATGAAATTTCAAAATGCCTCACTTTCGACATTTGATATGTTGTCTATGTTCTATTGTGAATACAATATCAATTTTTGAGATTTGTAAATTATTGCATTCCATTTTCATTTACAATTTGTACTTTGTCCCAACTTTTTTGGAATCAGGGTTGTATATTTTTCAGGCAAGATGGCGCTCTCCAGAGGGTGACATCACAGAGCTCTCCGAGTCAAGTTACTTCTTTGTCTTCTTTTCCTTCTTACTTTTTTGTGCCGAGTTAAGACACACTCTACTAACATTTTCTATGATCGGGCGACCTTATTACAGCTGAGAGAGTGGAGTCATTTAGGACTTTTCGACCACAGCATGCTGGAATCCTACCCTGAGCTAACATGCTATGCTGACTCAATGCTAGGCCGGCCCCCGACAGGGAGCTCTCCTGAGAACAACAGGCCGAAGTGGAGGCGCGGCAGATGGGGAGTAGCTGACCGAAGGCTCCAGCACTTGGTTAGCAATGGAAGGCTAACCCTCCCAGTTATATTATTTGCAAACGTTCAGTCTCTGCAAAATAAAATGGATGAACTCCATGCTCGGATTTCCATGCAGAAGGATAGTCAAGATTGCTCCATATTGTGTTTCTGTGAAACCTGGCTGGGGGAGAGGACACCCGACGAGGCAATAACACCAGATGGCTACATAGTCTTCAGAGAGGACCAATGCGCTGCAGAAAGTGGCAAGACTTGCGGAGGAGGAACGGCCGCCCTCATGAAACAATCCTGGTGTACTGACTGTAAGATCATCTCAAAATCTTGTTCTGAAAATATTGAATATCTGACTTTGAAGCTACGACCATTTTATCTGCCCAGAGAACTGCAATGCATCACTGTGAGTGACATGTACATCCCCCCTTCTGCCAAGGAGGAGGCTGCACTGAAGGAGCTACATGACATGATCAATGAGCATCAAAACACGTATCCTGATGCTGCAATCATTATTCTGGGAGAGTTTAACCATTGCAATCTCTGGAAAAACATGCCTAAACTGCATCAGTTTTTGACTTTCCCCACCAGGGGAAATAAAACACTGGATCACTGCTACAGCAACATCAGAAACGCCTTCTCAGCTGAACCAAAACCCCATTTTGGAAAGTCTAACCACCTAGCAGTCTGGCTCAAACCAGTTTATAACAAAAGGCTCAAGACAAAACCAGTCACAGTCAGAACAGTTAACACCTGGACTGAAGGTGCACAGGCTAGCCTACAGAGCTGCTTAGAGGCCACAGACTGGAGCACTTTCAAAGAGGCCACTAATGACATCCACGAATACACAGAGACTGTGAGCGACCACATCAGCTGGTGCATGTCCATATGTGCACCTCCCAGGACTGTGCGTATGTTCCCCAACCAAAAACCCTGGTTTAATGGGGATGTAAAACAGAAAATCAGGAAGCAGCGGGAGGCCTTCAAGTCAGGAGATCAAGTGGAGTATAAGAGAGCCCGGTACGAGCTGCAGAAATACATCAGAGCAGCAAAAAGGGCTCACTCCCAAAAACCTGAAAGCTACTACCTCAACCACAACACATGTGGCAGGGAATCCAGTCTGTCACAAACTATAGGAGAACCACAGCAACCACAGACCCCTGAGATGCCACCCTGCCAGACAGCCTTAACACCTTCTATGCCAGGTTCGACAGGCTGAATACGGATACACCCTCGAAAGCCCCTTGTGACCCTACAGACACTGCCTTTCAGGTGACACACACACAGGTCCTGAAGGCTGTGAAGAAGGTGAACTCCCACAAGGCTGTGGGACCTGACGAAGTTCCTCCCAAAGTTCTGAAGGCCTGTGGGGAACAACTAGTTGGTGTGTATGCTGACATCTTCAACTTGTCATTATCTCAGGCTGTAGTCCCCTGTATTTTCAAATCTTCCACTATCATACCAGTCCCCAAAAGACCAGACACATTCACCCTAAATGACTTCAGGCCAGTGGCACTCATATCAGTCACCATGAAGTGCCTAGAAAAACTAGTCCTCACACACATCAATCACATGGTCCTGGACACTGTAGCCCCCTTCAGTTTGCCTACTGCCCCAATCGGTCAGTGGATGATGCAGTAGCAATAGCCCTACACCACACTCTGCAACACCTGGAAAGCAGCAGAACGTATTCTAGGATGCTCTTCCTGGACTACAGTTCTGCCTTCAATACCATCCGCCTGGGCAAGCTGATCGAGAAGCTTACAGACCTTGGCGTCCCAACTCCCACCTGCAACTGGATTCTGGACTTCCTGACATAAAGACCACAGGTGGTGAGAATGGGCGGACAGGTGTCTGGTGAGCTCACAGTCAGTACAGGATCTCCACAGGGCTGCTGCCTTAGCCCCAAACTCTTCACCCTGTACACCCATGACTGTGTCTCCACCCAGGACAACACCTTCACATCAAATATGCTGATGACACCACTATCCTGGGGCTCATCAAAGGGGGAGACGAGTCAGGGTACAGGACCCTGGTAAACAACATTCTTGTCTATGGAGAGGAGAACGACCTCATCCTCAACACAGACAAGACCAAAGAAATAATACTGGACTTTAGGAAGAATCCTCCCTGTATACAGCCTCTCATCATCAAAGGGACTGAGGTGGAGAGGGCCGACAGCTACAGATTCCTGGGACTGCAAGTTACATCTGACCTGAGCTGGACTCTTAACACCACAGCCACAGTGAAAAAAGCCCAGCAAAGGCTTTATTTCATCAGGCTGCTCAGGAAAGCTGGTCTGAACCATCGCCCTCTTACCCTGGCCTACAGAGGACTGATAGAGAGCATCCTCACCGCAGGCATCACCGTCTGGTACGGCAACACCACACAGGCAGAGAGGAAGGCTCTGCAAAGAGTTATAAAGACTATGGAGAGGATCATAGGGACAAAACTTCCTTCCATGGACTCTATGTATGTGCAGCGCTGTCGGAAAAGAGCAGAGAGAATCATCAGAGACTCACTCCACCCAGTTCACTCTCTGTTCAGACACAAACACTGCATGTACAACCTGAGACACAGCAGATCAGACAGCATCATCACTCATAGAACACGGTTCTTCAACAGCTTATTCCCTGCCACAGTCAGACTGATGGCAAAACAAAATTATTGAATAAGTGTAACAATAGGTCCAGGGTTCTCCACGGATTGAAAATATAGGGGGGTGGGGGTCAATCGGATGGCCTTGAAACAGATTTGCATAAATTTACATATGTCATTTGCATAAATTTTGCATAAAATAATCTCAAATAGTAATCATTTAGAAAAGAGGAATCAATTGGACCGATACAAAATCAATTTGGATTGATGTTTTTGATGTCGACAGTGGAACGCTTACGCGTAAAACCGAATTGCTCAAGAGACATTTCGACAGAGTGTACGCACTTCAAGAGCTACAGTAACACTGACAGCCAGGTTATATCCTCACGGTTTTATAGGCAATATCACGCTTGCCGCACCAACTTTGAACTTTTTGTTTTTATCCTTTATTTCTCTGCCGACAATAACAATCAGTTATCTCGAACTTGGTGTCGATTCACACATGTTATTATAAAGGCGTGTTATCTCCCGGCGCAAGAACAATGTGTCAAAAACACCGAAGTGTGAAACGCTTTTCTTAGACTATAATCGTCAGACTGACTAAACTAATTGCTGGTAAATGAGTTTCACACTCGGGTGTTGTCGCGTTGTCGGTACTCCAACAGAGAAAGGCTATCTGTCACAAAGAAAACAAAGGGACGTCTCTTCCTCATACCTGCCAACCGTGAAAAAATTTTATGAGTACAATTTTACAATTTCATGAGTACCCCCCCCCCCCCCCCCCCGCGTCAACCTCACCCCAACCTGGCGCGCATGTGCCCCCACAGACCACAACCAGCAGACCAAAAACACACTTTCAATCCAGTTTTATTGATTGACCTTGGGAACATAGTCCAGTTTTGTAAAACATTCCTATTGATAGACTTTGGGAAACTGTTATTGATGGCTCTTGGGAACTTCCTTCCATTTTGAAAAGCACAACAAACATTAAATACATGTGCAAATGAAATGAAATTAAACCAGAGCCACTCTTTTAAAATAAATAACAACACATTAAACTAATACAGTATGTAAAAAAGGCACTTTCAACACAAAACATGGTATACACAAATTTCCCATGCAATAGGTTTAGACTTTTGCATTTTTTAACATGTTGGAAGTATATTGCATTATACAGTACACTGCAGTATTTTGTAGTATGCCTTTTTCATGTGCAAACTATTGCATTTGCATTCGAAATATTGCATTTACTGCAGTAATACTGTATAAAAAAGCATTTGATACTGCAGTACCACGCAGGTTTTTTCATAAGAGGGATGACCAGTTTTCGACTTCACATCATCTGCAAACATTCTAGGCTACCATTGACAGAAGTTACCGACTGCCCTTAAGATATACAACACGCTACGTTTTGTTGAGCACATCAATAAAGTGGTACTTATAGTGATTCAATGAGAGCGCGAGAGGAATTGTAATCAGGTTTCGTTGGTTACCGCATCGAATATGCAACCTCGAGTGACGGCTTCGAAGTTA
Organism: Neoarius graeffei; assembly: GCF_027579695.1. NCBI lineage: Eukaryota > Metazoa > Chordata > Actinopteri > Siluriformes > Ariidae > Neoarius > Neoarius graeffei. The sequence goes on from NC_083573.1 coordinate 82,201,494, forward strand.
AATGAAGAACTAGCCTGTACTGTTGGTGTTGTAAATGCACAAAATAACAGCTAGGAAGCTCTTGAGTACACGTGAAACACAACCGTTTCTGTTACAAATATAAAAACGACGTCTCTAACCAACGTTTCAATCCCCGACTCACTCTAGCCACCTGGCTGCACCGCTGCACTCAAATCAGAGATGCGAAGGAGGAAGGGGAGGGGGTGAAGAGGGCAGAGCCACACGCTCTGGAGGAGGGGCGGGGGGATTCGGCAAAGCGTTCCATTCTGGCTTTGAGTTTTCTCACAGATCAGCGGTATCAACTTCAGCGAGAACTTGACTGAAATGCGAGTTCGGACGATATGCATACTTTTTAATGTGAAAACGTACAGTCGTACAATGAGGTAAAAATTCGTAGCAGCTACGCAAGATGCGTACAGGTTGGCAGGTATGCTTCCTTTTGTAAAGGGGCAGCAGAAATTAAACAGGGGCAGGAATCACAGAAAGTAGGGCGGCCCGCACCTCTAAAACCCCTCGTGGAGAACCCTGAGGTCTGTGAAGATTCTCAGTCATCCAGGTCATAGTAACTGTGGGTGGTAAAAGAGAGCAACTGGACTTGCTTGAAGATGCTTGAAGACATTTCACCTCTCATCTGAAAGGCTTCTTCAGTTCTGTCTGACTAGTAGGGAGTATCAGGTATTTATCCTCTCGTGGATGAAAAGCTCATCTAAGGTGTCATTGAGACATCCTGTTGGTGTGGGTCACTGGGGGCTGGATGTGAACGGCCTCGAGAGTCATTAGGGTGATCAATGGATTGCCCGTTAAGGTGATCAATGGAATGCTGATTCTCTCTGTCCTCTTGTGAGTCACTCAGGACCTGTCCACACGGCAATGGATTCAGGTGAATCTGATAAAATTGTTTATCGTTTCGGCCTGGCGTCCACACGGCACCGGCGTTTTGGGTGCCCCAAAACGAAATCTTTTGAGAACAGGTTCCAGAGTGGAAAGATCTGGCAACAGCGCCATTGCGAAGTCGTCTGGATGAGTAGAACGGATTTGTTTATGATGACATCACAACCACATGTGCTTCACGCCGGGTAGAAGTGTAACAAACTCGATGCGAGTTGTCAACAAATCCTATAACTTGGTTCATGAAACGCGCTTACAAAATATTTTCACTGTGAATATTTATTGTGTAATGGTGCAAAGTGAGAAAGAGAGAGAGCGAGAGAGTAGCCCTTAAGGCAGAGTCAATCCCGCCAGCAAAAATAGGGAAAAAAAAGGGAGCGATCTCACCTCTTCAGATGTTGGTTTAAGTCCTACAATACATTCCTCAAAAAGGGCGTAGAAGAACAAATTAATCCATCAACGTGTAGCATTCAATTTATTCCGGACCATTAAAGACGCCGCCTTCTGCGTAGAATCAGACGTCATCCTCGCCGCCATATTGGATGGGGCAAAGCGGAGAATAAAGATGCCTCATTCATGTGCTGCTTTTAACTGTACCAACAGGTTTGCCGTCCAAACGAGATCACATGGGATTACCTTTCACAGGTGAGGCTGGAAAAATACTTTTCATTGTATTTGGTCATTATAACGTAATTTTACGAACAGATTTTTCTGACTGTGGCTAATATGAAGTCTCGCGCATAATAGTTTATGCGCATGCATCCTTACTTCTTCTATTATTCTGGTGTCTCCGATGGGACTGTCTTACAGCGCACCTAGAGGTGTGGCATGTGTATTGCATCGTTTTCAGCAAGCGTTGCGTTGCCATATGTACCTGATATTTTACTGATCCGTTGCCCATGTGGATGCGATATATTTTTTTTTAAATCTCATTGCCATTGTCATGTGGATGTAGCCTCAGTGCGTTTACATGCACATAGAGAGAATCGAATTTCTGCCGTTGCTCGACTGAAATTGAAGTTCAAAATGCCATGTATACACCTTAATTCGGATGAAATTGAACCGAACTTGATTTCTCGGAATCGAGCTACACGACCTAGATTATGCGATTTCTGCCGAGCTACTTAGTGCATGTATACCCTATTGAGCTACATATTCGAGCTACTTACTTCAGCACTGCCCCTTCCGGAAGTGACGAGTGACGAGACCACAAGCGGGAAACACAACAGCCTCAGTCGGCATGACAATGGCATGAATCTTTTCTTTTTGTGGCATTGTTTGCACTGTTAAAATTTAGCTCACTTACTGTATCACCAAATACATCTGTACAGCTGTTGCATACCTGTGAATTGTGTACATAAACAAGTCACTGTATTTGTGTGTGTGTGTGTGTGTGTGTGTGTGTATATATATATATATATATATATATATATATATATATATATATATATATATATATATATATATAATGTCCAACATCTGAAGAATGTCAATAAAAACAAAACAATTTAACTTTTTGTGTGTTTATTAAGACATAAATTAAATTGTAAGCAAAAAAAAAATTTTTGTAAGCAAAACAATGGACTTTAGAAAAATATACAATTGTGCAAAATAAGTTGTCTTACAAAACAGTGGTCTGCGCAGGACAGTTTGTAGCCATACAGTCTGTTAGAGCAAGCCTAACAGCTTGAGCACGGAACTTGTGAACACGGAACTGCCAGTGTTGCCAGATTGGGCGGTTTTAAGTGCATTTTGGCGGATTTGAACATGTTTTGGGCTGGAAAACGTCAGCAGTATCTGGCAACACTGCTGATAACTTTGTTTATACTCTTGAATAGCTCTTCTTCATGATGACAACAGGAAGTGTACCAACACGATGGAGCATGTAGCGCCACCTGTGGCTCAGGTGCACAATGTACCTCACACAATAGCTCGATTTCCTTGTGTGCATGTAGGATTGGATTTCTCTGGGACCCCTGCTGGGACCCTTAGCTCGATTACCGACAGTAGCTCGATTTGGATGTGCATGTAAATGCACTGACTGAAAACAGCTGGGTTTTGGTGTGCATTCAGTTGTCTGGGAAGTGTGCCAATGACTGCATTGTAGGTGGCTGATAAATGATGTCTTAGACCCCCACCTCCAAGGGACTTAACTTTGCAGTTTCACCAGAGCAGATACCAGTGGTAGATCTCATCACAGCCACAGAGTCAGCCATCAGAAACAACAATCTGACCAACACAGAGGCAGAACAACTTAGACTGAAGATATCAGCTGCTCTGTCCAGTGCAAAAGCACCCCCCTCCAACCTCACCAGCCAAGAAAGGAGGGCTCTTACATTGCTTCAAAGAGACCGGGACATCACCATCCTTCCTGCTGACAAAGGGAGATGCACAGTGGTGCTAAACACAGCAGACTACCACTCAAAGATGACCAGTCTCCTCAGCGACACAACCACCTATGAAACCTTAAGGCAGGACCCCACCAGTTGTTACAAAAAGAAAGTTGTTAGCTGCCTGCAACAACTAGAAAAGGACCAAGCCATCAACCGATCTCTGTACTACAGATTGTACCCTGGGGAAGCTGTTCCTCTCATATACAGACTCCCCAAGATTCACAAGGAAGGAGCTCCAACCAGACCTATCATCAGCAGTATAAACTCTGTCACCTATAACATTGCCAAACACCTAGCCACCATCCTGGCTTCTCTTGTTAGGAATATGCTACATCACATTAAAAACTCCCAAGATTTTGCTACTAAAGTTGCAGACCTCAAACTAGACTTAGATGAAACCATGGTTTCTTATGATGTCACTTCTCTTTTCGCCTGCATTCCCACCACAGAAGCAGTTGAATCTGTTAGAAAACGACTCCTTCAAGACAACACCTTACTGGATAGAACGAACCTCACCACGGACCAGATTTGCACCTTGCTTGACCTCTGCCTGACTACCACTTATTTCCAGTTTAATGAAAGTTTCTACAGACAGAAGCATGGATGCGCCATGGGCTCACCGGTGTCCCCTATTGTGGCCAATCTTTACATGGAGGAAGTGGAACATAAAGCTTTGACCACTTTTTCAGGATTTGCTCCCAGCCACTGGTTCAGATATGTGGACGACACCTGGGTTAAAATCAAAACCCATGAAGTGGAAGCCTTCTCTAAGCACATCAATGCAGTGGATATCAACATCAATTTCACTCGAGAGGACGTCAGTGGGAATAATCTAGCCTTCTTGGATTGTGATGTACACATTAGACAAGACAGAAGCCTTTGCATTGAGGTCTACCGGAAACCCACACACACAGACCAGTACCTACTCTTTGACTCTCACCACCCACTGGAAAACAAATTGAGGGTTATTAGGACCTTGCAACACAGGGATCAGAACATCCCTACAATGGTAGAGGGAAAAGAGAAGGAGCAGAATCACATCAAGAAAGCACTTCAGAACTGCGGGTATCCCAACTGGTCTTTCTTCAAGAGCAGAAAAAGGAACATAACAGACAAGGAGGATAACAGGAACAAATGCAATAACATTGTCATTCCCTACATTTCTGGTCTGTCTGAGAAACTCAGGAGGATCTTCTACAAACACAACATTCCGGTACATTTCAGACCCAGTAATACCCTGAAGCAGAAACTGGTCCACCCTAAGGACAGAATAGCCAGACACAAACAGGACAACTTAGGCTACATCCACACGACAACGGCAACGAGATGTTATTTAAAAATATATCGCGTCCAAATGGGCAACAATCAGTAAAATATCAGGTCCATATGGCAACGCAACGCTTGCTGAAACGATGCAATACACATGCCACACCTCTAGGGGCACTGTAAGACGGTCCCTTCGGAGACACCAGAACAATAGAAGAAGTAAGGACGCATGCGCATAAACTATTATGCACGAGACTTCATATTAGCCACAAAGTCAGGAAAATCTGTTCGTAAAATTACATTATAATGACCAAATACAATGAAAAGTATTTTTCCAGTCTCACCTGTGAAAGGTAATCCCATGTGATCTCGTTTGGACGGCAAACCTGTTGGTACAGTTAAATGCAGCTAATCTTTATTCTCCGCTTTGACCTATCCAATATGGCGGCGAGGATGACATATGATTCTACGCGGAAGGCGGCATCTTTAATGGTCCGGAATAAATTGAATGCTACACGTTGATGGATTAATTTGTTGTTTCTCACCTGTGAAAGGTAATCCCATGTGATCTCGTTTGGACGGTAAACCTGTTGGTACAGTTAAACGCAGCACATGAATCTTTATTCTCCGCTTTGACCTATCCAATATGGCGGCGAGGATGACGTATGATTCTATGCGGAAGGCGGCGTCTTTAATGGTCCGGAATAAATTGAATGCTACACGTTGATGGATTAATTTGTTGTTTCTCACCTGTGAAAGGTAATCCCATGTGATCTCGTTTGGACGGTAAACCTGTTGGTACAGTTAAACGCAGCACATGAATCTTTATTCTCCGCTTTGACCTATCCAATATGGCGGCGAGGATGACGTATGATTCTACGTGGAAGGCGGCGTCTTTAATGGTCCGGAATAAATTGAATGCTACACGTTGATGGATTAATTTGCTCTTCTACGCCCTTTTTGAGGAATGTATTGTAGGATTTAAACCCACATCTGAAGAGGTGAGATCGCTCCTTTTTTTCCCTATTTTTGCTGGCGGGATTGACTCTACCCTAAGGGCAGAGTCTCTCTCACTTTGCACCATTACACAATAAATATTCACAGTGAAAATATTTTGTAAGCGCGTTTCATGAACCAAGTTATAGGATTTGTTGACAACTCGCATCGAGTTTGTTACACTTCTACCCAGCGTGAAGCACTCACAGTCATGTGGTTGTGACGTCATCGTAAACAAATCCGTTCTACTCATCCAGACGACTTCGCAACGGCAACGTTGCCAGATCTTTCCACTCTGGAACCCGTTCTCAAAAAGATTGCGTTTTGGGCACCCAAAACACCAGTGCCGTGTGGACACCAGGCCTAAACGATAAGCAATTGTATCGGAGTCACCTGAATCCGTTGCCGTGTGGACAGGGCCTTAGTGTATGCAATTCAGTGCAGTGAGGAATGCACTGACTTGTATATTGGGCAAACAAAACAACCGCTTCACAGGCGTATGGCTTAACACAGAAGATCCAGTTCCTCAGGCCAGGACTCTGCTGTCTACCTTCATCTTAACGACAAAGGGCACTCATTTCAGGATTGCATCGTACGCATTTTAGCCAGAGAGGATCGTTGGTATGAGCGAGGAGTTAAAGAAGCCATTTTTGTCAACCTGGAATGGCCATCACTGAACAGAGGTGGGGGTCTAAGACATCATTTATCAGCCACCTACAATGCAGTCCTTGGCACACTTCCCAGACAACTGAATGCACACCAAAATCCAGCTGTTTTCAGTGACTCACAAGAGGACAGAGAGAATCAGCATTCCATTGATCACCTTAATGGGCAATCCATTGGTCACCCTAACGACTCTCAAGGCCGTTCACATCCAGCCCCCAGTGACCCACACCAACAGGATGACTCAACAACACCTTAGATGAGCTTTTCATCCATGAGAGGATAAATACCTGATACTCCCTACTAGTCAGACAGAACTGAAGAAGCCTTTCAGATGAGAGGTGAAACGTCTTCAAGAATCTTCAAGCAAGTCCAGTTGCTCTCTTTTACCACCCACAAGTGTAACAATAACCATTACTACCTCACTTCACTTGTCATATGCAATATGTGATATATTATTATCTGTGAAACAGGATTATGTGTCATATACCCTTTGATAAATGTGCAATATTTTAACTGTGCAATATCCCCACATAACTTTCATTCCCCTCCCAAAACATGCAATATTTCCATATAACTTTCCCCTCTTTTAATAATCCAGGAACAGCACTCAGGACTAGCCTTTATTTTATTACTGTTATTTAACATTTGCCCTCTCCTTCTGTTTAATACTTGTATTTAAAATTTTGTGCCTATAACTTTTTTCTCCCCCCCCCCAATGTATTGTATAATGTTTCTATATTTTATATTTTTATTATAGTGTTTTATTTTCTAATCTGTTGACTGAGAGAGCCCTGCACAAAAATTCCAATGTGTCTGAACTGTTGGTTTATGCACAAATGGCAAATAAAAAAAACCCTTGACCTATACAATAATACAACAGCCTGCAGTTCATTATATTACGATGGTATTCCTATTGGGAACCACAGAGACTGGTTTGATGAGAACAACCTGCTGATACAAGACCTGCTCAAGCACAAGCGAGAGTGCTTTCAAGCCTTCCTCCAAAAAGACACACCAGAGAACCGCAAACACTACAGCTCATCCTGCAGCCAGTGCCAGCAAAAGCTGCGTTGTATACAGAACCAGTGGTGGTTAGACAGAGCTGCTGAAATTGAGTCCTATGCCCAGCGCCATGATTCCTGTGGCTTATTTGAAGTCCTCTGTGTAGCCTCACAGCATAAGACAGGTGGAACTAACCCTATCAACTCAGCAGATGGAGTCCACCTATCTGAACCTCAAGACATCTTGGCTAGATGTAGAGAACACTTCAGTACACTCCTGAACCAGCAAGGCACAGCAAACATGTCAGTCTTAGATGACATTCCCTAGGAGGTCATCCAGGAGCTCAAGCATGAACCAACTCTGGATGAAGTTGAAAAGGCATTGCAACAGCTGAAACCAGGTAAAGCACCAGGTCCAGGTGGCATTCCTGCAGAAGTCTTGAAGGCTGGAGGACCCCTTCTCTTAAATGAATTGCACAAACTACTGCTGACCATCTGGGCAGAAGAAAGGGTGCCAAAAGAGTTTAAAAGTGTCATAATCGTCAAGCTGTTTACTTGTGGTAATTACCATGGCATAACACTGCTAGCTATGGTCGGAAAGCTGTATGCACACGTCATCCTCAACAGGATTTGGCCATCAATTGCTCCATTCACCCCTGAGGCCCAGTGCAGTTTTCAACCAGGATGCTCCACCATAGACATGATGTTTGCCCTCCGCCAATTACTGGAGAAAAGCTGTGAATAACACCAGGAATTGTACCTGATATTTGTTGATCTTGTCAAGGTGTTTGACACTGTAAACAGAGAGGTCCTGTGGCAACTACTACTGCGCATCAGAATACCACCGAAAGTAGTTAACATCATCTGCAGTTTCCATGAAGGAATGCAAGCCCAGGTCTTAGTAGACGGAGATATGACTGAATCTTTCGAGGTTTCATCTGGATTGAGACAAGGCTGTGTCCTGGCACCAACTCTGTTTATCCTCTACTTCTCCTTTGTGTTACGCCACAACCAGAAGTCAATGGATAACTTTGGAGTAGATATCAGATACAAACTTGATGGCCAGTAGTTCAATCTTAGATGACTAAAGACCAAATCCACCAAGGTTGCGAGGTTGGATGATTTCCTGTTTGCAGATGATGCTGCCCACAGTACAAAACAGCTCAAAATCACTTCAAAATAAGGCCACTGCCATCAATAAGACATGCAGTGACTTTGGTCTTACAATCAGTAAGCTAAAAACAGAAGTGATGCACTTCCCGCAAAATGATGGTGTCCAACCTATTACCATTGACAATCATCAGCGAACACAGGTGGTGAATTAACTGTTGATGCATCATTGGATGCAGAAATCAAGAGACGACTGGCCAGAGGAGTAGCTGCATTTAAGTCACTCACAACTAGATGCTGGAACTGGAGAGGCTTGACTATAACAACCAAAGTGGCAGTGTACAAAGCCATGGTATTGCCCTGTCTTTTGTATGGGAGCAAAACATGGAGCACCCTCACCCCACACATCCATCTATTAGAAATGTTCCATCAAAGGTCACTGAGGCAAATTCTGAAAAGCCAATGGTGGCACCACATTACCAACACAGAATTGCTACAAAGAGCCAAGACAACAACCACAGAGACCATGGTATGCAGCAACCGCCTCCATTGGTTAGGGCACATCTGCAGGATGCCTGATTACAGAATCCCAAAGCAGCTTCTCTTTGAAGAGTTTGCCCATGGAATTAGATCTCATGGACGCCCCAAGAAGCAGTGGAAAGACTGCGTGAAAGAGGATTTAAACATATTTAGCATTGATGACGACTGGTACAACACCACAGCCAACAGATCTGTGTGGAGAGACCACATTGACAGTGGAAAGACCTTGTCCAAGATGAGGCTACAACGGCGCTTGGAAGAGAGATGTCAGCGGCGCCACCGAAGGGCCACCCTTGCTCAGAGATTATGGGGACCATAAGAAGAAGACCATGACCCACTATTAATTGAACTTAAAGAGTTCATTACACTGAGATTGTTAATCACATACTATAACCATGGAAAAAGGAATATTGGTTGTGATCAGAACAGAAAATAATGAGTAATTAATTCAAAATAATGAAATGTTAATTTAAAATAATGAAATACTATCTTGAAATAATGGTATTCAGTCAATTTAAAGGGATGTGAAGTTAAGACATTATGAAGTTAAGATGTGAAATTAAAAAAAAATCTTGAAATTATAAGATATTAAGTTGAATGGATTCCATAAATAACAATAGGTTTATTATTTACATAAATATATAGATAGATGTAATTTATTGACCATCAAGGAAAATTTGGATGCTACAGTAATGTACATAAAAGTGAATTACTTTTACTTACTCAAAGACTCCATGTACACCTACAAAGACATCTTGGGGAAAAAACAACAACAATGTGGCCAGAAAGACTCACAATTTCTTAGGGTTTATGTGAAAAACATTCAGTGGTGTGTGGGATATGTGGATTATTGTTTAGCGATACTGTCCTATTTTCTCACTGAGTGACTCGGGACAAGGTCACATGCTGGAGAGAGGCATTGTAGAGTCTGATGGCAGTGAGCCCACAAAAATAACATTTCCCAGAACACCTTGGCAAAATGAACTCACTGTACCCACCTGAATCAATATTCAGATGTGGTATATAATAGAAGTAATATATTCTAAATCCTGAGGCATGGCTTATACATACTTAGCATTGCATAACATGTCAGACCTGCATTTCCACTCATCTTCAAATCCACTTCTGTTACTGGTCCTAAAGAGACCTCTTGGTGGGAGAGAAATTACCAGATTGCTGGTCTTTATCCTATAAAGGTTGACACATACTGCATTCCATAAAGCACCCAGTGACTTAATCAGGATAATGAATGAATGAATTAATTAATGAAAAGAAAAATAGTGAGTTTGTGAAAAAGACCCTTTATCAATTGTCTTATCTCATCAGGTGCAGACTGGTACACTTCTTTCAAAACACAAATCTTTGTTGCACATTCCAACCACTGAGAGATCAAGAGGAAGATGGGAATATAATTAAACCATGACTTATTTATAACCCGTGTAAATTGTCTTTGGGTTGTGCTTGAATCAGGCACACAAGGCAGCATTATGCAGTATGGTGCAGAAAATAGTGTTCTTTATTTTAGAAGTGAGGTGTGAGTGAAAGTTTGTGTGGGGAGCTCTTGGTGCTGTGGTGGTGATTATGGGAATGAAGTGGCTGGCTCTTGCTGGCTGGAGTGGTGCTGAGATGTCTAAGGGAGCACATCGGCCATGGCAGGCATGATTCCCTCATCCTCACTGTCTGAAGGCACAAAAAACAGGTATTTGTGAGTGAGGGCTTACTTCCTTCTGTTTGAGAGCAGTGCCATTTTATATTCCCTCAGGGGCTCATAGAAGGTAAATGATTAGCACGTTCCAGCTGTGCACAGTCAGCACGGCCTGTCCTCTGGAAATGTGTGTGCTGTTGGTCCACAATGTCGATGATGCTGACATCCTGAAGCAGATCATAGCAAGGAGGACAACACTGTCCCTTCAGCACCACCAAGGAGTGCTTGCCTGTTTGGACAAATGTGCCACTGGTATGTTGCCACAGTACCCACCCTTTCTGGAGAGGCCATCAATGTTGCTGTGATGAGCCCTAGGTACAATGTGTTGGACCTGAAACAAGAAGTTTTTAAGAGAGTGAAACCACCTAGTTACTCTACTGTTGGAGTCTTTGGTGCAGAACATCCACCAGAGCAGTGAATGGTCCAGTGTGAAGTGACCGGTGTGAAGTGGCATCCTGTCATGTAATAGTGCAGTTCCTCTACTGCCCACTTAATGGCCAGGGCTTCTCATTTGATGGCAGCATAGCTCTGCTCAGTTGGGGTCAGCTTATGGCTGGTGAACACGATGGAGATTTCCTCTCCAATGAAGACTTGAGACAGAACAGCGCCCAGGCCCATCTCTGAGGCATCTGTGTGGACCAGGAAATGGAGGCTGAAGTCTGGGTTTCTCAGCAGTGGGAAGCTGGTCAGTGCTGTCTTCAAGCTCTGGAAAGTCCATTCAGTGTCCTCACTCCAGACCTTCTCTGGCTCAACTTTTCTGGCAAGATCTGACAGGGGGAAGGTGAAAGAGGAGAAATTCGGGATGAATCATCTGCCAACCCCAAGAAGGCACACACCTGGCAGTTGGTAGTGAGATAGGGATAGCGCTTGATGGCCTCCACTTTTGATTCCTGTGGCTTCAGGAGCCCTCAGCCAATGCAATAGCCAAGGTACTCTGCCTCTTTGAGTCTGAGATGATGATTATGGGGTTTAGTGGTCAGCCCAGCTCTGCAGAATTCAGACAGCAGCTCCCTGAGATGGTGTAGGTGGTCCCTGCCAGATGGTGGAGTGGACGACCACATTATCAATGTAGATGGCTGCATACTGATGGTGGAGCCATAAGACGATATCCATGAGCCTCTGAAACATCACTGGGGCTCCATGAAGGCCAAAGAGAAGGACCCTGTACTGCAAGTGCCCACTGACATTGCTGAAGACAGTCTTCAGCCTAGCCATCAGATGTCAAACATACCTGCCATAGCCCTTTGTCAGGTCCAATGTGTATATGAATCTCCCCAGCCTTACAACAAGGTCATCCACACATAGAAGGGGGTAGCTGTTGAACTCAGAGATGGCATTCAACTTCTTTAAGTCATTGCACAGCCAAAAAAGACTTCTGCTGTTGGGCACGACAATGATCAGGCTGGACGAATGGCTGGTGGATTCCTTAATGACCCCTTCCTGAAGCATCTTTGTCACTTCCTTCTCAATAACCTGGCGGCATGCCTTTAGAAACTGGTAGGTCTGTTGCCTGAAGATAGTGTGAGGAGGGGCCTTTATATCATATTGCACAAGGCAAGTCTGCTTAGGCGTTGCTGAGGACACATCTCCAAACCAATCCCCTAACTCCTTGTTGTTGCTGGGTGGGGGTTAGGTCCTCCTCCACATGGACCCACTCATCCAAAGAGAGACAGGAGCCACTACGAGAGCATGATGGGCCTCAACACAACATTTCAAAAAGTTAACATGATATAATTTTGTTGTTGTACTCTTACCAAACTACTGCAAGTGGTAGTTGACTGGACCTACTCTCTCCATGATGGTGTAGGGGCTTTGCCAATGTGCCATGAACTTTCAGCTTCTCTGGGGAGGAGCAGGAGCATGTGGTCACCAGACTTGAACTCCCTGGGCTGAACGGGGCAGTTATAGGTGCAGCTTTGCTCAGCCTGGGCCAGTTGCAGATGTTCCCTGACAATGGACAGAACTTTGTCACTCTGAGCCTGCATGTCTTGGGTGTACTCAATGACAGACTGATAGGGTGATGGCTGCTCCACCCAGGCCTCTCTGGGAATGTTGAGTAGGTCCTTGGGCCTCCTACCAAACAGGAGCTCAATGGGGTGAACCCAGTGGATGCCTGAGGAGACTCTGAAATGGCAAAGAGGATAGAGGGCAGGAGTAGATTACAGCCTCAGCCCTCTTGGTCCACTATCCATTGAAGCATCCTCTTCAGGGTCTAGATGAATCTCTCCACCAGACCATCTGTTTGTGGGTGGTAGACACATGGCTGCATGTGTTTAATCTGCTGTAATTGGCACAAGCCAGCCTTCAACTTGTTAGCAGAGTGCATGCCCTGTCCAGTGAGCAGATCCTTTGAGATTCTCACCCTGTTGAACAGGAGGACTAGTTTTTGTGCAATATTCTTTGATGTGGTTTTATGGAGGGGGATGGCTTCAGTGTACCTCATTGCATAGCCCACCAGTACGAGAACATATTTGTGCTCCTGGGCAGACTTGGGCAGTGGCCCTACCAGGTCCATGCCCACCCACTCAAATGGGACATTGATGATGGGCATTATAATAAGGGGGCTGGTGTTGGCTTGTGTGGGGATGTCCTCTGACACTGGGGCCACTGCTGGAGAAAGTTAGTTACCTCAAAATTGCCCCCAACTAGTTGGGTGTGGGCCAGGTGCATGACGGTGTCAACTTTGGATTGGGCGATGATTAGAAGGTCGAGGATCACCCTTTGGCCATGCACATGCTCTCGGTCTTTAACATTGGTGATGCTGAAATGCCGAAGCAGAGCATAACGAGGACGACACTGTCCCTTCAGCACCACCAGAGCAGCATGGCAAGGACCACTTGCCTGTTTAGAGGCATGTGCTGTCAGTACGTTGTCAAACCTGACAGTAACAATTGCCAGAATGTGTAAATAATCCTCTCTCTCTCTCTCTCTCTCTCTCTCTCTCTCACACACACACACACACACACACACACACACACACACACACAGAAAGTGATACTCTTCATATGTCTTTCTTGCTTATTCTCCCTCAGAGAGTGATGGTATTAATAATTTCACTTCTGTGAAGTCCAAACTTTTAATGATATCCAGCTTGGCAAGGAATCACAAGATAGGGTTTCACTAGCAATCTTTAATGATTAAATTTATCAGAAGGATTTTTTTTTTTCAAGAAAAAAGTCAAATTCATGCAATTCTGAGAAATTCCCATTCTGTCATAGTCAGCTTTTCTAATCATTACAATAACAATTTACCCCTTTGTTCATGACCCTTTTCTTTTTATCTCTAGCTCTTTTTTTATTTATATAATTTTACCAGAATTAATGAGCCATTGAAATGCCTCAACAATAGATAACCTTTTTGTTAAAAGTTTGATGGATATAACAAGTGACTACAATTCACTGCCTGTAGCAGCCTCAGGACAAATGCCTGTATACCTGTATGGATACACTGTAAAGATAAATATTCAATGAATACTGTGAATTCAGGAGTTTTAGATTAAAAACTCTGGCAGATGGCCCAGGATTTGTGATTAATTCATCAAATTAAGGGCTATTACTTATCAGATGGTTCAGAGTGCAACATCAGTCATACTTGAAAAACTGCAAAAGGGTGTAAATTTGGTCTTGCTCTTAGGAATATGAATGAAAGTGAGCTATCAAGTGATCAAACATGAGAGCACTCACATCTTGAGTGTTGGCCAAGTAGTTAAGAGTGACCACAATTACAACAGGAAGAGTGTATCATCAACTTTGCTGAGTTTTATTAGATGCTTCCATTTGGATATGAATATTTTCCTCATCAAGGAAGTAATTGTTCTGTGAATAACCACGTCGAGCTTTGCATACAAAATGCAAACCACTGAAACTTTACTATAATTATTGTTAATAATTTGCCTACTCTATATGTTTTTCACTGTTGACGTAATGTGATTTTAATTTCGGTTCATAGTTTATTATCTATGTTATAGCTAAAATACCTTAATAGGTCCAAATAATTGAGCATCCACAGATTGTATATCTATACAAAAACTAGGACTATCATTACATCTTTCCTTTTATAGTTTCCCATTTTGGCAAGGAATGAAAGAGACTTGTTCAGATGAATCATGACACATTGCTGCGAGTAAATGTAGGAGCCATCAACTGTAGGTGCTGTATTTTTAATCATGAGCAAGTTCCAATCATTATCTCTGAATAATTTTGCTTCATCTGATTCCACCTGGTTAAGATCTTTAAGTCAAGAGAGAAAGTGAGTGTGACAGCTATGGTACCTCCAGAGAAATAATTTAAATGTCACATGAGCTAACAGTGATTTTATGTATATTTAACAGTCCATTATTCTGTTAAAATATCACAATTCTGTCACCAAAACCTTCTGTTTGCTTAGTTTTCCCCCAACACCTGCTCAGCATCCACCCTGGCCACACATCTTGATAATTTCTTAATCTTCTTAATCTTCGATAAATGTATAATCCCACTATCTTGTGTCACACAGAGGAAGAATGAATTCTGTTTTGAGTCTGACTCCTGTGAAGGCTTCTTCATCATGTCAACTCAGGGGAGGTTTTCTTTGCAGCTGTTGCTTTTGGCTTGCTCATTAGAATGTCTACTGTTAAAATTTGCTAGCCAAATACAATTTTACTGAATTGAATCGTTATTGCAACCTGTGTGTAGTTTGTTTATTTCCCAGCTCCTAGCAATTTTTAGTATGTTTGGATTTTCACCTTAACCGGTGGATTTGTCTCTATGTGGCCCTCAGTGGTATGGTCATGCAGCTCTACCCAGTTGGTGCTGAGCTAGAGTTACTGTTTGTGTGTTCTCCCTGTGTCCCTGGGGGTTTATTCCAGGTTCTCTAATTTCCTCCCACCTCCCAAAAAACATGGTGTTTGGTGGATTGACTGCTTTTAATTGCCCCAGGTGCAAATAAGTGTGCAGATGTCAGTGTGCATTTTGCCCTGCATAAGACCAGTATCCCATCTAGGGTGTATTCCCAAGTCATGCCCAATATTCTTGAGACTCAGGGTCTGCCACTACCCTGACCAAGATAAAATGGTTACTGAAGATGTATTAGTGTGTGACGTGGTTCTGGGATGACATTTGGTCAGTGTGCGTCCTAGTATGAGTATGTTAGCATGCTATGTCAGCTGTTTTTTATTTTATTTTATTTTTTACTTGCATTAGTTACTGTCTTTCACTTGAATATTTTGGTGTCAAACATACTACCTGAAGTGGAGCACTGAACTGCTCAGTGAATTAATGACTGATTAAACTCCTGAAGACCTGCTATTTAGCTAATCAGAGTCGGGAAACATTAACCTGCCCAGTGCTGAGGCCCTGCAGACCAAAAATTTATACCACTGTCTTAGAACTAAGGTCCTAAAGCTTCCTGATCCCACATGTGTCACTTCTGATCATTCAGTCAATAGCTGAATTATGTTTTTGAGGAAAAACTCAATGTAAACAAATGGCTTGTTGCCATTTGGCCACCTACTTAACATTTTTAATTTAACCAACTTGTTATGGATTGCTACAGACTTTCCCTCTGGGGAAGAAACACTCTCGCATTTTCTCTCTGTTTCTTTAATGGGGGGGGGGGGGGGACTAAACTAACAGTGCCAGTACAGATAAAATGAACAGAGTACATGACATTAAATTGAAAGGTCACAAGCAGCTGATTGCTTCCAGCTGCCTACAACAGACTTGTTCTTTTTAAGATGAAACATGTAGGAAGGCATAGTAGAATCTGTGTCGCATCCTGGAGTAAAAGATTCCATCAGGTGTAATGAACCCTCATTAGAGTAATGTATCCAGACGCCCTCTTAAGGTATGTGTTTCATGAAGAGCAAGAAATGATGATGATGATTAACCTTATGTAACACTGTTTGGCATTGGCATTGCTCATATTTGTAAGAGAGGAAATACAACTCCAATGTTGGATGTAGGAGATACAACCCCGATTCCAAAAAAGTTGGGACAAAGTACAAATTGTAAATAAAAACAGAATGCAATGATGTGGAAGTTTCAAAATTCCATATTTTATTCAGAATAGAACATAGATGACATATCAAATATTTAAACTGAGAAAATGTATCATTTAAAGAGAAAAATTAGGTGATTTTAAATTTCATGACAACAACACATCTCAAAAAAGTTGGGACAAGGCCATGTTTACCACTGTGAGACATCCCCTTTTCTCTTTAAAACAGTCTGTAAATGTTTGGGGACTGAGGAGACAAGTTGCTCAAGCTTAGGGATAGGAATGTTAACCCATTCTTGTCTAATGTAGGATTCTAGTTGTTCAACTGTCTTAGGTCTTTTTTGTCATATCTTCCGTTTTATGATGTGGCAAATGTTTTCTATGGGTGAAAGATCTGGACTGCAGGCTGGCCAGTTCAGTACCTGGACCCTTCTTCTACGCAGCCATGATGCTGTAATTGATGCAGTATGTGGTTTGGCATTGTCATGTTGGAAAATGCAAGGTCTTCCCTGAAAGAGATGTCATCTGGATGGGAGCATATGTTGCTCTAGAACCTGGATATACCTTTCAGCATTGATGGTGTCTTTCCAGATGTGTAAGCTGCCCATGCCACACACACACTAACGCAACCCCATACCATCAGAGATGCAGGCTTCTGAACTGAGCGCTGATACGTAACAACTTGAGTCGTCCTTCTCCTCTTTAGTCCGAATGACACAGCATCCCTGATTTCCATAAAGAACTTCAAATTTTGATTCGTCTGACCACAGAACAGTTTTCCACTTTGCCACAGTCCATTTTAAATGAGCCTTGGCCCAGAGAAGATATCTGCGCTTCTGGATCATGTTTAGATACGGCTTCTTCTTTGAACTATAGAGTTTTAGCTGGCAACGGTGGATGGCACAGTGAATTGTGTTCACAGATAATGTTCTCTGGAAATATTCCTGAGCCCATTTTGTGATTTCCAATACAGAAGCATGCCTGTATGTGATGCAGTGCCATCTAAGGGCCCGAAGATCATGGGCACCCAGTATGGTTTTCCGGCCTTGAACCTTACGCACAGAGATTCTTCCAGATTCTCTGACTCTTTTGATGATATTATGCACTGGAGATGATGATATATTCAAACTCTTTGCAATTTTACACTGTGGAACTCCTTTCTGATATTGCTCCACTATTTGTTGGCGCAGAATTAGGGGGATTGGTTATCCTCTTCCCATCTTTACTTCTGAGAGCTGCTGCCACTCCAAGATGCTCTTTTTATACCCAGTCATGTTAATGACCTTGTAGCGGTTCGTGTGGATGGGTGGAGCACAGAAGACGGCAGGACAGAGATCGGGTTGACAGAGGGTTTTATTGCCACACTTTTCAGTCTAACAACTGGTATGCACTTTACAGACACACACACACACTCGGCGTCTGGTTCGGGAAGAGCTCCCCTGCTCTCTGCTCTCCCTCTTTAAATAGGGCATGGTCACTGGGAAGACACACACAAACACAGGTTAATTGACCTCAGGTGTAGTGATTCTGCCACTTACCTTCCCTGACTCCACCCTTCTGTCACAGACCGGCGCTTGACCATGCCCCCGCTGCCACATACCCCCACCGCCCGACTCAGGCCGGGCGGCCATCCGGCCTGCAGCCGACTCCCCCCCCAACTTGACTGGAGAGGAAGTCCGCCATGACCATCTGCACCCCTGGCCTGTGGACCACCTTGAAATTAAAGGGTTGGAGTGCCAGATACCAACGGGTGATCCGAGGATTGGCATCCTTCATGCGGTGGAGCCACTGGAGGGGTGCGTGGTCCAAACAGAGGGTGAAAGGGCACCCCAGCAGGTAGTAACGGAGGGCGAGGACTGCCTACTTGATGGCCAGACACTCTTTTTCTATGGTGCTGTAGCACCCCTCATGCACCGACAGCTTCCTACTGATGTATAGGACTGGGTGGTCCTCCCCCTTCACCTCCTGGGACAAAACTGCCCCCAGCCATCTGTCCGATGCATCGGTCTGCAACATAAAGGGGAGAGAAAAGTCAGGGGAGTGTAAAAGTGGCCCCCCACACAGTGCAGCCTTTACCTCAGAGAAAGCCTGCTGGCATTGCTCCGTCCACTGGACCGGATCTGGTGCCCCCTTTTTAGTCAGATCAGTCAGCGGGCTGGTGACGTCCGAATAATTATGTATTTGGGGACGCACCTGCCCATTGCCCAAGTGGAAGCCCAGATACCGTACTTCCACCCACCCAATCGCACACTTCTTTGGGTTGGCTGTGAGCCCCGCTTGCCTCAGCGACCTAAGGATGGCCCTCAAATGTTCAAGGTGCCTCGGCCAGTCATTACTATAGACGATGATGTCATCTAGGTAAGCGGCCGCATAAGTGGCATGGGGGCGGAGGACCCTGTCCATCAGCCGCTGAAACGTAGCAGGCGCCCCAAACAGCCCAAAAGGAAGTGTGACGAATTGGTGTAATCCAAACGGTGTGGAAAAGGCCGTTTTTTCTCGGGATAGTGGAGTCAAGGGGATCTGCCAGTATCCCTTTGTCAAATCCAGTGTCGAATAAAAGCGAGCCATGCCTAGTCGATCGAGCAACTCATCAATCCGAGGCATTGGGTACACGTCAAATTTAGACACTGCGTTGACTTTTCTATAGTCCACACAGAACTGGACCGACCCGTCAGCCTTGGGTACCAAGACCACCGGGCTGCTCCAGTCACTGTGGGACTCCTCAACAATGCCCATTTCGAGCATGGCCTCGAGTTCTTCCCGAACCACCTTTTTTTTGTGTTCGGGTAGCCTGTAAGGGCGGCTACGCACTACCACCCCCGGGGGCATCTCTATGTGGTGCTCTATGAGGTTAGTGTGACCGGGCAGGGGTGAGAACACATCCGAAAACTCGGTCTGCAACTGGGTGACCTCCGCTAGTTGGGTCGGGGAGAGATGGTCTCCACAGGGGACCGGAGGGATACATGACACCAATGCCCCTTTTTGAACCTCCGGCCCCAGCTCCGCCTTCTCCAGAACCACCGACACCAATGCCACGGGGACCTCCTCATTCCAGAGTTTAAGCAGATTGAGGTGGTAAATCTGTAGCGCCCCACCCCTGTCCGTTCGCCTCACCTCATAGTCGACGTCCCCGACTCGCCGTGTGACCTCAAAGGGTCCTTGCCACTTGGCGACCAATTTGGAGCTCAATGTGGGCAACAGTACGAGTACTTTATCTCCTGGTGTGAACTCTCTAAGGCGCGTACCCTTGTTGTACAGGCGGGTTTGTCGTTCTTGGGCCTGCCGCAAATTCTCCTGGGTTAGGTGGGTAAGGGTGTGGAGTTTTGCGCGCAGGTCCATAATGTATTGAATTTCGCTTTTGCTTTGTGAAGGTCCCTCCTCCCAGTTTTCCCGCAGCACATCTAGAATGCCGCGCGGCTTACGCCCATATAATAATTTGAATGGGGAGAACCCCGTGGAGGCTTGGGGGACCTCTCGCACTGAAAACAGCAAGGGCTCGAGCCACTTATCCCAATTACGTGCGTCCTCACTTACGATTTTTTTAAATTATATTCTTGAGGGTGCGGTTGAACCGTTCAACTAAACCGTCCGTTTGTGGGTGATATACGCTGGTGCGGATCAGCTTAATCCCCAATAACCCATACAGTTCACGCAGTGTCCGTGACATAAACATGGTGCCTTGATCAGTCAGAATCTCTTTCGGGATTCCAACTCGGGAGATAACGCGGAAGAGTGCCTCCGCAATACTACGTGCTGAGATATTGCGCCGAGGCACCGCTTCCGGGTATCGCGTTGCATAGTCCACCAGAACTAATATAAAGCGGTACCCTCATGCACACACAACACCTTCACCCCTTGTGCTCCCCCTAATGCCTCGTTTTGCACCAGGCTTTGGTGAATTGAGGTTTGATTACACCCGGAATCCACCAACGCCTGATATGTATCCCCTTGAATACTTACCGGTATGTGATACACTCCGGCCTGATCGAGGGCAGCTTCTGGAGCGTCGGGGATCCAAACCACCGCACCCACCTCCATTGCCATGCACTGCTGTTGGAGGTGGCCCGGCTCCCCGCAGCACCAGCAAACCGGCCCGGGCTTCCTCTCTGCACCGGTGTTCTGGGGCTCACTCACCTGAGGGGGGGGAGAGACAGACACAGAAGGGAGAAACGGGAGGGCACCGCTGGTGCGGCGGGCCGGCTGGGGTGGTGCCGGCCCCCGCCTCCGCGGTGGAGGAATGGGGCAAGGACGGGACACAGGAGGAGGGGGAAAGAGAAGAGAAGAGAAGAGGCTGTCTGCTGTCCTGCTGCCAGAACCGCCGCCAAATGGTCCTCCACCAGCTCGATGGCCTGATCCAGCGACACCGGGCGGTGGCACTGGACCCACTCTGCGGTTCCTGTTGGCAAGCGCACGATGAACTGCTCCAGCACCACCTGGTCGACGATCCCCTCAGCGTCGCAGCTGTCGGCCCTCAGCCACCGCCAGCAGGCATCCTGGAGTTGCTGGCCAAACATGAATGGCCGGCCGACTTCCTCCAAGCGCAAAGCGCGGAAGCGCTGGCGCTGCTGTTCGGAGGTGCGCCCCACACGCTGGAGGATGGCCCAGCGAAGATCCGCGTAGGCCAGCTGGCGGTCGGCGGGGAGCTGTAGCGCGGCCAGCTGCGCCTCTCCCGTTATCAGGGGGAGGAGGCACGCCGCACGCTGATCCATTGGCCACCCTGAGGTCTCCGCGACTTGCTCAAAGAGCATGATGAAAGCCTCAGGTCATCCTGCGGGCCCATTTTTGTCAGGGTGGGGGGGGACGGGCCCACGGTGGGAAGCGTCGGTAGTCCCCGCCGACGCGAGGAGGTGCCAGAACGCCCGATGATCCTCTTGCTGGGCCAACACCAGGGCCTCGAAACGCTGCTCCTGCTCCTTACAGAGCATGACTAGCGCCTGGTGCTGGCTTTGCTGGGCCGTGGTGAGGGCGTGGACCATGTCGGCGAACGGGGAAGACTCCATGGGGCGGTTCAGCGTCTGTGCTCCAGGCGACCTGGGTTTCAGCACCACTGTAGCGGTTCGTGTGGATGGCAGGACAGAGATCGGGATGACAGAGCGTTTTATTGCCACACTTTTCAGTCTAACAACTGGTATGCACTTTACAGACACACACACACTTGGCGTCTGGTTCGGGAAGCGCTCCCCTGCTCTCTGCTTTCCCTCTTTAAATAGGGCGCGGTCACTGGGAAGACACACACAAACACAGGTTAATTGACCTCAGGTGTAGTGATTCTGCCACTTACCTTCCCTGACTCTGCCCTCCTGTCACAGACCGGCGCTTGACCACGCCCCCGCTGCCACAGACCTATTGCCAATTGACCTAATGAGTTGCAATTTGGTCCTCCAGGTGTTCCTTTTTTGTGCCTTTAACTCTTCCAGCCTCTTATTGCCCCTGTCCCAACTTTTTTGAGATGTGTTGCTGTCATTAAATTTCAAATGAGCCAATATTTGGCATGAAATTTCAAAATGTCTCACTTTCAACATTTGATATGCTGTCTATGTTCTATTGTGAATATAATATCAGTTTTTGAGATTTGTAAATTATTGCATTCCGTTTTTATTTACAATTTGTACTTTGTCCCAACTTTTTTGGAATCGGGGTTGTACAATAGCAATAGCAGGTATTGTTCATACTCTGATGGTCAGAATTATTTTTCAAGCAAGAGAATATTGTTTCACTGAAATTGCAGTCTGATGTCTTGACATATATATTTTATGACTGTGTGACTGTAATCTGGATTAAATCAAAAGGCAAACCAGAATAATGAGGAAGAAGAGAGAGTCTAAGTCCCATTAATTAATAACTGACATTCCTCAAGGATATAATGGTTACATGTCACTTCCTCTCACTGTACACTATCTTGTTGGGATTCTTCATACAATCTCATGACTCATAACATTGGTACATCTGTGAGTTATTTTTACCTGTCCTTCTCTCTAGAGGACTCCTAGTTCTTCTTACTGGTGCAGTTAAAAATGTGGACCAAACTGATGCAGAAATAGCATCTTCTATTTATTTATTTATTTATTTATTTATTTGCCTCTGATTATTACACATGTACTTTCTTTTTCCACATTTTTAAGGATTTCATAGTTACCAATATTGATTCTGAATATGAATCAAGTTGCACTTTGACTTATTCCAACACTTGTCTTTTACTGTTGCTCTCTTTGTTCTTACTAAAACTATCTAAAACTTACTAAAACTTACTAAAACTGTATTTTGTCAATTGCTGAAAACTCACTTCTACAGCAGTTATATTGCTGTCAGCTAATTTAAAAAGATTCTTGTATCTTGTTCATTTATCATTCATTTGGCAAATCATTAATTTGCCAAATAACATGTTTATAGGTCTTTTAAGACTAGTCTATTTCCCTGATTCACTTCTAGTTTGCTTTCTGGTTCATGTAGCTATAACTTCACTCATCTTCTATGTAGTTTTGAAGTCTTGCCAGTCAGCTGAAGTTCTGATTGTTGTTATTCCTGACTGTTAAATGACCCTTGCTATGTTCCTTGATATTGCCTTTGAATGGTCTTTTTGCTCATGTTTACCTTGACTACCAGTGGATCAACCATTTCCTGCATGATTTCATTAAAATAGTGGAAAATCCCCTGAATTAATCTCATGCACACAGGTTTTCTCCCTCTCTCTCTCAAGTTGCTGTGATTACAATGCAAATAGTGTTCATCATTCATTCATATTCAGTAACTGCATTGTTCTAGTTACAGCAGGGTCATGGTGGTCCAGAGATGATCCCAGGAACACTGGGCTTGAGGTGGGAATGTACCCTGGATGAGACCCAGTCGATTGCAGGGTACCAAACACACACACACACACACACACACACACACACACACACCTAGGATAACTTCGCATAACCTAGAGTAACTTAGCATAGCACTTACCAGAATATTATTAGAAGGTGGTTGGAAACTAGACAACCGAGAGGACACAAAAAGAAGTCTACATTTCACACAGGCAGTAACCCAAGATTAGAACCATGTGTGACAGATTGGGCTACACCCCTCAATTTGAGTCATGATTATTTTAGGTTTGTGGTTGGCGGAGCCACAAGCAAGGGGAGTACTGGCGCGACTTTTATTCTGATAAAAAGTCAGTATTTAGTGCCGTAGGATCCTCTCATTTCGCTGTGGCGTTTGTAGTTAGTGCACCTGTGTGGTGGCTGGCGTGAAGTTTTTCATTTCAGCTGGGAGTAGTGTTACCAGGGGTTCTTTGCCTTCAGTGTTCTTTTTGGTCCAGTTGAGGTTTATAATCGCGGTCTGGGCAAGCCTTAGCGGTGGCTTGAATGACACCGGAACCAGCTGAAGCAAGCGGTCTAATTGTGTCAGTCTCGTCAATCAGTGGAATCGTACACTCGCCGCGGCTTCTCACACTGACGGCAAGCTGCTGTTCCGTTGCCATTTTGTGTTGTCCGTTTGGGGCAGCCACTCCATTTTTGCGTTGGTTATTTTGTTTAGTTCCCTGTTTGAGTTGATGTTTATTGTTTTATAATTAATGTGGGCTATGTTCGCGATTATGTATTTGTGTTTTTGTGTGATTTAAGTTATTTACGTTTTGTCTGTTTTGATTTATTTTCTGTTGGGTGATTAGTGGCTGGGGTTGTGTGGTGCCTTTGGTGTTGCATGCACCAGCTAATTGCTTTTGAGTGTGTGTGTCTGGGTTAGTTTTTTTTCATAGTGAGTGGTTGTATGCAGGTGTGGCAACCAGGGCAGCTGCACTTCCTCTTCTGCTGGTCCTGTATGTCTATATCAACTCTTCTGCTAGCTCTCTGCTGTCTAGGATAAGTATTTTGTGTTTTTTTTTTTTTTTTTTCCCTTGGTTTGGAGATTTGGTAGCCAACATTGTTGACTATTACCCTGTGTTTAATTTTTTTTTTTTTCCTTTGGGCAGGTATTGGGAGCTTTGCCCAGAGCAGCTGGTCTCTAGGTGGTGGAAGTCCCTCACGTTTCTTTTGCTGTGTGCACAGTTGATTTTTATATCTTCTTGCAGTCCTTATTTGTTTAATTTGTTTATTCTTTCACATGTGGTGTTTTCAGGGTCTCTGCTGTCCTTTTCTTCCGTGCTGCCTGTGGTAAACCCCAACTTTGACCCTAGTTCTTTTTTTTATTTCTTTTTAATAGTAATATAACAGCAGAGAGCAGCTTTGTCTTCAGTGTGCCATGTGTGTATGTCGCCTGGCCCTCTTTGTTCCCTTCTCCCCTTGTTGAATGGGCTATATGTGCCCTGGAGTGTTATGGTGATGCCTTTGTATGGCACAGCTTTATAACTGTTTGTTTGATGTCCTTGTGATGTATTTATTGTATTGTATTGGTTGTTAATTTGGATTCCCATGGTGGCTCATGGTTTGTCCAAGCTGACTTGATAGTCTGGTTCTTCGTTCCAGCCCATCTGCATATTTTGCACATTGTGCCTGTTGTCAATTCTGTGAATTGTGAAGTGTTTTAATTATTGTATAATTTGTGATTTTTAATAAATGATTGTGAACATATCTCTGGCCTAGGAGTGTCTCCCGAACCTGTGTCCTGTTTTTGTAATATATTGGTGTGATATTGAGGTTCCTAGGGGCTTTCTCCCACCCGAGGTGGTGTAGTTGGTGAATACCAAATTTCTAAATTTACGTGCCACTGTTACACATGGACACTAGAGGACTGAGACAAAAATGTTACCCAAAATGGATAATAATGATAATGTAAATGCAAATGTACAGTATATAAGACCTTGTATAAATAAGCATCATAATTATAATTAACATTACATATTACAGGCCAAATAAAAATTGAAAAGCTGCAATGACCTCCTCTGACTTCACCCCTTGTTACTTTAGAAATTACACAAATGCAAGTGCTCTTGATTTTTTCTGTTTCTGCATTCTTCAAAATGAGTAGTCTTTAGAAAACTAGATGATAATACAAAGGAAGAGCTCGGCCATGTTTTCTATTTTGTCTGTGCTTAAAGTCTGATGCATTCTTCAAAATGAGCTGTCATTAAAGTAATCTGTATTATAATACAAAGGAATAGGCCATGTGTATATTGTCTGTATTTTTGGATGATTGATAAGACTTACTTTAGAGGACTAAATGGTGGTTTCTTTGACTTATAGCACTTAACTTGAATAGGCAGCTACAGTAGGCTGTGTCCAGCTCTGCATTAATCTGGCTGAGTTTGTTCCATACATAAA
This sequence comes from Neoarius graeffei, assembly GCF_027579695.1. Lineage (NCBI taxonomy): Eukaryota > Metazoa > Chordata > Actinopteri > Siluriformes > Ariidae > Neoarius > Neoarius graeffei. Next base: position 82,227,274 of record NC_083573.1, read on the forward strand.
TCCATCCATCCATTATTTGTAGCTGTTTATCCCATTCTACAGGGTCGCAGGCAAGCTGGAGCCTATCCCAGCTGACTATGGGCGAGAGGCGGGGCACACCCTGGACAAGTGGCCAGGTTATCGCAGGGCTGACACAGAGACAAACAACCATTCACACTCACACCTACAGTCAATTTAGAGCCACCAATTAACCTAATCTGTATGTCTTTGGACTGTGGGGGAAACTGGACCATCCGGATGAAACCCATGCAGACACGGAGAGAACATGCAAACTCCACACAGAAAGGCCCTCACCAGCCGCTGGGCTCGAACCCAGGACCTTCTTGCTGTGAGGGGACAGTCCTAACCACTACACCACCATGCCGCTCCATACATAAATTATATAATTTAATCTGTTTATGTCCAGATGGTGACAGAAAAGAATCACTAATTTTCCCAGATTGTAAATCAAGCATATGGTGGAATTGTGGATCAGTTTAACTGATGGGCCCAAGCTCTCCAAACACTAATTTCTTCAAGTATGTAAAACAAATAGATCCATAGTCAGATCCCCTTGTTTACACATGCATGCACAACTGGGAAGTATTTAATTTGGCTAATTGTCTGTACAAAACCATGCATTAGATTCACAAAATCCCTGCAAAAAACATAAACAACTTTATTTGCCAGGTATGTGAACACACACGAGGAATTTAACTCCGGTTTCACTAAGCTCTCTTAGTACAAACAAATAAAAAGCATAGAAAAAAACAAAAAGCTATGTACATGTAGAAGGGTAAATACATGTATAGACAGCACAGTGCAAGGATGAATTAGTAAATATAAATATACAGTGTGCACAGAATGACGGTATGAGTGTGCAGATATTTCACAGTTGATGTTACTGATATTTGAGTCTGGTTTTAGCTGTTCATCACAGAGACAGACTCATCTCATTATCTCTAGCCACTTTATCCTGTTCTACAGGGTCGCAGGCAAGCTGGAGCCTATCCCAGCTGACTATGGGCAAGAGGCGGGGCACACCCTGGACAAGTGGCCAGGTTATTGCAGGGCTGCCACAGAGACAAACAACCAATAACACTCACATTCACACCTACAGTCAATTTAGAGCCACCAATTAACCTAATCTGTATGTCTTTGGACTGTGGGGGAAACTGGAGCACCCAGAGGAAACCCACACGGACATGGAGAGAACATGCAAACTCCACACAGAAAGGCCCTCGTTGGCCACGGGACTCGAACCTGGACCTTCTTGCTGTGAGGCGACAGTGCTAACCACTACGCCACCGTGCCGCCCGGCAGAGACAGCCTGAGGGAAAAAACTGTTCTTGTGTCTGGTTGTTTTTGCGTACAGTGTTCTGTAGCGTCTCCCAGAGGGGAGAAGTTTAAACAGTTTGTGACCAGGGTGTGATGGGTCTGCAGAGATGTTACCTGCCCATTTCCTGACTCTGGACAGGTACCGTACAGGTCTTGGATGGAGGGCAGGCTGACACCAATAATTTTCTCTGCAGACCTTATTGTCCATTGCAGTCTGTTCTTGTCTTGTTTGGTGACCGAGCCAAACCAAACAGAGATGGAAGAGCAGAGAACAGACTGAATGATGGCAGAGTAGAATTGTGTCAGCAGCTCCTTAGACAGGTTGAGCTTCCTGAGCTGGCGCAGAAAGTACAACCTCTGTTGGGCCTTTTTGATGATGGCGACTGTGTTGGTCTCCCACTTCAGGTCCCGGGAGATTGTGGAACCCAGAAACCTGAAGGTTTCAACAGCAGTCACAATGTTGTTGGTGATGGTGATGGGCGACGGGGGGGGTCCTCCTAAAGTCCACTGTCATCTCCACAGTTTTGAGCATGTTCAGCTCCAGATTGTTCTGACTGCACCAACAGACCAGCCGTTCAACCTCCTGTCTGTATGCAGCCTCATCACTGTCTCGGATGAGACCGATGACCGTTGTGTCATCTGCAAATTTCAGGAGTTTAACAGACAGGTCTCTTGAGGTGCAGTCATTGGTGTAAAGGGAGAAGAGCAGTGGGGAGAGCATACACCCCTGGGGGGTGCCAGTGCTGATAGTCCGGGTGCTGGATGTAATGCTCCCCAGCCTCACCTGCTGCTTCCTGTCAGTCAAGAAGTTTATAATCCACTGACAGGTGGAGGAGGGCACAGTGAGCTGGGTGAGCTTGGTGTGAAGGATATCTGGAACAATGGTGTTGAGTGCCGAACTGAAGTCCACAAACAGGATCCTGGCATGCGTCCCTGCAGAGTCAAGGTGTTGCAGGATGTAGTGCAGTCCCATATTGATTGCATCATCCACTGACCTGTTTGCCCAGTAGGCAAACTACAGGGGATCCAGCAGGGGGTCTGTGATGTCCTTCAGGTGTGACAACACCAGTCTCTCAAAATACTTCATGACTACAGATGTGAGGGCTACAGGCCTGTAGTCATTCAGTCCTGTGATGGTGGTTTTCTTGGGAACCAGGATTATTGTGGAGCGTTTGAAGCATGAGGGGACTTCACACAGCTCCAGGGATCTATTGAAGATCTGGGTGAAGATGGGGGCCAGTTGATCAGCACAGACCTTCAGACAGGAGGGTGACACATCGTCTGGGCTGAGTGCCTTCCTGATCTTTTGTCTGTGAAAAAGCTGACAAACATCCTCTTCACAGATCTTGCTGCATCTGGGCCAGGACGGCTTGCCATCATTGATGGAACAATGAATTCTGAATTATACCAGCCAATTCTAAAGGAAAGTGTCAGGACATCTGTCCATGAACTGAATCTCAAGAGAAGGTGGGTCATGCAGCAAGACAACAACCCTAAGCACACAAGTCGTTCTATGAAGGAATGGTTAAAGAAGAATAAAGTTAATGTTTTGGAATGGCCAAGTCAAAGTCCTGACCTTAATCCAATCAAAATGTTGTGGAAGGGCCTGAAGCGAGCAGTTCATGTGAGGAAACCCATCAACATCCCAGAGTTGAAGCTGTTCTGTACGGAGGAATGGGCTAAAATTCCTCCAAGCCGGTGTGCAGGACTGATCAACAGTTACCAGAAATGTTTAGTTGCAGTTATTGCTGCATAAGGGGGTCACACCAGATACTGAAAGCAAAGGTTCACATACTTTTGCCACTCGCAGATATGTAATATTGGGTTATTTTCCTCAATAAATAAATGACCAAGTATAATATTTTTGTCTTATTTGTTTAACTTGGTTCTCTTTATCTACTTTTAGGACTTGTGTGAAAATCTGATGATGTTTTAGGTCATATTTATGCAGAAATATAGAAAATGCTAAAGGGTTCACAAAGTTTCAACCACCACTGGAGGTCATATTTATGCAGAAATATAGAAAATTCTAAAGGGTTCACAAACTTTCAAGCACCACTGTATTTAGTCCTGGGTATGACTTTAAACTGCAACCGGTGGTGAGTCTCAGGTCCGGGAGGACTTGAATGTTGGGGTAAGTGGAGTTACCCCTTAATCATCATTGCTCCCAGGTCCACTCTGACCCGGAGTGGAAGCATCTGCCTGGGTTCCAGCTATGGGTTAAATAGTACATCACCAATAAGGCACTGGCAGCAGGGCACTTTTTGGTGCAATGTGGCAGATGAACCCAACAGGGTCAATGGCATACCACCAGATGGCATGCAGAAGAGCCACTCAAATGGCCAATGGATGGCATCACTCAGCAAGTCAGTTGTCACTGCAGGGCAACTTCCATACCCATCAGGTCTGTGGCACTTTTGTGCACCACTTGGCATCAGGTCTGGACATCCAGAGAGACAACACGATGGGGGTACAACATCTTTTGTCTTACCTTACCATGTAAGGCGCTTCGTTAGGAGAGGAGAATAGTATGCAAGAGCTCACAAGGCCAGACATTAAGTGGTGCCTTGGCTGGGTCATTCGTGCCATTGCTGCAGATGGTTCTGTTGCTCTGGTGTGGGCCTTGTGACCCATCTGTGTTTCTGCGCATCCTAATGAAGCAGTCATCATCATTAGCAATGGACAGCTGCCACTGATTATATAACATAAGCTTGCACAATGCAGCTAACATTGATTATCTGACCATGTTGCTTAAATAGATAGTGCCTTGGCTAGTTAGTAGAATCAAATTTATACCTGTAAAATAAAGGCTACAACAGCATCATCAATTTCTATATAGTTCGTACCAAACCTGCTATCAGAATTGTGTACATACACATAAAGACCTAGCAATAATTATACCAGACACCGTTCGGTGTATTAGGGAAGTTGTGTATGTATGTGTAGGAATATGACACATCTGATAGAAGAAGAGTATGTATTCTCTTCCCATAGTTAGTCATCATTAATTGCTTTTGGCTGTGCTGCCCTCTTTTGTAGAGACACTGGCCCTCATCTGTCAATCTCATGTAGAAAACAGCGCATATCAAGTGAACAACAGGGTTCACACATGATTCATGAAATGTTTGTATCTCGCCAATCACTGCGTAAGAATGATCAGGCATTGATAAATGTGGTGGCTAAAAGTCATTGTCATTTATATAATCACACCACTAAATATTCTTGGTTTAGAGGCTATGCCCCAAGACATTATGACATGGAGATTCATAATATGGCCAAGAACAGAAACTTCTCCACCCTCAAAATAGAAGCTCTAACATTGCAAGGCCAATTGACCGAATTATTTCTATTTGGCAGCCTGAAAAGTAGCAATATAGGAAGTCATAAAAATGCAGTATGGAAAAGAATCAAAATAGTGTTAAGAAGAAGAAAACTTATATGGTTCTGGAGCCTCTTTATTTCCTCAGTTTAATGATGTTTCAGATCAATCAGTGCCAGGCACCAGTGGCGTTCAGCTTTCGGCTTGATCAACTGGCCTGAAATTGCCACACAGAGCCAGGCAACCACAAGCTGAGAAGAAAGAGTGCTTGTCCTCCACCTTTGTGTTGACACACCACCATTCTGGTTGACTTTTTAGATGAAAGTGACCTAATAGCCACTTGTCACTCTCCATTAAAAAAATCACTATGCTCCCAAAGAACCATATGACATCTTATGGATATGTAGGTTAAAGGTCATCTAACAGAACCAGATGTGCCATTGCCGAGATTAGATTAGATTAGATTAGATTAGATTAGATAGATACTTTATTAATCCCAGAGGGAAATACAAGGTATCCAGTAACATTTCCGCATTGCACAAGATCAATACAAAACTAAATAGCATTATACAAGGAAATCATATAAAAAACTAAAATACAAAATACCAAAGAAATAAAACATTACCAATAAGAGCAAGTAATAGAATATACAGCTCTCAGTGTGGGAGGTAGCGAGGTAGTACAGTTGGCAGTAACCAGTTACAGTGCAAATAAGAGTGTAATGAGCAGTGCAAATACTTTGTGGACAGTTACATACAGTACATGTGCAGTGTGTTTAGTGGTATATGATAGATAAAAAGCATAGTATATTACATGATAGGCATAGTTAAAGTATATATCAGTACATATAGTATATGTAATAGTGTGATAGTATATGATATATAATATTAAATTAATATATAAATATTAAGTTAGTATATATAGCAGTATGTATAATATATAAGTAAGTAGGTATATTATAACAGTATATAATAATAAAGTATATAATAAGGTAAAGTACAACATACTGGCTTATCTACAAATATCTGTATATACCCATCTATGCATATAATGTATATCTACTGTATGTAACCAGCAGAAAAGTGCAATGGATATTAAATGAGCAGTGTAACTAGTCCTGAGTACAGCAGAGTCACAGAGTCTTATTTTTGCTGAGCCGGGAGGAGTTGAACAGTCTAATGGCCCGAGGGACAAAAGACTTCCTGAATCTGTCCATGGTGCAGGGCAGGGACAACAGTCTTCCACTGAACGAGCTCCTCTGCCTGATGATGGCGCCGTGCAGAGGGTGGTGAACAGTGTCCATGATTAAGAGCAGTTTGCTCAGGGCTCTTCGCTCTGCCACTGATGTAAGGGACTCCAGCTCAGTTCCCAGCACAGAGCCAGCTTTCCTCACCAGCCTGTCAAGCCGTCCAGCGTCTCTCTTCTTAATGCTGCCTCCCCAACACACTACAGCACAGAAGAGGACACTAGCTACCACAGACTGGTAGAACATCAGCAGCAGTTTTCGGCAGATCCTGAAGGACCCAAGCCTCATCAGGAAATAGAGTCTGCTCTGACCCTTCCTGTAGAGGGTGTCAGTGTTCACTGTCCAGTCCAGCTTGTCATCCAGATGTACACCCAGGTATTTGTAGGTCCTGACCATCTCCACATCAACCCCCTCAATAGAGATCGGCTGCAGAGTCGGCCTGGGCCTTCTAAAGTCCACAAGCATTTCTTTTGTTTTGCCAATGTTCAGCTGCAGGCGGTTGGATTTACACCACAACACAAAGTCCTGTATCAGTCTCCTGTACTCCTCCTCCTGTCCATCATGAACACATGCCACAATCACAGTATCGATGACTGGCAAAGCTCTTGTTTAAATAGGTGACTGAATAAGCATCTAACCTATCACACTGCAAATTGGTTAGCCTACCCACTGCTTTTAATTGTTTAATTTCATTTGTAATTATGTCACCAGTAGCATATCTCAAAATGAAAGAGAAATTAATCTTCCACCAAAAAACCTGTTAACCCTATTAATTACAAATAATTTGAAAATACCTATTTATGATAAAGATATATGACACATAGTCAATGAAGGTCTTTACAAAATATCATATTTTGCCATACAATGCGTATTTTAAATTGCTGAATATGTGGCTGCATATGCTTAGATGCCAGTTAGAATATAGGGTTTAATAACAATTTCATACTCGGTTAGATTACTATGCTGCACTGCATGTCTGCACGAACTCAAAACTTGCGTACATGAGGTCAGACTTGATGTGAGATTTGATTGTAGCCTCTGCTCACATCTACAGTGGTGCTTGAAAGTTTGTGAACCCTTTAGAATTTTCTATATTTCTGCATAAATATGACCTAAAACATCATCAGATTTTCACACAAGTTCTAAAAGTAGATAAAGAGAACCCAGTTAAACAAATGAGACAAAAATATTATACTTGCTCATTTATTTATTGAGGAAAATGATCCAATATTACATATCTGTGAGTGGCAAAAGTATGTGAACCTCTAGGATTAGCAGTTAATTTAAAGGTGAAATTAGAGTCAGGTGTTTTCAATCAATGGGATGACAATCAGGTGTGAGTGAGCACCCTGTTTTATTTAAAGAACAGGGATCTATCAAAGTCTGATCTTCATAACACATGTTTGTGGAAGTGTATCATGGCATGAACAAAGGAGATTTCTGAGGACCTCAGAAAAAGCGTTGTTGATGCTCATCAGGCTGGAAAAGGTTACAAAACCATCTCTAAAGAGTTTGGACTCCACCAATCCACAGTCAGACAGACTGTGTACAAATGGAGGAAATTCAAGACCATTGTTACCCTCCCCAGGAGTGGTCGACCAACAAAGATCACTCCAAAAGCAAGGCATGTAATAGTCGGCGAGGTCACAAAGGACCCCAGGGTAACTTCTAAGCAACTGAAGGCCTCTCTCACATTGGCTAATGTTAATGTTCATGAGTCCACCATCAGGAGAACACTGAACAACAATGGTGTGCATGGCAGGGTTCCAAGGAGAAAGCCACTGCTCTCCAAAAAGAACATTGCTGCTCATCTACAGTTTGCTAAAGATCATGTGGACAAGCCAGAAGGTTACTGGAAAAATCTTTTGTGGATGGATGAGACCAAAATAGAACTTTTTGGTTTAAATGAGAAGTGTTATGTTTGGAGAAACGAAAACACTGCACTCCAGCATAAGAACCTTATCCCATCTGTGAAACATGGTGGTGGTAGTATCATGGTTTGGGCCTGTTTTGCTGCATCTGGGCCAGGACGGCTTGCCATCATTGATGGAGCAATGAATTCCGAATTATACCAGCAAATTCGAAAGGAAAATCTCAGGACATCTATCCATGAACTGAATCTCAAGAGAAGGTGGGTCATGCAGCAAGACAACGACCCTAAGCACACAAGTCATTCTACCAAAGAATGGTTCAAGAAAAATAACGTTAATGTTTTGGAATGGCCAAGTCAAAGTCCTGACCTTAATCCAATGGAAATGTTGTGGAAGGACCTGAAGTGAGCAGTTCATGTGAGGAAACCCACCAACATCCCAGAGTTGAAGCTGTTCTGTACGGAGGAACGGGCTAAAATTCCTCCAAGCCGGTGTGCAGGACTGATCAACAGTTACCGCAAACGTTTAGTTGCAGTTATTGCTGCACAAGGGGGTCACACCAGATACTGAAAGCAAAGGTTCACATACTTTTGCCACTTACAGATATGCAATATTGGATCATTTTCCTCAATAAATAAATGGCCAAGTATAATATTTTTGTCTTATTTGTTTAACTGGGTTCTCTTTATCTACTTTTAGGACTTGTGTGAAAATCTGATGATGTTTTTGATCATATTTATGCAGAAATATAGAAAATTCTAAAGGGTTCACAAACTTTCAAGCACCACTGTATATTGAGAAATACTGTGCTTTTCATGGAAATGACAGGACACCCAGTTTTCTGTTGTACATTCCTTTTGAAAATGAGGGCCACTATGCCTCGCATACCTTCACCACAATCTTATGCACTGACACATGGTAGGATCCTACTGATTGGTCATGTTGACATGTAGCAGCAATGGCAGTTGAAAAGCTTTCCATTGACTATTGTTTGCTGCTATATTTCTGCAATTGCATTTAACATTATGCTTAAGCACCTGTTCATTATTAGTGTTCATTATAGTTGTGGATAACTTAAATAAAAGCCCACTGGGAGTGAAGGACCCCTAGTTCTCATCAGAGCATTCTTCTAGGAGAGGGAAACTCGTAGATAAAACCTGAGGTTCAGTTGGTTGCTGGTCATCTCAACCTCTGTTGTGCCACTGGTGTCAAACTGATTGTACTAAGGGTTTAGTGATGTGCAACACTTTATCCACTCAAACTCACACACAGGAATTTCTTGGACTCTTGGAACGTTATATGAACTCACGATTAAGCCCTGGGGTGATAGGAGCACAGTGAAGCATACAGGCCTAACAAGCTGGGAGTATGTAATTGTTAATCTACACATAGGTGGCTTGGGATATTGGTCGCTTCATCGCCAACCCATGGCAATGGCATGATTCGGCAGCACCTCAAGCGACTGAGCAGCCCTCTTTAGGGATAGCCTGCTCACCTGCTAGTCAGGAGGGGACCTAGAAAAGGTAGTCCTAAAAAAGCTTGCCTAATTTTAAACTGGTCAGCAACCCGCGGCTGGCGGTTGTTCACTCTGCGGGCAAAATACAAGCAATGAACAAACCACTGAGTTAAATCATGGACAACTACAAAAATGGAATTGATCAAATCTACAGATAGCATGTTGAAATGTACGTACCCTGTTGAACTTACCGGGATCTTATCATCCTGAGCATTGCACTGCACTTATAGGGAATTGCTTTGATATGATTTAGACATAGTTGCACTCTCAGAAACAAGATTCTCTGATGCTGGCCAAATAGTTGAACCAGAGTCAGGCTATACCATCTTCTACAAAGGCTGGCTGGCTAACTCGCGCCGGGAATCTGGTGTGGGGTTCGCTGTAAGGACACATCTAGTGGCAAATCTTGCAGACCTTCCGTATGGTTTCTCTGACCACATAATGACTATGAGGCTGCAAGTTAAGTCGAAACAATTCACGACAGTAGTCAGTGTATACGCACCAACTCTAATTAGTCCCCAGGATGAAATAAACACCTTTTACGATGATCTGAGAACAGTTCTGAGAAATTTTGATAAGAATGACAAACTTGTACTTCTGGGGAACTTTAATGCCCGTGTTGGAAGTGACCATGAACTTTGGAGTAGCATAGGTAGACATGGAATGGAAACATGTAATGCAAATGGCCTACTCTTGTTGCAGCTTTGCCAGGAGTTAGATCTAGTGATAACCAATACTTGGTTCAGGCAGAAAGACAAACATAAAGCTACTTGGAAACATCCTCATTCAGGTCATTGGCACATTCTTGACTACATAATTGTTTGCAGAAAAGACATATGTGATGTAACATCTACTCGATGCATGTGAGGGGCTGAATGCTCGACAGACCACAGACTCGTGCGTGCCTGTATGGCTATCACAGTCTGTAAGATCCAAAGGCATCATTGTGCAAAGTCACTTAAGCACATCGACATATCCAAATTAAAGATCCCTGGGAATCTCATAGAGTACCAAGAAGCAGTGTGATCAATTAACCTAAACAAGAATGACGTATGTGCGAGTTTTAGCAAACAACTCTATGATGCTGGTTCTTCAGTGTTAGGATTTGTTAAAAGGAAACAAGAGGACTGGTTCCAAGAAAACATTGGGTTAGCATCAAGGTTACTTGAAGAAAAGAAAGTGGCGTATGACAAGCTTTTGTCTTGTCATGTGCCAGGGCGTGAATGGGATAAGCTTAAGAAGGATTTTAAGGAATGCAAGGCCAAGGTCCAATGAGAGCTGAGAACAGCGAAGGATACATGGTGGCAGGATAAAGCTCGCAAAATACAGGCATCTGCTGACAAATGGGACTCGAAGTCTTTGTACCATCAGCTGTATGCAGTCTATGGCCCACCATCATCAGTGTTTGCACCTCTTCATGCAAAGACTGGAAATGTGCTGCTGAGTAAGCCAGACGAAATCAAGGCGAGATGGAGACAGCACTTCAGTGATGTCTTAAATCAAGAGTCTGTAGTCAATCCTACTGTCATTGAGAAACTTGCACAAGCACCTATCATCCACCAGCTTGATGATCCGCCCATGAATGATGAAATAATGGCTGCTGTAAAGTTGATGAATTCTGGAAAAGCACCTGGGAATGATGGAATACCTGCTGAACTACTTAAGCAAGGAGGCGACATAATCTCTAGTCATTTGTATACAATATTTCATGATGTGTGGCCGAGAGGTGCAACTCCACAGCTATGGAGATATGCCATTCTCGTTTCACTTTATAAGAAGAGACCCAAAGATGTATGTGACAACTATTGTGAGATCTCTCTACTGTCAGTTGTTGGAAAAGTCTTTGCCAGGGTATTGCTGCATCGGTTGCTGGATCATGTTGCACCAAACATTCTGCCTGAGTCACAATGTGGTTTCAGGCCAAATCAAGGAACAACTGACATGATCTTCACAGCCCAACAGGTTCAAGAGAAGTGTAGAGAGCAACAACTGGATTTGTATCAGTGTTTCATTGACCTCACGAAGGCTTTTGATACTGTGCATAGGCCAACTCTTTGGGGTATTCTTCTTAAGCTTGGGTGTCCAGAGAAGTTCACGGGGCTCATTCAGTCTCTTCATGACAATATGAAAGCGTGGGTCTGTGTCAAAGGTGACCTCTTAGAACCTATTCCAGTCAAATCTAGAGTGAAACAAGGTGATATTCTGGTACCTATGCTATTTGCCATCTTTTTTTGCCATCATGATTATGCAGGCTTTTTCACAAAGCAATGCTGGCATATACATTTGATATCGCACAACAGGAAGGCTTTTCAACATAAGTGAATTCACTGCTGTAACTAAGACATCCGTGGCTCTGATTTGTGATCTCCTTTATGCTGACAACTGTGACCTTGTTACCCACAGTGAGAGAGATTTGCAGCTCCTTATGGACTGCTTTTCAACCACCTGTGATGAATTCGGACTTACTATCAGTCTCAAGAAAACAGTCATCATGCTGCAACCAGTACCAGGCAAGCCATACACCCTGCCATCGATATACATCAAGGGTAAACGACTAGAAGTTGTAGACACGTTTGTGTACCTTGGTAGCACATTATCTAGATCCAACACACTTGACAAAGAGATCTCTTATAAACTCTTGAAGGCATGTGATCCATTTGGTAAACTGGAATCAAGGCTCTGGTCACAATCAGACATCAAAGCAGCAACAAAAGTTGATGTGTATCATGCATGTGTGTTAACAACCATGCTGTACAGCTGTGAGACAAGGAAAACTTACCACAGGCATATACAATGTCGTGAGTGTTTTCATCAGCATTGTCTGCATAATATTCTAAAGATCTCATGGCGATCTCATACGCCTGATACAAGAGTGCTGCAGTTGGCGAATACAATAAGTATTGAGTCCATGGTTATGAAACATCAACTTAGATGGTCTGGTCACCTTGTCCACCTAGAAGACACTCACATGCCTAAGTAGGTTATGTTTCGTGAGTTAGCACAAGGAAAATGACCACAGTGCAAGCCCCCAAGGGCTTTAAACACAATCTCAAAGACACACTCAAAAAGACATATTGATGTAGACGCCTGGGAAGACCTTGCATCAGATCGGCAGGTGTGTAGAAATCTGATGTCTGGTGTCAAAGATTTAGAGAACAACAGAGTAGAGTATGCACAACAAAAACGTGCAGGCAGATATATAAGAGATGTCAACCCTCTCCCAGAGCGAGGCTCAAAGGAGTCTTTTATGTGTGATCAATGTGGCCACATCTGCTTCTCAAAAGCAGGTCTTCTCAGCCACAAACGGAGTCATCAGGGGGTCAATTACCAATATGACATCCCCGATGATCATACATGCATGATCTGCCATAAAGTGTGTCGATCAGCCAGCAGACTCAAGCGCCATCATCAAAGTCAACATCCGGAAAGGCAAGCTGCTGCAGGAAGATTGACATGTCAGCAATGTGGAAAGAACTGCAAGACTCTTGAAGGTCTCAGAAGCCATCAGAGGTATCATCAGTGACAAGAAAGTAATCTTTAAGATGCTCCAAAAGTTATATATATATATATATATATATATATATATATATATATATATATATATATATATATATCCTTCTCACCCCTGGCGGGGGGGGTGGTATCCATGTCATCCTCAAGCTCGGGTCCTCTACCAGAGGCCTGGGAGTTTGAGGGTTCTGCGCAGTATCTTCGATGTTCCTAGGACTGCGCTCTTCTGGACTGAGGCTTCAGATGTTGTTCCTGGGATTTGCTGGAGCCACTCTCCCAGTTTGGGGGTTACTGCCCCAAGTGCCCCCACTACCACGGGGACCATGCAACCCTTGACCTTCCACATCCGTTCCAGCTGCTCTTTCAACCCTTGATCCTTCTCAAGTTTCTCATGTTCCTTCTTCCTGATGTTGGCATCAGCTGGGATCGCCACATCTATCACCACCACCCTCTTCTGCTCTTTGTCCACCACCACTATGTCCGGTTGGTTAGCCAGGATCTGTTTGTCAGTCTGGAAGCTGAAGTCCCACAGAACCTTGGCCCTGTTGTTCTCAGCCACCTTCTGTGGTATGGCCCATTGGGACTTGGGTACTTCTATTCCATACTGGTTGCAGATGTTCCTGTATACTATCCCAGCCACTTGATAATGGGACGACATGCCACCAAAAAAGAATACAGCACAGGTTGAGGAGGTCGACGATATTAAAAGATCGCTTGACATGTTGACGGAGGAGGTTTCTGCTGTTAAACAACAGCAGAAAACCATCATGAGCCTGGTGGAGGAAGTTAAAGCCTTGAGGCTAAAAATCACAGAGAAGGACAAGCGGATTAACTTGCTGGAGAACCGGGTGGCCGATCTGGAGCAATATACCAGAATGAACGACATCATAATCACCGGCTTGGAAGTGAAACCTCATTCATATGCACGGGCAGTGACGATGCAGAACGGAGAGGAGCCGAGCGAGGATGACGCGGCATCGGTGGAGCAACAGGTGGCGGCGTTTCTCCGCTCAAAGGGAGTTGAGTTAGACAGGGAGAACATCGAGGCCTGTCACCCGCTCCCAAGGAGAAATGAGAAGACAAAACCGGCAATAATAGTTCGGTTTGCAAATAGGAAACACAAAAATGAACTGCTGAAACAGGGAAGACGGCTGAAGGGATCAGACGTTTACATCAATGAGCACCTGACAAAGAAAAATGCGGACATTGCCAGAATGGCCTGTTTACTCAGAAAACAGAAGAAAATACAATCAGCATGGACTTCAAACTGCAAAATATACATTAAGTTAAATGGAACACCAGAACAAGCCAAAGTACTAGTCATTAGGGAGCTGGAGGAGCTGAGCAAATATTAACGAAACATACAACAACAAGGTATCCTTAAACTACAGCCATGACAACTCCTGATAATAAACACACATTAGGACTAGAAAACTTTGTATATACAGAACATAAAATACAGTACATAGAACATGATATTGATCCGGATAACAACTTACTCAATGATATAGAAAACAGCTGCAGTTATTACACAGATGAGCACTACAACGCAACTTTCCAATCAAAGCATAACATATCAATCATCCACTTCAATAGCAGAAGCCTATATGCCAACTTCCACAATATTAAAGAATATTTGAAACAGTTTAAGAACCCATTCAACATCATAGCAATTTCAGAGACATGGATCAGCACTGACAGAGATGTGGACTTTGAGATGGAGGGTTATGATCTAAATCATATAAGCAGAGTGAAAAAGAGAGGAGGAGGTGTGGCAATATATGTGGATAAAGGACTGAAGTATAAGGTGGTGGAGAGTATGACAGCAGCTGTTGATAATATGGTGGAATGTATCACAGTGGAAATTTGTATGGAAAAAGTAAAAAAATATAATTGTGAGCTGTTTGTACAGAACTCCAGCATCAAGTATCGATATATTTGAAAACTGGATGGAAAACATGTTTTCTAACTCAGTGCAGAAGACTGTGTTTATCTGTGGGGATTATAATATTGATCTGTTAAATCCAAAAAAGCATAAAATGACAGAAGATTTCATAAATACAATGTACAGTATGGGTTTATACCCAAAAATCACCAAACCTAGTAGAATTACTTCTCATTGTGTCACATTAATAGATAATATATTTACAAACAGTATGGAAAATAATACAGAAAGTGGGCTTTTGTATAATGACATCAGTGACCATTTGCCTGTATTTATTGTCTATCACTGTAATTACTGGAAACCTAAGGATATGATTCAGCTGAAATACAAACGGATAAGAACCAAAGAAAACATAAGGATACTTAAGAGTGAATTACTTAAACAGAACTGGAAAGTAGTATATGAGGAAGAAGATATTGACAAAGCATACAGTGGATTCCTAAATATCTTTAAAACACTATATAATAAAACCTGTCCTGTAAGGAAATACAATGATGGACAAAAACAAGCAAATGGTCTATGGATCACCAAAGGATTAAAAAATGCCTGTAAAAAAAAGAACACGCTGTATAGATAATTCATAAAAAAAAGAACTTTGGAGGCAGAAATTAAATATAAAAAATACAAGAATAAATTAACCAGCATTATGAGGACATGTAAGAAGGAATATTATAATAAATTATTAGATAGTAATAAAAATAACATGAAGGGGCTATGGAATGTACTGAATAGTATTATTAGGAATAGAGCTAAAAACAAAAACACAAGCTACCCTGATCATTATATTGAGAATGACAGATCAATAAATAATATGGAAGAAGTGGTAAATGGTTTTAATAGATTCTTTGTAAATGTGGGACCAGATTTGGCAGAAAAGATTCAGGATACAGACACACCTGGAGGGGCGGAGGCTGCTCGATGGGAGAGAAATCCTAAATCTATATTCCTTGGTGCAGTTGGCATAAAAGAGGTCATAGACATTGTAAGGAGAAGTGAAAGTAAAACCTCCACTGACTGGAATGATATTGATATGAGTTTAATAAAAAAAAGTTATTGAAGAAATTGCAGAACCATTTACTCACATATGTAATATGTCTTTTCAATCTGGTAAATTTCCAAACAACATGAAAATAGCTAAAGTTATACCTTTATATAAATGTGGAGATAGACACCATTACACAAATTACAGGCCAGTTTCTTTACTCTCTCAGTTCTCCAAGATCCTCGAAAAACTGTTCACAGCAAAACTAGACAACTTCATTGAAAAATGTAAACTTTTAGCTGACAGTCAATACGGATTCCAGAAAGACAGATCAACAACCCTGGCATTAATGGAACTTATTGAGAAAATCACAAATGGTATAGACAATAAAAAACATGTTATGGGAATTTTCATAGATCTAAAGAAAGCATTTGACACAATAAATCACGACATTCTATTCAAAAAATTAGAGAGGGATGGTATCAGAGGGGTTGGTTTGGACTGGGTGAGGAGCTACTTAAGTAACAGGCAACAATTTGTAAAAATTGGAGATCACACATCTGATTATTTGCCCATAACATGTGGAGTACCGCAAGGGTCTGTCTTAGGTCCTAAACTGTTTATATTGTACATTAATGATTTATGTAATGTATCAAGTATAATGAAATGCATTTTATTTGCCGATGATACAAACATCTTTTGCGCCGGGGACAATGCACAGCAGCTTATGGAAACAATCACAACCGAAATGAATAAATTAAAAAGGTGGTTTAATGTAAACAAATTGTCATTGAATTTGAGTAAAACAAAGATTATGTTATTTGGAAAATATAAGTCGAACCCTAAAGTTGAATTGAAAATTGACAACATAACCATAGAAAGAGTTTATGAAATAAAATTTCTGGGTGTGATTGTTGATCATAAAGTCTGCTGGAAACCGCATATTAATCATGTTAAAGCAAAAATAGCAAAGATTACTGCAATTTTGGGGAAATCAAGACAGTCTGGACTATAAATCACTACATACTCTGTATAATCCACTCATACTTCCATATCTGAGCTACTGTGTGGAGATATGGGGTAATACCTACAAATCTAACCTGCAGCCGTTATGCACATTACAAAAAAGAGCAATAAGAATCGTCAATAATATGGGATATCTTGAGCATACAAACGCATTATTCGTAAAAGCACACACTCTGAAATTCACGGATCTGGTTAAACACAAGACTGCACAAATTATGTATAAAGCAAGACATAACCTTCTTCCGGGTGAGGTACAAAATACGTTTATGGAAAGGCAGGGTGGGTATAACCTGAGAGGGGAAATGAATTTTAAGAGAGTAAATGTTAGAACAACTATGAAAAGTATGTGCATAACAGTCTGTGGGGTGAAATTGTGGAATGGTCTGGATAATGAACTCAAAAATAGCACCAACATAAAACTGTTTAAAAAATTATATAAAAACATGTTACTAAAAATATATGAGAATGAGGACAGGCAGACTATATAGGTGATGATGAAATTGAGAGTAAGTCTGTGACTGGTCTTCTTGTATTTAGTGTATAGTTATAGGTAGGTGTATATGTACTGTATGTCCTGTATATATGTATTGTATGTGTGTATATATGCATAACATAAGTATCTGTATATATGATTCGATTTGGTTGATATTATACCATGTCGGTATGTTTTGGTATGTTGGTATGTTTTCTTTTTTGTTTATTGCTTTTGTTTTCTTTTGTATATATAGTTTATTATGGTGGAAAGTGACATTTGATTAGCGGTGGTATAGAGGGTTAGGATTGGATAAGTTATTACTTCTTCCTAATGCTTTCTGAACATTGTTATGTTATTGCCTTGTGGCTACGCTATTCTGTTTGTTTATGACGATGTTTTGATTATTGCATTTTTATTTAAATTTTATTTTTATATCTTCTTTATTGTTCAGAATAAAGTAATCAATCAATCAATCACTTGGTTGTGCCTCTCCATGTACACTGATCCAGCTAGCATCTTACACCCTGCTACTATGTGCTGGACTGTTTCAGGGGCTTCTTTGCACAGTCTGCATCTTGGGTCTGATCTACTCTGGTAGATCCTGGCCTCTATGGCTCTTGTGCTTATGGCCTGTTCTTGTGCTGCCATGATTAGTGCCTCTGTGCTGTCTGTCAGTCCTGCATTATCCAGCCACTGGTAGGATTTCTTGATATCAGCCACTTCCTCTATCTGACGGTGGTACATGCCATGTAGGGGTTTGTCCCTCCAGGTTGTCTGTTCCTCCTCCTCCTCTGCACTCTCATCAGGGTTCTGCTGCCTGAGACATTCACTTAGCAGTTCATCATTTGGGGCCATCTTTCTGATGTATTCTCAAATTTTCGATGTTTCATCCTGGACCGTGGTCTTGACGCTCACTAGCCCTCGGCCTCCCTCTTTCCGCTTAGTGTATAGTCTCTGTGTGCTGGACTTGGGGTGGAACCCTCCATGCATGGTGAGGAGCTTTCTAGTCTTGATATCTGTGGCTTCTATCTCCTCCTTTGGCCAGTTTATGATACCAGCGGGGTATCTGATGACTGGTAGTGTGTACATGTTGATGGCTCGGACCTTGTTCTTACCATTCAGCTGACTTTTCAGGACCTGCCTTACTCTCTGGAGGTATTTGGCTGTGGTTGACTTCCTTGTGGCCTCTTCATGGTTTCCATTAGCCTGTGGGATGCCAAGGTACTTGTAGCTGTCTTGGATATCACCAATGTTGCCCTCTGGTAGGTCAATCCCCTCAGTCCAGACCATCTTGCCTCTCTTTGAGACCATCTGGCCACACTTGTCCAATCCGAATGACATCCCTATGTCATCGCTGTATATCCGGGTGGTGTGGATCAGCGAGTCTATTTCTCGCTCGTTCCTGGCATACAGCTTGATGTCATCCATGTAGAGCAGGTGGCTGATTGCTGCCCCACTACGGAATCAGCTGGATAGTACAGTGGTAATGCTCACTGACTACGATGTGGGAGATCGGGGTTCGAATCCTGGTCGGGGCAAAACATCATCCAGTAAGGGTCCCCTCATGCTAGACCCCTCATGATATATCAGCCTACCTCAGGAATGAGTGAAGATGTAACTGATAGTCATACCGGCTCAGATGTTGCCTGGGTCAACAAGGTCTGTGTCAGTTGCTAGGGAACCAGGGCAAACTGATGAGAAATGGGCTACTGGAACAAGACATTGATGGATGAGGACAGAAAATATATATATATTCTATTTTGACCCATCATCAAAATAACTTTTTTTATTCATTCTTTAAAAAAAAAAAAAAATTAAAATGTATCGGGACATTTAATGTACTTAACTCATATGTTGAAAATGGTGCCGCCACTGGCTGTCTGAAATGTATGCTGCCTTATAGAAATAAACCTGCCAATACTTAAGGATTTTGTCATTGCTAAAGCCAGGAAGCAAACTGGAAAAATCATCTCCCACACCTTACACCCTGACCACCACACATTTTTCCCTCCAGCAGGTGCAGATCAGTGGACATATAAACCAACAGATGCTGGTTTCATAGCATTTCATTTTTTCCACAAACCATGAAACTGATGAATATTTCATCCTTCCACACATTTGATAGGTATGCTACTGTCAGCAATGTGTAACAAAGTGCAATAGCTTGTACTAAGTGTACAACCTCTCATGGTTTTTGCAGTAGTGAACATATTGCAGCTACTATTTAGATTAGATTAGATTAGATTAGATTAGATTAGATTAGATTAGATTAGATTAGATTAGATTAGATTAGATTAGATTAGATTAGATTAGATTAGATTAGATTAGATTAGATAGAACTTTATTGATCCCTTTGGGAGGGTTCCCTCAGGGAAATTAAAATTCCAGTAGCATCATTACAGGATAAACAGAGAAGAGAAATAGAGAAAAACTTCTAGATAAAGTAAATTAAATTAGATATTTACATATACAAATATAAAAAACAATAAGATATGGGGAAGAGGAAGGGGAAAAAAAAGGCCAACAGAAAAGGTATTGCACATTAAATTGCACATTGTCCAGTACTGCTTATTGTCAGGCTAGGCTACTGCTCCTTCCCGTCCTCTGTCCTCCTGTTACCCCTCCTCCCCCCCAGAGAGGAGTTGTACAGTCTGATGGTGTGAGGGACAAAGGAGATTTAAGTCTGTTAGTCCTGCACTTGGGAAGGAGCATTCTCTCACTGAACAGGCTCCTCTGGTTGCTGATGACGGTGTGCAAAGGGTGACTGGCATCATCCATGATGTTCAGTATTTTGTCCATAGTCCTCTTCTCTGCCACCATCACCAGAGAGTCCAGCTTCATGCCAACCACAGAGCCAGCCCGCCTGATCAGTTTGTCCAGCCTGGATGTGTCCTTCTTGGATGTGCTGGCCCCCCCAGCACACCACGGTGTAAAACAGGACACTGATGACCACGGACTGATAGAACATCCACAGGAGTTTCCTGCAGATGTTAAAGGACCGCAGCCTCCTCAGGAAGTATAGCCTGCTCTGTCCCTTCCTGTACAGGTGGTTGGTGTTGCAAGTCCAGTCTAACTTGCTGTCCAGCCACAGCCTGAGGTACTTGTAGGAATCCCCAGCCTCCACCTCAACTCCCTCGATCAGAACTGGTCGTGACCTTGGTCTGGACCTCCCAAAGTCAATGACCAGCTCCTTGGTCTTCGAGGTGTTGAGCTGCAGATGGTTCCTGTTGCACCAAACAGCAAAGTCCCTCACCAGGCTCCTATACTCCTCCTCTCTGTCGTCCCTGATATACCCCACGATGGCTGTGTCATCAGCGAACTTCTGAATGTGACACAGCTCCGAGTTGTAGCAGAAGTCTGCAGTGTACAGGGTGAAGAGAAGAGAGGCCAGCACCATGCCCTGAGGTGTTCCAGTGCTGCTAATCACAGTGTCAGACGTGATGTCCTTCAGCCTGACATACTGCAGCCTGTCAGTAAGGTAGCTGGAGATCCAGGTGACCAGGCAGGGGTCCACTCCCATCCTGTTCAGTTTGTCCTGGAGCATAAGGGACTGGATGGTGTTGAAGGCACTCGAGAAGTCCAAGAAGAGGATCCTCACCGTGCCATTTCCCTTATCCAGATGCAAGTGGGCTCGGTGTAGCAGGTAGAGGATGATGTCTTCCACACCAACACCTGCCCGGTATGCAAACTGCAGACAGTCCTGGGCATGTTGCACCTGGGGTCTGAGGAGGTTGAGGAAGAGCCGCTCCAAAATCTTCATCAGATGTGAAGTGAGTGCCACCGGTCAGAAGTCGTTCAGCTCACTGGGCCGGTTCTTCTTGGGAACTGGAATGATGCATGATGCCTTCCAGAGGTTGGGCACTCTCCCCAGCTGCAGGCTTAGGTTGAAAATGCATTGGAGTGGTTCACCCAGTTGAGCAGCACAGGTCTTCAGTAGTCGGGGACACACCTTGTCCGGGCCTGCTGCTTTCCTGGGGTGAAGCTTCCTCAGTTGACCTCTGACCTGGTCTGCAGTAATGCATGGAGGAGTCTGTGTTGAGGTGGGGGAGGAGGGGGCTGCTGCGATGACTGGGGGGAGGTGTGTTCAGGAAAGAAGGAGAGATGGCTGCAGTGAGGGGGAGGGTGGGGGGGATGTGGGCTGGTTGAACCGGTTGAAGAAGTCATTCAACTTGTTCGCCCTCTTCACCATCCCCTCAATGACTCTGGTCTTTGTGTTGTGGCCTGTGATGGTTTTCACACCTTCCCAGACCTCCCTCATGCTGTTCTCCTTCAGCGTCTGCTCCACCTTTCTCCTGTAGCTTTCCTTAGCTTCACTCATGCAGCGTTTCACCTCCTGCTGTGCTGCTTTCATCGCCTCCCTGTCCATGTTCCTGAAGGTGGCCTTCTTCCTGTTGAGGACAGCTTTGACTTCCTGTGTTACCCATGGTTTGTTTTTAGGGTAACACCGTATAGTCTTAGCAGGGGAAACCACGTCTGCACAGAAGTTGAGGTAATCTGTCAGACAGTGTGTCAGCCCCTCTATGTCCTCACAGTGTGGGCTAAGCAGCACATCCCAGTCTGTGGTGTTATAGCAGTCTCTGAAGGTATCTTCCATTTCAGGGGACCACCTCCTGATGAAGCTAGTTGTTGCAGGATGCCTTTGGACCAGAGGGGTGTACTTCAGCTGTAGACAAACCAGGTTGTGGTCAGACTTCCCTAGTGGGGGAGGGGTGTGACTCTGTATGCATCCCTCACATTAGCATACAGCAAGTCAATTGTCCTGTTGTTCCTAGTTGGACAGTCCACAGCCTGGTAAAAAGCAGCCAAAGTAGAGTCCAAAGTAGCATGATTGAAGTCCCCAGAAATGATCATAAATGCCTCAGGGTGCTGTGTCTGCAGCCTTGTTGTGACCGAGTGAATCCTCTCACATGCAGCGGCTGCATCTGCCCTCGGAGAGATGTAAACACAGATGGTGATCATGTGACTGAATTCCCTCGGCAGATAATATGGCCACAGGCTAACAGCTAGCAGCTCCAAGTCCGGGCAACATAAGACTGTCTTTATGGAGATATGTCCTGGGTTACACCAGCGGTTGTTCACGTAAATGATGAGTCCCCCACCTTTGCCTTTCCCACATGCTTTAGTATCTCTGTTGATTCTCACAGCAGTGAATCCCTGCAGGTCCATGTTAGCATCAGTACAAGATGTGTTAGCTATGTCTCCATAAAAATAAATAAGCTGCTCTCCCAGTAAATCCGCTGGTTGTTCAGTGCAGATAGCTCGTCAACCTTGTTCAGCAGCGAGTTCACATTCCCCATGATAACGGAGGAAATGGATGGTTTGTAGCACCGCCAGTTGTCCACTAGCCTAGCTGAACAGGCTCCTCTGGTTGCTGATGACGGTGTGCAAAGGGTGACTGGCATCATCCATGATGTTCTAGCTTAGCCCTGGCTTTGCAGCCCCTGGGTTTCCTCCTCAGCTCCGCCGGGATGGGGTGTCCATATCCCGGCTCGTCCCATTGTTTTCAGGGCCAGAAGCTCCTTTCTCGAATAAGAGAGAAAACTGGCTCCTGGTTGCGTGTTAAAGTTAAAAATATCCATGGGATATGAAGAAAAACAAACTATGTCTTCATAAGAAGAGCAGAAAGTAAAAAGGTGGAAAAAAGAGGTTAAAAGAGCTAAAAACTACAGAGCTACTGGAGAGGCAACTGTCTCACACAGCGCCCCACACAAGATTTGCGTCACTGTCCAGTAACACCATTGTAAAGAGTTACATATTGATAATAAATGTACATACACAGAGATTATCAGCAATGTGGCAACCAGAGACCATGGAATTTCAATGAAATTCCAGTGATGACAGGTGAAATAACATTGAGAAGCAGAGTGGGAGTGTACCAAGTTAAACTAATCTAACTTTGAAGCAATGTGATTGAGGTGACTACCAATGGGAGTGAAGGATACTGTTGACTGACAGATGATGCCAACACTGAGTTATAAATAATATATTAGAGGGATGCCTATGCAACCAGAGCCTGGAATGTCCATTAGCAACCAGCTGTCACCTATAAAGCAATAGGCACCGAGTGGATCACTTTATATGTGTCTGACACTTAATTCTCATCTCATTATCTCTAGCCGCTTTATCCTTCTACAGGGTCGCAGGCAAGCTGGAGCCTATCCCAGCTGACTACGGGCAAAAGGCGGGGTACACCCTGGACAAGTCGCCAGGTCATCACAGGGCTGACACATAGACACAGACAACCATCCACACTCACATTCACGGTCAATTTAGAGCCACCAGTTAACCTAACCTGCATGTCTTTGGACTGTGGGGGAAACTGGAGCACCCGGAGGAAACCCACTCGGACAACATGCAAACTCCGCACAGAAAGGCTCTTGCCGGCCACGAGGCTCGAAACCGGACCTTCTTGCTGTGAGGCGACAGCGCTAACCACTACACCACTGTGCCGCCCACACTTAATTCTTGAATGATTAATAGCGAATAGAGCAGCTACAGTATTTAGAAATATTACAGCAAGTGATTTCTTATTTCTTATATATATATATATATAAACAGTTCCTGATGTGGGTGAAGCACAGAAGCACGGCAGGTGAGAGTTGATGGTTACACAAAACACTTTATTTTAGCTTTTCAGCTTACTTTCCAGCTTCCTTGTACTCACTCAGTCACTCACTCACTCACACATGCGTTGTGGTTGGGGAGAGAGCTCCTTTTCTCTGCTCTCTCTCCTTTTATGCTCCATCCCTGTAACAAACACACACACAACCACACACATTAATTGACAGCAGGTGGAATGACTTAGCCACTTACCTTCCCCGACCCCACCCTCCATTCACAGACTGGTGCTTGGCCATGCCCTCGCTGCCACATATCCCCACCGCCCGATTCAGGCCGGGGAGCCGTCCGGCCTGAAGCTGACTCCCCCCCCGATGGGACAGGAAGTCCGCCACCACCATCTGCACCCCCAGCCTGTGAATCACCTCAAACTTAAATGGCTGGAGGGCGAGATACCAACTGGTGATCCATGCATTGGCATCCTTCATGCGGTGGAGCCACTGGAGGGGCGCGTGGTCTGAACAGAGAATGAAAGGGCGCCCCAACAGGTAGTATCAGAGGGTGAGGACTGCCCACTTGATGGCCAGACACTCCTTCTCAATTGTGCTGTACCTGCTTTCGTGCATCGACAGTTTCCGGCTGATGTACAGCACAGGGTGCTCCTCGCCCTCCACCTCCTGGGACAAAACGACCCCCAGCCCTCTGTCTGATGCATCAGTCTGCAAAATAAAGGGGAGAGAGAAGTCAGGGGCATGTAAAAGTGGCCCCCCACACAGTGCAGCTTTTACCTCAGAGAAGGCCTGTTGGCACTGCTCCGTCCACTGGACCGGATCTAGAACCCCCTTTTTAGTGAGATCGGTTAGTGGGCTGGTGACGTCCAAATAATTAGGTAGAAACCTATGATAATAGCCAGCCAGCCCCAAGAACTGTCTCACCTCCTTTATGGTCTTGGGCCTCGGGCAGGCTGCAATTGCTGCGGTCTTGTTAATTTGGGGACGCACCTACCCATGGCCCAACTGGAACCACAGATACCGTACTTCCACCCGCCCAATCACACACTTTTTTGGGTTAGCTGTGAGGCCCGCTCACCTCAGCAACTTTAGAAAAGCCCTCAGGTGTTCCAAGTGCCATGGCCAACCATGGCTGTAAATTATGATGTTGTTTAGATAGGCGGCCGCGTAGGCAGTGTGAGGGTGGAGGACCCTGTCCATAAGCTGCTGGAACGTAGCGGGTGCCCCAAACAACCCAAAAGGGAGCATGACAAATTGGTGTAATCCAAACAGTGTGGAAAAGGCTGTTTTCTCTCAGGATAGAAGAGTCAAGGGGATCTGCCAATATCCCTTTGTTAGATCCAGTGTTGAATAAAAGCGAGCAATGCCTAACCGATCAAGCAGCTCATCAATGTGAGGCATTGGGTATGCATCAAATTTAGACACCGCATTGACTTTTCTATAGTCCACACAGAACCGGACCAACCCGTCGGTCTTGGGAACCAGGACCACTGGGCTGCTCCATTCACTGTGGGACTCCTCGATTATGCCCATTTCGAGCATGGCCTTGAGTTTGTCCCAAACCACCTTTTTCTTGTGTTCGGGCAATCGGTAAGGGCGGCTACGCACTAGCACCCCCGGGGGCGTTTCGATGTGGTGTTCTATGAGGTGGGTACGACCAGGAAGGGGCAAGAACACATTGGAAAATTCCTTCTGCAATTTGGCTACCTCTGTCAGTTGGGCCAGTGAGAAGTGGTCTCCACAAGGGACTGGAGTGGTCAGAGATGTTATCTTTTTTACCTTCACCTTCTCTAGGACTACCAATGCCAACGCCATGGGGACCCCCTCATTCCAGCATTTTAAAAGGTTGAGGTGGTAGATTTGCAGTGCCCCACCCCTATCCGTTTGCTTCACCTCATATCCCGACTCGCCGTGTGACCTCGAAGGACCCTTGCCACTTGGTGACTAATTTAGAACTCAACGTGGGCAGTAATATGAGCACTTTGTCTCCCGGCGTGAACTCTCTAAGGCGCGTGCCCCTGTCATACAGCGGGCTTTGACGTTCTTGTGCCTGCCGCAAATTCTCCTGGGTTAGGTGTGTGAGGGTGTGGAGTTTTGTGCACAGGTCCAGAACGTACTGGATTTCATTTTTACTAAGTGAAGGTCCCTCCTCCCAATTTTCCCATAGCACGTCCAGAAGGCCATGAGGCTTATGCCCATATAATAATTCGAAGGGAGAAAACCCCACAGAGGCTTGCGGGACCTCTCGTACTGTGAATAACAGGGGCTCAAGCCACTTATCCCAATTACGTGCATCTTCACTTACCAATTTCCGGATTATGTTTTTGAGTGTTTGGTTAAATCGCTCCACTAACCCATCCATTTGTGGGGTGATAGATACTGGTGTGGATAGACTTAATCCCCACTAACCCATACAGCTCACGCAGTGTGCGTGACATAAATGAAATGCCTTGGTCTGTCAGGATTTCTTTCGGAATCCCAACCAGGGAGATAAAGCAGAAGAGTGCTACCGCAATACTGCATGCTGAGATATTGTAGAGAAGCACTGCTTCTGGATATTGCATTGCACAGTCCACTAGAACTAAAATAAAGTGATATCCCCATGCTGACCGATCTAATGGCTAGACGAGATCCATCCCAATTCGCTCAAATGGTGTCTCGATTAGAGGAAGAGGGTGCAAAGGCGCTTTTGGAGTGGCCGCGGGATTTACTAATTGGCATTCACGGCATGCCGCACACCACCGACGGACATCCCCGCGAATCCCTGGCCAATAGAACTGGGCCATTATTCAGGCTAGTGTTTTATCTTGCCCCAAGTGTTCAGCCATGGGATTAAAGAGAGTCCCATGGAATATGAGTTCCCTATGGCTCTTTGGGATTAACAACTGGGTTATTCGTTCCTTAGTTTGAGTGTCCTGTGTCACTCGGTACAATCTATCTTTAATAATGGCAAAATAGGGGAAGGTCGGTGCCACGCTTGGCTGAAGAGTTTGACCATCGATTACTCTCACTTGGTCAAATGCATGTCACAGAGTCTCGTCTCGCGACTGCTCTAACGGGAAATCCCCAAGGGAATCCCTGAGAGAGGGAGGAGGAGTGGGCTGCTCCTCACTCTGACTCAGTGTTGACATAGACGGCTCTGTGACAGCTTCTCCAGTCAATGCCACACCGGGATCTTCCCGTGACCTACTACTGCAGGACCCACTACGTGTTAAATATTCCATTAGTTTTTTAAATCCAGGCCAATCAGTACCCAAAATCAACAAGTGGGTGAGACAAGGACTAACCACCGCCTTTATTTTATGCATTTGGCCCCGGAATAGAATATGGACAGACACTAGAGGGTAACAGTGAACATCCCCGTGCACACACAACACTTTCACCGCTTGTGCTCCCCCCAATGCCTCACCATGCATCAGGCGTTGGTGAATTGAGGTCTGATTACAACCGGAATCCACCAAAGCGTGATATGTATCTCCTTGAATACTCACCGGTATGTGATATGTTCCAGCCTGATCGGGGGCGGTTTCTGGTGCATCAGGGATCCAGATTACAGCACCCACCTCCCTTGCGGAGCTCTGACTCTGGAGATGCTCCGATTCCCCACCGCACCAGTACACCGGCCCAGGCTTTCCCTCTGCACTGGTGTGATGGGTGTCACTCACCTGAGGGGGAGACAACACAGACTCAGTAGAGGGAGAAGGGAGGAAATGGGTGCAACAGGCTGGCTGGGGAGGAGCCAGCCGCCGCCTCCATGGCAGGGGAATGGGGTGGAGAGGGGGATGAGAGATGGGGGAAAAGAGAGAGAGAGAGGAGAAGCAAGGGGAGACTGCCATCAGAGCCACCTCCAGATGGTCCTCCGCCAGCTCGATGGCTCATTACAGCGATACCGGGTGATGACACTGGACCCATTCCACCATTCCTTCCGGAAGTCGAGAGACAAACTGTTCCAGTGCCACCAGATTGATGATCTCATCGGTGTCGCAGTCTTCCGCCCTCAGCCACCACCAGCAGGCATCCCGGAGTTGCTGACCGAATGCAAACAGCCGGCCGACCTCCTTCAATGCCAGCATCCGGAAGCACTGGCGATGTTGCTCCGGGGAGTGGCTGAGCCGCTGCAGGATGGCTTTCCTTAGGTCAGTGTAGACCAGCCGGCTGTCAGCAGGGAGCTGCTGTGCTGCGAGCTGCGCCTCACTAGTCAGGAGCGGGAGAAGGCGCGCTGCCCCAGTGGCCACCCCCATGCCTCAGCTGTTTGCTCAAAGAGAGCAAGGAATGCTTCTGGATCATCCTGTGGTCCCATCTTCATGAGGGTGGCAGCAGCGGTGGTCAATGCCCCTGCTGACGTGAGCAGGTCCCGGAATGCCTGATGATCTTCCTGCTAAGCCAGCATCAAGGCTTCAAAGCGTTGCTCCTGCTCCTTTTGGAGGGTGATCAGCGCTTGATGCTGGTTCTGCTGGGACATAGCGAGGGCAAGGATGAGCTCTTCGAATGGGGAGGACTCCATGGGGTGGTTCCCTTCTGTGCTTCTGGGTTTCAGCCCCACTGTAACAGTTCCTGATGTGGGTGGAGCACAGAAACATGGCAGGCGAGAGTTGATGGTTGCACAAAACACTTTATTTTAGCTTTTCAGCTTGCTTTCCAGCTTCCTTTCTTTCTTTTACTCACTCACTCACTCACTCACTCACTCACACATGCGTTGTGGTTGGGGAGAGAGCTCCTTTTCTCTGCTCTCTCTCTCTCTCTCTCTCTCCTTTTACCGTATGCTCTATCCCTGTAACAAACACACATACACACATTAATTGACAGCATGTGGAATGACTTAGCCACTTACCTTCCCCGACCCCGCCCACCATTCACAGACTGCTGCTTGGCCATGGCCCCGCTGCCACAATATATACTGTATATACAGTGCTCAGCGTAAATGAGTACACCACCTTTGAAAAGTAACATTTTAAACAATATCTCAATGAACACAAACAATTTCCAAAATGTTGACAAGACAAAGTTTAATATAACCTCTGTTTGACTTATAACGTGAAAGTAAGGTTAATAATATAACTTAGATTACACATTTTTCAGTTTTACTCAAATTAGGGTGGTGCAAAAATGAGTACACCATTTCATTGATGGCATCATGAAGTACAAAAATTACTACATCTAGTACTTTGTATGGCCTCCATTGTCATGGTCCTACCTGTGGGTTTCCTCTCTTCAGGTAACATCTCCACTCCTCTCCACTCAGCATTACCGGCCATGCCCACATACACTTCCTCTTATTAACTCTCAGTGGCTGTCATTGGCTGTTGCCTATCACCTGCTCCTCCTCTGTGTGTATTTAAGCTGCTGTCCTCCCAAGCTTCAGTGTCAGATCATCTTCTAGGCATCGACTCCGTCAACTCTTCAGTCCTGGTAACCTGACCCTGCATTTCTGTCCCTTATCTTGCTACCTGATCTGTGACTCTGTGTTCCAGCCTGTTCCCCACCCCTGCCTGTTGTGCTGTCCTGTCTGTCTGCTGTGGGACTGCTCGCTGGGAGACTGCCTGAACACCTAGTGCCATCAGCCTACAGCCTCCCTGCTCTGACAACACCTGATCCCATCTGACCTCTGAAGCTAAGCAGGGTTGAGCCTGGTCAGTGCTTGGATGGGTGACCACAGACATCACCACCATGCTTCCACCAGCCATCCCTGCCTCTCAGTCCTCCTGCCACTGAACTTCACACATCCTCCCAACTCCCTTTCCCCTGTTATCAATAAAACTCAACATTTAACTTGGGTCCTCGTCTGTTTCTCCTGACACTCCATGTTTTTTAATGACAGCACCAAGTCTTCTAGGCATGGAATGAACAAGTTGGCAACGTTTTGCAACATCAATCTTTTTCTATTCTTCAACAGTGATCTCTTTTAGTGACTGGATGCTGGATGGATCGTGATGCTCAACTTGTCTCTTCAGATTTCCCCATAGGTTTTCGATTGGGTTCAGATCAGGAGACATACTTGGCCACTGAATCACTTTCACCCTGTTCTTCTTCAGAAATCCAACAGTGGCCTTAGATGTGTCTTTAGTCATGTTGGAAAAGTGCATGACGACCAAGGGCATGGAGTGACGGTACCATCTTCTCTTTCAGTATAGAGCAATACATCTGTGAATTCATGATGCCATCAATGAAATGCAGTTCCCCGACACCAGCAGCACTCATGCAGCCCCACATAAGGACACTGCCACCACCATGTTTCACTGTAGGCACCGTGCATTTTTCTTTGTGTTCCTCACCTTTGCGATGCCATGCAGTTTTGAAGCCATCAGTTCCAAAAACATTTATCTTGGTCTCATCACTCCAGAGTATAGAGTCCCAGTAGTCTTCATCTTTGTCAGCATGGGCCCTGGCAAACTCTAGGTGGGCTTTTTTGTGCATGGGCTTTAGGAGAGGCTTTTTTCGTGGATGGCATCCATGCATGCCATTCCTCTGCAGTGTATGCCATATTGTGTCATGGGAAATAGTCACCCCAGTTTGGCTTTCTACTTCTTTAGATACTGTAATTGCAGTGAACTTGCATGCTGATTTTTTTCAACCCTTCTCATCAGAAGACACTCCTGTCAAGGTGTTAACTTCCATGGATGACCTGGACATCTCTGTGAGATGGTTGCAGTTCCATTTTTCTTAAATTTTTGTCACACTTTTGCTACAGTATTCTCACTGATAAGTAAAGCTTTGTTGGTCTTCTTGTAGCCTTCACCTTTGTGGTGTAAAGAAATTATTTTCTTTGGGGAATTCTGAAGAGACAATTTGAGCATCACTCTCCATCCAGCATCCAGTCACTAAAAGAGGTCATTGTTGAAGAATGGAAAAAGATTGATGTTGCAAAATGTCGCCAACTTGTTCATTCCATGCCTAGAAGACTTGGTGCTGTCATTAAAAATCATGGAGGCCATACAAAGTACTAGATGTAGTAGTTTTTGTTGTGGGGTGTACTCATTTTTGCACCACCCTAATTTGAGTAAAACTGAAAAATGTGTAATGTAAGTTATATTATTAACCTTACTTTCACGTTATAAGTCAAACAGAGGTTATATTAAACTTTGTCTTGTCAACATTTTGGAAATTGTTTGTGTTCATTGAGATATTGTTTAAAATGTTATATATATATATATATATATATATATATATATATATATATATATATATATATATATATATATATATATAAATTTATTTATTTACTGGCTCTAAATGTATGCTTTAATATACCACTGATAATTAAAATTTGACAATCTATACTGAAGTGTTAGTCAACATTTTCCCTTGTAATACTAGTACAGATGCACTAATATTCAGTGTACTTGATACACTGAATGCTATTAATTGGTATAAATATTCATGATTTCTGTATTTGATTTTGGGCTCATTCACTAATTAATGTTTCTGATCATTTTTATTTTTGTGCAACTCCTGATGTTTAAATCAAATTTAATGTTAAATTATACTTTCAGTGCCATTCTAATACAGAGCTTAAATGATTAGTTCCCAATAATTAATCACCTTTATTATTTCACCAACATATTAAAATAAGTTTTTTCTCAGGTGCTACCACCACCATGTACTTCCTGTACTTCCTACCTAACACTCAAACAATAGCCATAACTGACATGAGCCCACCGACAGGAAGATAAATCAGCCAAAGAAAGATTAAGCTGAAGTCTAAAGGCCACTAATGATGATGAAGCAGCGCAGAGCAGTGGAAGTTTTGTATAGTGTCAGTTATGCTAATTATCTTGAAACATTTATTTTCAAATATTTTGACCTGTTCTCTTGGCTAGACTACAAATTTTAACAAAAGTAGGTCAAATGAACATTTATATTAGTTAATGCAGTGAATGAAATGAATCAATTCATTCCTAATATTTGACCTCATCCAAAAATTTATCATTATTTTAGTTCTCTTTCAGATATATTGTAGTATCTGCATTGAAACAGCCTGACTATTATAGCCTGTTTAGTGGCTGGGATATGCGAAATTGAAATAAACCACAGAACTGAATCAAAATTTCACATTCACATTCCAGAATGTTTGGTTATGTGGAGGAGAAAATGACTATATAAACAATTATACCAAAATATTCCACTTAAAAATTGAATTTTATTTGAAAATTTTTGACCATTCCTTAATTTGCAACTATGTAAATATATTTGTCATCCATCACTGGGAAGGGGTGTTCATTACAGATACTTCATGCCCTCCACAAGTCATCTCATCTCACCTCATCTCATTATCTCTAGCCGCTTTATCCTTCTACAGGGTCACAGGCAAGCTGGAGCCTATCCCAGCTGACTACGGGCGAAAGGCGGGGTACACCCTGGACAAGTCGCCAGGTCATCACAGGGCTGACACATAGACACAGACAACCATTCATACTCACATTCACACCTACGGTAAATTTAGAGTCACCAGTTAACCTAACCTGCATGTCTTTGGACTGTGGGGGAAACCGGAGCACCCGGAGGAAACCCACGCGGACACGGGGAGAACATGCAAACTCCACACAGAAAGGCCCTCGCCGGCCCCAGGGCTCGAACCCAGGACCTTCTTGCTGTGAGGCGACAGCGCTAACCACTACACCACCGTGCCGCCCTCCACAAGTCATATAATGACAAAAATAGAAGTGATTTAAATATATGTGTGTGTGTGTGTGTCAGAGTGCAGGAAAACAGCGGATGTAAGTACAGAAGTGTTTTATTGAACAAAGTGCGATATATACAGGAAGTGCATAAAACACACAAAGCAAACAGTCCAAATCAGCAGGCAAGGTCATAAACATGACAACAGGCAAAGGGTCAATCAAGGCGCGAACGGGATATCGGAGGCAAAATGAGAACGAGAACTAGAATTGGGAACAAGAGTCGAGGAACCAGGAAGATCACAAGGATGGTAAACAAGGCTTGATAATGCGCACTAATGTGGTGTAATACTTCGTGCCGTCTTTACGTCAGCGCAGTCCTTAAATAGCCCAACATAGTTCACTGATTGAGAACAGGTGTACCTTGTTTATGGTCTGTGTGCTGCAGCTCACTCAGCGCACATGCAGCCCGAGGCACACCTTTAGGTGCATGCACCAAGGCAGGCAGGACTGACAGAACCCCCTCCCAAAGAGCTCCCTCTGGGAGCGAAAATCCATAATACTTGGCCCTGGTGGGGGTTCAGGCTCAGACTCTGAACACAACTTGGGTTCTAGGTTAGGAGTAGGCATGACCTTGGCACTTGATGTGGATTCTGGATTGGACTCGGGCTCCGAAGATGACGGGAACTCAGACTCTGGTTCTGTGGGCAACGAGGACTCGGGCTTGGGAGATGGCTCGGACTCATGCTCTGGAGATGGCTCGGGCTCTGGAGACTGCTCAGGCATTGCAGAGGGCTCTGGACTGGGCTCAGGTGTCATAGAGGGCTCTGGACTGGGCTCAGGCATCATAGAGGGCTCTGGACTGGGCTCAGGCATTGTAGAGGGCTCTGGAGCAGGAACTGGCTCCACAGAGGGCTCTGGAGCAGGTGCTGGCTGTGGTGTGGGCTCTGATGCTGGCTGCAGCACTGGCTGTGGCGCGAGCTCTGACACTGGCTGCGGCACAGGCTCTGGAGCGGGCTCTGATGCTGGCTGTGGTGCAGGCTCTGGCTCCACCTCTGGCTCGGGAGCAGGCACTGGCGCTGACTCTGGCTCCACCTCTGGCTCGGGAGCAGGCGCTGCCACTGACTCAGGCTGCACCTCTGGCTCAGGAGCAGGCACTGGCGCTGACTCTGGCTCCACCTCTGACTCGGGAGCAGGCATTGGCACGGGAACAGGAACAGGTGTTGGCACAGAAACAGGTGCTGGCACAGGAATAGGAACAGCTGCAGGCACAGGAACAGGAACAGCTGCAGGCACTGTTTTTTCCATCATGTGCAAGTTGAGATCTTGAAGAATGCAATCAGTATTTCAGATAATAGATTGTTTTGCTGGAAAAGCATACATTTTTTGTTGCAAATTGTCTCATTTTTGTCAGGACTGTAGCCTGCTGGGGGGTGTGGGTAAATTACCATATGGGCCATTCACATGATGATTTAAGTCTTTTGGGGGTTTTTTTCCGCGAATCAGCTGTATGATCCGAGCTGAGCGCATGGCTACTTAACTGCATACAGGAGTGTGATTTCACTATGGAATGAGTTACTAAACAGAGCGCAGAGGAGCTGACACACCGCGAAGCAAACAGACACACGGTATTTACATCGGAGATAACCATTTCTAGCAAAAAAAAACGCAACCTCGTTTTCCAG
This sequence comes from Neoarius graeffei, assembly GCF_027579695.1. NCBI lineage: Eukaryota > Metazoa > Chordata > Actinopteri > Siluriformes > Ariidae > Neoarius > Neoarius graeffei. The sequence goes on from NC_083573.1 coordinate 82,261,350, forward strand.
ATTGAATGGAATACTTGAATGATCGGATGATACACGGACCGTTCTAGGATTACATTCCATCGGAGGCATTGTTGTGTGCAAGGTGCCGTTTCTCTTTCTGATGGGGTAAGTTTATTAATCTAACGCTGTGTGGTTATTTTTGCATGTAACGGAGAGTGTTGTGGTTTGGTTAAGCCTAGGTCACAACCGGACGTACGATTTTTTGGCCGTGTGATTTTTGGCGTTTCCCAAATCGCTGCGTTTTTTTTTTGTTCACGGAGAAAGACGCGCGTTGGCCGTAAGTTTGTCTTGTAACCTGAAAAAAACGTAAGCGCCCGTAGAGTTTGTTTGACATGACAAAGAACCTCTGCGGCCGGTCTGCGGCTCGAAAATCAGCACATCACACGCGCGCTCTCGTGCTTTTCACACGCGTGCTCTCATGCGTTTCATGCACTCTCTCCATGCGTTTCTTGCGTTTTTTGCATGTAGACCGGCTGTAGGAGCACGTACGGCCGGTCGTGACCGAGGCTTTACATGAAACTAGTGTTGTGTTAGTTGTGTCATCATCGTGCTATCTTTCTTTCTTACGGTGTGAGTAATTTTTCAACCACAAAACGTTAAAGTATACTTTAGGACTTATTTTTGTACTTCATAATTGTTTTGGGCATACTTTGCATGGAAGGAAAATTGACGTGGTGATCTTTGTTTACATGAAAGTAGCATTGTGCTAGCTAGTAGGGGGTAGGGCTTTCCTTAATGTCATGCAAATGAGCACCATTATGTGCCCACCCTGCACCCAGAGTAGCTGAGATGGAAAACTTTGAGGGCGATTTTCTCCCTTTTCTGTTTTAAGAAGTATACACTTTCAAAAGGCCACACATTCTTCAAATATTGTCAGATCTCCACATGGAAGGCATCATTGGAAAGCTTAGAAACTGTACTTTCTGAATCTGTCAATAACTCAAAATGCCCCCGGGCAGACATGTGTCCCTGGATTCTGTGATCTGCCACAAATACGTATAAATGAAGACAGAAATGTTTGAAACAGTGGCTTCATGAATCAATGTTTTGATATGTCTCTGTAATAAGTCCCTGAAGTGGGTGGAGTATGGAAGCATGACAGGCGGGAGCTGAAGTTCTCACACACTTTATTTTCCTTCACTTTGCTGCTTTTCAGCTTCACTCACTCATTGCTCACACGGTCTCTCACACACACACACACGTGTTCTGGTCAGGAGAGACCTCTGCTCTCCCCCTCCTTTTATGCTCCACCATCACTGCAACAAACACACACACACACACACACACACACATTAATTGACAACAGGTGTAATGACCTGGCCACTCACCTTCCCCGACCCCGCCCTCCATTCACAAACTAAGGCTTGGCCATGCCCCCACTGCCACATACCCCCACCGCCTGACTCAGGCTGGGGAGCCATCCGGCCTGCAGTGCCCCCCCCCAACGGTACAGGAAGTCTGCCACCACCATCTGCACCCCTGGCCTGTGGACCACCTTGAACTTAAACGGCTGGAGAGCGAGATACCAATGGGTGATCCATGCATTAGCATCCTTCATGTGGTGGAGCCACTGGAGGGGTCCGTGGCCCAAACAGAGGGTGAAAGGGTGCCCCAACAGGTAGTATCGGAGGGTGAGGACCACCCACTTGATGGCCAGACACTCCTTTTTGATGGTGCTGTACTTGATTTCACGCTTCAAGAGCTAGCAGCTGATGTACAGCATGGGATGCTCCTCACCCTCCACCTTCTGTTGTACAGCCAGACTTGATGTTCTTGTGCCTGCTGTAAATTCTCTTGGGTTAAGTGCATGAGGGTGTGGAGTTTTGCGCACAGGTCAAGAATATACTGAATTTTGTTCTTGTTAGGTGAAGGTTCCTCAAACTAAGGCTTGGCCATGCCCCCACTGCCACATACCCCCACCGCCTGACTCAGGCTGGGGAGCCATCCAGCCTCCAGTGGACTTCCCCCCAAAATGCCACACAGCTTATGCCCATATAATAGCTCAAACAGTGAAAAACCTATGGAGGCTTGCGGGATCTCTCGTACTGCAAATAACAGGGGCTCGAGCCATTTATCCTAATTACGTGCATCCTCACTTGCAAATTTCCGAATTAAGTTTTTGAGTGTCTGATTAAACCATTCCACAAAGCCATCCATTTATGGGTGACAGACACTGATGCAGATAGACTTAATTCCCAATAACCCATGCAGTTCGCGCAGTGTGCGTGACATAAACGAAGTGCCTTGGTCTGTCAGGATTTCTTTCGGAATCCCAACCTGGGAGATAATACAGAAGAGCACTTCTACAATACTGTGTGCTGAGATATTGCAGAGAGGCACAGTTTCTGCATAAAGCGTTGCATAGTCCACGAGAACTAAAATAAAGCAATATCCCTGTGCTGACCGATCTAATAGATAGATAGATTCTTTATTGTCATTGCACATTACTATACAATGAAACACTCTTTGAGGGCTCAGATCACAGCAGCATATCAATAAAATAAAAATAAATAAATAAATAAATAAATAACCTTTTAAAAAGCAGGATATTGGCATAGAAGCAGCAGTATAAATTGCAGTATGTAATTATTCAATGTAGCCAAACACAGTAAGGTGCAGAGTGTGAGTCCAAATCCAGATCAGGCCTCCAGCAGAGCTTTTACAGCCCTGGGGAAGAAGCTATTTTGTTGTCTTGCTGTTTGTGACTTTATGACCCTAAAGGCCTCTGCATGCTCTTGCGACAAGGCTTTCGCAGACAGCTTTTCGCAGACAGTTGTAATTTATCGTTGAGCGGGGAGTAATAGGCATGCGCGATGTTATTCACTGCTACAATGCAAGGGGGCGCGAAGTCGCGAAATCGCTAGGAGTAGTTGGTGGGTGTGGTTAGTGGAGTGTTTATCCTCCGGTTACTTATAATGACTAGAACTGGAGTCGTATAGATGTACGTACTTCCTCACTTCCTCGATCAACCGCTCTTCGTGCTGCTCCATCTTCGCTCGTGTTTTTAAAAATGGCGGTCGTGAAAACAAAACAAACCGGGAAAGTAGGGAAGCGTAAGTGCGTGTACAGCAGATGTAGAGTGGACCAATCAGAGCCCTCTTGTCTGTGACGCTGTCTGCGAGGCTTCTGTGGTGGTCACAATTTTTGGGAGGTGCGTGCAGAGCGTCTGCGAAGGTGGGGGGGCTACGCAGACACTATCTGCGATGCCGTCTGCAAGGACTGGGTTGTCAGCATAAATTGGCCTTTAGTCTGCCAGAGGGAACGGTGTCTAAAAGACATTGTCCGGGGTGAGTGCAGTCTTTGTGCACTCTTTGTGGCTCTGTTTTGCAGCCTGGCAGAGTAAATCTGTTCCAGGGATTGGAGAGGGGAACCAATGATTTTAGATGCAGTCCTGATGATCTGCTGCAGATCTTTCCTCTCCTCTGAGGTGCAGCTGGAGAATCACACTATGCATCCATAGCTCAGAACACTTTGTATGGTGCACTGGTAGAAGTTGGTGAGGAGCTTCTGTGAGAGCCCAGTTTTCCTCAGGGATCACAGGAAGAAGAGTCTCTGCTGGGCCTTCTTCACCACCTCTCTGGTGTTCACTCCCCATGTCAGGTCCTCTGAGAGGTGAACACTGAGGTACTTCAAGCTCCCCACCTGTTCCACCTCCTCTCCAGAGATCACCAGGCTGGCATTTGTTTTAACTGGTTGTTTTCTGAAGTCAGTGACAAGCTCCTTTGTTTTGTTGGTGTTGAGGAGCAAGTCATTGTTCTGACACCAAGATGTAAGGGCCTGAGCTTTCTCTCTGTAGGCTGCCTCATCGCTGTTGGTTATCAACCCCACCACAGCTGTGTCATCTGCAAACTTGTATATGTGGCAGATCACAGAATCCAGGGACACATGTCAGCCCAGGGGCATTTTGAGTTATTGACAGATTCAGAAAGTACAGTTTCTAAGCTTTCTACACACAAAAAACGTTTCTACACTTTCTACACGTTTTTTACATGTTTCTACACTTTCTTCACGTTTCTACACTTTCTACACGTTTTTTTGTCTACACGCAAAAAACGCAAGAAACACACGGAGAGCGTGCATGAAACGCACGAGAGCGCGCATGTGAAAAGCACGAGAGCGCGCGTGTGATGTGCTGATTTTCAAGCCGCAGACCGGCCGCAGAGGTTCTTTGTCATGTCAAACAAACTCTACGGGCGCTTACGTTTTTTTCAGGTTGCAAGACAAACTTACGGCCAACATGCGTCTTTCTCCATGAACAGAAAAAAAATGCAGCGATTTGGGAAACGCCAAAAATCACACGGCCAACAAATCATACGTCCGGTTGTGACCTAGGCTTAACCAAACCACAACACTCTCCATTACATGCAAAAATAACCACACAGCCTTAGATTAATAAATTTACCCCATCAGAAAGAGAAACGGCGCCTTGCACACACCAATGCCTCCGATGGAATGTAATCCTAGAACGGTCCGTGTATAATCCGATCATTCAAGTATTCCATTCAATCTGGAAAACGAGGTTGCTTTTTTTTTGCTAGAAATGGTGATCTCTGATGTAAATACCGTGTGTCTGTTTGCTTCGCAGTGTTTGCTCCTCTGCGCTCTGTTTAGTAACTCATTCCATAGTGAAATCACACGCCTGTATGCAGGTTAAGTAGCCATGCGCTCAACTCGGATCATACAGCTGATTCGTGGAAAAAAAACCCAAATGACTTAAATCTTCATGTGAATGGCCCATATGGTAATTTACCCACACCCCCCAGCAGGCTACAGTCCTGACAAGAACGAGACAATTTGCAACAAAAAATGTATGCATTTCCAACAAAACAATCTATTATCTGAAATACTGATTGCATTCTTCAAGATCTCAACTTGCACATGATGGAAAAAAACAAAAATCACAAATTTCGAAAAAAAAAGCTTCTTTTGCGATTATCTCGGATTCGTTTCGGCCGACGTGTCCCTGGATTAGGTGAGGGGTCACATACTTGGTTTGAGTTATGAATGGGAGAACAGTCCTGTGTGAAGAGTGAGTAAAGGAGTGGACTAAGAACACAGCCTTGGGGGATGCCAGTGTTTAAGATGGTGTTGGATGAGATGAGGTCTCCAAGTCTCACATGCTGTGGTCTGTTGGAGAGGAAGTCCTTAATCCAGCTACAGAGGTGGTGGTCCAGGCCCAGACACAGCAGCTTGTTGACCAGCTTGCTCAGATTGACAGTGTTGAAGGCCGAGCTGAAGTCAATGAACAGTATCCTCACGTAGGTGTCAGGGTTCTCCAGGTGAGTCAGTAGAATGTGGAGCATGAGGGAGATGGTGTCCTCAGTGCACCTGCGGGTTTTGTAGGTGAACTGGTACTGGTCCAGGTCAGCAGGGATGGAGGCTTTGATGTAGTTCATCACCAGTCTTTCAAAGCATTCATGATTATCGGTGTTAGTGCAACAGGCCGATAATCATTCAAGCATGTGACTGCTGAGCGCTTTGGGATGGGGATGATGGTTGCAGCTTTAAAGCAGGAGGGGACTATGGCCTCCTTCAGTGACTTGTTGAATATGTCAGTGAAAACAGCCGCCAGATGGGGTGCACATGCTTTTAGAGCATGTCCTGGGACCCAGTCGAGACCAGTCGCCTTCCTGCCACTGATGTTGAGCAGGGCCCGCTTAACCTGGTACTGGTGCAATACCATAGGATGTCTCTATTTCTGAAGGGGGCTGGAGGTGTGTGAAGGATGTTGACTGTGGGTGTGGGATGCTGGGGATGGCTCATTCATGTTGGTGGTGTTGCTGTCAAAACGGGAGAAGAAGGCATTCAGCTGATCAGGGAGGGAGGGGTCAACTGCAGAGGGTGAGCAGGGGTTCTGTTTGTAGTTAGTAATTGTTCTGATCCCCTGCCACATGCTGCGGGTGTTGTTGTCTTTGAAATGCTGTTCGATTTGCATTTTATATTTATTTTTGGCAGCAGTGATCCCCCTTCTCAGATCTGCTCTGGATCTCCTGTAGGTCTCCCAGTCACTCTGAGAAACTCAGGAGGATCTACAAACACAACTTTCTGGTACATTTCAGACCCAGTAACACCCTGAAGCAGAAACTGGTCCATCCTAAGGACAGAATACCCAGATACAAACAGGACAACGTAGTGTATGCAATTCAGTGCAGTGAGGAATGCACAGACTCATGTATTGAGGAAACAAAACAACAGCTTCACAAGTGCATGGCTCAACACAGGAGAGCCAGTTCCTCAGGCCAGGACTCTGCTGTTTATCTTCATCTTAACAACAAAGGACACTCATTTCAGGATTACAACATATGCATTTTAGCCAGAAAGGATCATTGGTATGAGTGAGGAGTTAAAGAAGCCATTTTTGTCAACCTGGAACTGCCATCACTGAACAGAGGTGGTGGTCTAAGACACCATTTATCAGCCACCTACAATGCAGTCCTTGGCACACTTCCCAGACAACTGAATGCACACCAAAACCCAGCTGTTTTCAGTGACTCACAGGAGGACAGAGAGAACCAACAACCCATTGATCACCCCAATGACTCTCTAGGCCGTTCACACCCAGCCCCCAGTGACCCACACCAACAGGATGACTCAATGACACCTTAGGATTGCTTTTCATCCATGAGAGGATAAATACCTGGTACTCCCTATTAGTCAGACAGAACTGAAGAAGCCTTTTGGATGAGAGGTGAAACATCTTCAAGACTCTTCAAGCAAGTCCAATTGCTCTCTTTTACCACCCACAGTTTACTATGATCTGGATGACTGAGAATCTTCACAGACATGTCCTCAAAACAGTCTTGCAGTGCTGCCTCAGTCTCCTCAGACCAGATCTGAACTGTCCTGACCTAGGTCTTTGTTTTGCTGATGAGAGGTTGATAAGAAGGTGTGAAAAACAGAGCCAAGTGGTCTGATTGTCTAAGGCGGGGGGCTGGGCGGACTTTGTAGGCACCTTTGAAGTTGGTGTAAACCTGATCCAGTGTTTTTCCATTCCGTGTCCCCATGTGGATGTTTTTTGTAGAATTTGGGTAACATAGACTTCAGGTTTGTGTGATTAAAATCCCCCACCACAATGATGAAACTGTCTGGTAGTCTGTTTTGTTGTTTACTGATCGCCTCATGTAGCCTGCTCATGGCTAACTTTGCATTAGCTCGTGGGTGAATGTTCACAGCAAAAAACCAATGCACTGTGCTCATGGCTGAGGTGGAATGGCCCGATGAGATCCATACCAATTCTCTCAAAAGGGGTCTTGATGAGAGGGAGAGGGTGCAAAGGTGCTTTTGGAGTGGCCATGGGATTTACTAATTGGCATTCGCGACACGCCGCACACCACTGACAAATGTCCCCACGAATTCCTGGCCAATAGAACCGGGGCATTATTCGTGCTAGTGTTTTATCCTGCCCTAAGTGTCCGGCCATGGGATTAAAGTGAGCTGCATGGAATACAAGTTCCCTATGGCTCTTTCATCAACAACTCGGTTATCTGTCTACCAGTTTGAGTGTCCTGTGTCACTCGGTACAACCTATCCTTAATAATAGAGAAATATGGGAAGGTCGGTGTTGTGTTTGGAGAGTTTAACCATTGATTACTCTCACCTGGTCAAACACATGACGCAGAGTCTCATTTCACAACTGCTCTAACGGGAAATCCTCAATGGAATCCCCAAGAGGGGGAGAAGGAGTGAGCTGCTCCTCACTCTTAGTATCGTCCTGACGCAGTGCTGACGTAGACGGCTCTGTGGCAGCTTCCCCAGTCAATGCCACACCAGGATCTTCCCGTGACATACTAATGCAGGACCCACCTCTTACTGTGTGTTCCATCAGTTCTTTAAACCCTGGCCAATCAGTCCCCAATATCAGCGAGTGGATGAGACAAAGCTTAACTGCCACCTTTATTCTATGCTTTTGGCTATGGAATAGAATATGGACAGACACTAGAAGATAATTGTGAACATCCCAATGCACACACAACACCTTCACCACTTGTGCTCTCCCCAATGCCTCACCTTGCACCGCTTGGCTTTGGTGAATTGAGGTCTGATTACAACCGGAATCCACCAACATGTATCCCCTTGAACACTTACCAGTATGCAATATGTTCCAGCCTGATCGGGGGTAGTCTCTGGCATGCCAGGGATCTGGATCATAGCTCCCACCTCCATTGTGGAGCCCTGACTCTGGAGATGCTCTGGCTTCCCACCATGCCAGCACACCAGCCCAGGCTTTCCCTCTGCACCGGTGTTATGGCCATCACTCACCTGAGGGGGAGAAGACACAGACATGGAAGAGGGAGATGGGAGGACACCACGGGTGCAACAGGCCGGCTGGGGAGGAGCTGGCCCCCGCCTCCATGGTGGTGGAATGGGGGCAAGGAAGGGAGAGAGAGAGAGAGAGAGAGAGAGAGAGAGAAAAAGGAGAGAGGGGAAAGAAATGAGGAGAGGTGCCTCATCCACCTGCTGTCAGAATTGCCACCAGATGGTCCTCTGCCAACTCGATAACTCGTTCGAGTGACACTGGGTGATGACACTGGACCCATTCTGCTGTTCCTTCCAGAAGTCAAGAGATGAACTGTTACAGTGCCACTAGATCGATGATCCCGTTGGCATCATGGTCTTCCACCCTCAGCCACCGCCGGCAGGCATCCCAGAGTTGTTGGCCGAATGCGAATAGCCAGCCAACCTCCTCCAACCACAGCATCCAGAAGTGCTGGCAATGTTGTTCCAGGGAGTGGCCAACACAGTGCAGGATGGCTCTCTTTAGGTTGGCATACATGAGCTGGCTGTTGGTAGGGAGCTGCTGTGCTGTGAGCTGCACCTCACCAGTCTGGAGTGGGAGGAGGCGCACAGCATGCTGCTCAAGTGGCCACCCCCACGTTTCGGCCGCTTGCTCAAAGAGAGCGATGAAGGCTTCTGGCTCATCATGCGGGGCCATCTTTGTGAGGGTGATGTGAGGAGGGTCCACTGTGATGGTGGTTGAAGTCCCTGCCAATGTGAGCAGATGCCAGAAAGCCTGCCAATCTTCCTGCTGGGCCAGCACCAAGGCTTCAAAGCATTGCTCTTGCTCCTTCCAAAGAGCAGTCAGCACTTGATGCTGGTTCTGCTGGGTGGTAGTGAAGGCATGGATGAGTTCCTTAAATGGGGAGGACTCCATGTGGTGGCTTCCGTCCATACATCCCAGGTTTCGGCACCACTGTAATAAGTCCCTGATGTGGGTAGAGTACAGAAGCACGGCAGGTGGGAGCTGAAGTTCTCACACACTTTATTTTCCTTCACTGTGCTGCTTTTCAGCTTCAGTCACTCGTTGCTCACACACAGTCACACACGCACACGTGTTCTGGTCAGGAGAAACCTCTTCTCTGCTCTCCCCCTCCTTTTATGCTCCACTATCACTGCAACAAACACACACATATACATTAATTGACAACAGGTGTAATGACTTGGCCACTCACCTTCCCCGACCCTGCCCTTCATTCATAAACTAAGGCTTGGCCACGCCCCCGCTGCCACAGTCTCAGCCTCTGGATTTGAACTATATTAAAGCATTGTATATGGTCTGAATTCAAGAAGGAAATCCACATGTGCAAACAAGAGGAAACATGAGTAAAATGTTCTGCATAAAGGCGTGCCCAAGATATTCTACAAATGTCACCAACTTTGGTAAACATTGCAGGAACAGCTCAGTGCTGTTATCGTCTCAGGTGCTGTGATATGTGGCTTCACAACATATTATGGATGTGCTCATCACTGAAACATAATGGCCTTGAATGGTGCCAATAATTCTGGAGTTGACGATATCTTTTGTGAAATCATTCAGTTTTTTGTATCATCAAATTTCACTTTAGTACATACTTAAGTGCTCCATGTTTCCATTTTTGTCACACCCTAAATCTCACTTTGCAAACGGAATGCAATACAGTGTTTTTCCATTTCTCATATTTAGCATATCCCTGTCTCCAAACCAATAGTTTCATTTTAATGACACTGTTGTGCACATTTCAGAATATAGACAGCAGTAATAAATGCTATGGCCTGTGCAATAATTATACAGTGCAATTCATTTGTCTTAACACTGGACAGAATTGGCACAGGCACACAGCCACACATTAGAAATGTATTCCCTTGTTTCAAATGATTTCCTTTTTCTTCTCAAAAGGAATATATTTTACCAACATAAATGTGCTTAAGCTGCTTTCATACACATGCCACTGTTGATTTAGGGCAGGGGTTCTCAACCTTTTGCAACCTGGGCCCCACCAAAGCTGGTTCATTGCAGTTGGGGGCCCCTCTTCTCGCCCCGCCCCCATCCCCCCCCCCCCAAACACACTCACCCGCAGTGACGCCACCCGACCTACAGCACCTTATATCGACCGATAGATAGATAGATAGATAGATAGATAGATAGATAGATAGATAGATAGATAGATAGATAGATAGATAGCCCTGGGCTAGATTATTATTATTATCATTATTATTATTATTATTAGTAGTAGTAGTAGCAGCAGTAGTAGCATTATTCATTCCATAGAAATACATAGGCCTATTATCATTATTAGGCTATTGTTATAATTGGCAGTAGCACCACATTTCTAATCTGCTTTCGAGCATTATTATAATTATAATTATTATAATAATAATTATTATTATTATTATGGCCTATTATCATTACTAAGCTGTTGGCAGTAGTACAAGACTTATGTTCTTTCAGGCATTATTATTATTATTATTATTATTATTATTATTATTATTGCTGTTGTTGGTTGTTGATATTATTATTATTATTATTATTATTATTATTATTATTATTATTATGCTATTATTATTAATAGGCATTATTATTATTATTATTATTATTATTATTATTATTATTAGTGTTTTTATTAGGTATTTTATTAGGCTTATCATTAGCTGGCTATTGATATCATTGGGAATTGGGACCAGGCGTGAATTTAGGTTTTACTTTTTACTGTGCCTTTGTGATCTGCATTTGCGTTAATGCGAGACCTGAGCCTGCTTTGCCTTACAAAGATCCTCGATTCTTGGCGAAATGTTTGACAAGCACAGTCTCAAGTCATCCTCAATTTGCGCACGATTGCGATATTTCGTTTTGAGCGCAGTCATTTTTGAAAATCTTGCCTCACACAAGTAGGTCGATGCGAATGGGATGAGCAGTTTCAAGGCTACGTCACACAGTTGCGGGTACTCCTGCATCAATGCTGCCCAGAATGTCGAAAGAGGGCATGAGGTGAAGACTGCCTTAAGTCTACTGTCACTCTTCAGCTCAATAAGCTGTTCCTGCATGTCAACTGGAAGTTCGTCAGCAGTACACACAAATGGATCTCGAACCCACGCAAAAGAGCGATAATCCTCTGTGAAGTATGCCGCAAACTGTTTTCTCATTACCGACAGGTGCTCTGACGCTGCTTGAAAGACAGATGAGAAATCGTGGGAAGTGCCTGCATTACTGATAAAGTCTGCAAGGCTTGGGAACATATCACAGTTCCCCCGACTGATGCGGCCACACCAGAGGTCAAGTTTTTGCTTGAAGGCATCCACTTTCTCTGCGAGAAGCAAAATGTGAGTTTCTCGGCCTTGCAAAGACAGGTTCAAGCCATTCAAGCGGTCAAATATATCGACCAAATAGGAGAGACACGCCAGCCACAAAGGGTCATCCAGATTTTTCGCCAGGTCTGAATTGATTTGTGTCAAAAACCGCTTCACCTCATCTTGCAGCTCATACAAACGTTGTAACACCCGCCCCCTGGACAGCCAGCGAACCTCAGTGTGCAGAAGCAGCTGTTCGTGCTCTGACCCCATCTCCTGACAGAGGACCTCAAACAAGCGAGAGTTTAGCGGCCGTGACATGATGAGGTTGATCATTTTTACTGATTGGTTCAGCACGGATTCCAACAGAGACGGCATTTTTTTTTTGCAGCGAGTGCTTCGCGATGAACCATGCAATGGGTCCATTTTACAAGTGGAGCTACCTGCTTAACGCGAGCAGCTAGACCTTGCTCACGGCCCGTCATTGCTCGTGCGCCATCCGTGCACAAGCCAACGCATCGGTCCCACGCCAACCCATTCTCGCGAATAAATGAATCAAGGACATTGAAGATGGCCTCTCCAGTTGTGTGTGACTGAAGAGGGCGGCAAAAAAGGACATCCTCCTCAATTAATTTATCCCTGACATACCTGACATATGTAAGAAACTGTGCCTGCCCAGCAATATCGGTAGACTCATCCAACTGCAAGGCATAGTATGGACTATTTTTAATAAACTGTATTAATTGCTCTCTGATATCATTGGACATATCAGCAATTCTCCGAGCAACTGTGTCATTTGAATGTGGCACGGTGCCTAATTTGGCTGCTGCACTATCCCCGAAGAATATTCTGCACATGTCCTGCGCAGCTGGCAAAACGAATTTCTCGGCATCAGTGTGCGGTTTGCCTACACACAAGATTTTATGATAGATTGATGATAGATTTTATAATAGTATTGATTTGTATGTAATAGTCCAATGTCCTGCATTTTGACATGGGTAAATGTGTTGCATCTGCTTAGCTACTATAGCCTGTTAGCCCCAGATTTTTTTTTTCCTCCATACATGAAGCCTACTCGCGACCCCCCTGGAGTACCTCCGCGCCCCACCAGGGGGGCGCGCCCCCCCGGTTGAGAACCACTGATTTAGGGGAATGTAGCAAAATGGAGGGATGGGGGAACATATAAATGTGACAAGTGACAAGAAACTCGCCTACATGTGAATCCTCCCTTGCAAAACATAATACAATCACAAACTAAAAATACATGCACAAACACACACATACGTGTGCGCACGCACACACATTTTTTGCAAGTCCAAATCAAGTCTCAAGTCTTTGAGGGTGAAGTCCAAGTCAAGTCTCATGTTTTTGAGCTAGAGTCCAAGTCAAATCTCAAGTCTTTGGTCACAAGTCCAAGTCAAGTCTCAAGTCTCTGATGATTGTAAAGAGCATTCTATCATTTATTGCTTTCCAATATCAACTGCATTCTGTGGCATTCCAATGTCAACTAGATTGCTGTATCTAAGGAAATCAAAGCATCATTTGCATGTACTAGAGCATCTCAAAAAATTTTAATATTATGAAAAAGTTCAATATTTTCCATTAGTTATTTAAGAAAGTGAAAATTTAATACAACCCCAATTCCAAAAAAGTTGAAACACTGTTGTTGCACTTCAAAGGGGTGGGTGGAGCACAGAAGGACGGCAGGCCAGAACTAAGTTCACAAAACTCTTTATTTTTCACTTTTCAGTGGAAGATTCACTCTCCCAGCCACACATGCATGCACACACACAAGTCATCTGGTTGGGGAGAGAGCCCCCTTCCTCTACACTCTCCTTATGTAGGGCGCGGTCACTGGGGAAGACACACAAACACACATTAATAGACATCAGGTGCAGTGATTCTGCCACTTACCTTCCCTGACTCCGCCCTCCGGTCACAGACCGACGCTCTGCCACGACCATCTGCACCCCCGGCCTGTGGATCACCTTGAAGTTAAAGGGCTGGAGTGCCAGATACCAATGGGTGATCAGTGCATTGGCATCCTTCATGTGGTGGAGCCACTCGAGGGGCACGTGGTCCGAACAGAGGGTGAAAGGGCGTCTCAGCAGGTAGTAGCGGAGGGCGAGGACTGCCCACTTGATGGCAAGGCACTCTTTCTCGATGGTGCTGTAGCGCCCCTCACGCACCGACAGCTTTCTGCTGATATACAGCACTGGACGGTCCTCCCCCTCCACCTCCTGGGACAAAACAGCCCCCAGCCCTCTGTCTGACGCATCCGTCTGTAACATAAAGGAGAGAGAAAAGTCAGGGGAGTGTAACAGTGGCCCCCCCCACACAGTGCAGCCTTCACCTCAGAGAAAGCCCGCTGGCATTGCTCCATCCACTGGACCGGATCTGGTGCCCCCTTTTTAGTGAGATCAGTCAGCGGGCTGGTGACGTCCGAATAATTAGATATAAACCTACGATAGTAGCCAGCCAGCCCCAGGAACGGTCTCACCCCCTTTTTGGTCTTGGGCCTCGGGCAGGCCGCAATCACTGCTGTCTTGTTAATTTGGGGACGCACCTGCCCATTGCCCAAGTGGAAGCTGAGATACCGTACTTCCACCCGCCCAATCGCACACTTCTTCGGGTTGGCCGTGAGACCCGCTCGCCTCAGCAACCTAAGGACGGCCCTCAGGTGTTGCAGATGCCAAGGCCAGTCATTACTATAGATTATTATGTCATCCAAGTATGCGGCCGTGTAGGTGGTGTGGGGGTGGAGGACCCTGTCCATAAGCCGCTGGAACATAGCGGGTGCCCCAAACAGCCCGAAAGGATGTGTAACAAATTGGTGTAAGCCAAACGGTGTGGAAAAGGCCGTTTTTTTCTTGGGATAGTGGAGTCAAGGGGATCTGCCAATAACCCTTTGTCAAATCCAGTGTCGAGTAAAAGCGAGCCGTACCTAATCGAGCCAGCAACTCATCAATATGAGGCATTGGGTACGCATTGAATTTAGACACCATGTTGACTTTTCTATAGTCTACACAGCAACGGACTGACCCATCGGCCTTGGGTACCAAGACCACCAGGCTGCTCCAGTCACTGTGGGACTCCTCGACGATGCCCATTTCGAGCATGGCCTCGAGTTCTTCCTGAACCACTTTTTTCTTGTGTTTGGGTAGCCTGTAAGGGCGGCTGCACACTACCACCCCCGAGGGCATCTCGATGTGGTGTTCTATGAGGTCGGTGTGGCCGGGCAGGGGCGAGAACATGTCCGAAAATTCGGTCTGGAACTGGGCAACCTCCTCGAGTTGGGTTGGGGAGAGGTGGTCTCCACAGGGGACCGGAGAGGTGTGCGATGTCAACGTTCCCAAGTTTGAGCAGATTGAGGTGGTAAATCTGTAGTGCCCCACCCCTGTCCGTTTGCCTCACCTCATAGTCGACGTCCCCGACTCGCCGTGTGACCTCAAAGGTTGGTGATCAATTTGGAGCTCGGTGTGGGCAACAGTATGAGTACTTTATCTCCCGGTGCGAACTCCCTAAGGTGTGTACCCCTGTCGTACAGGCGGGTTTGCCGTTCTTGGGCCTGCTGCAAATTCTCCTGGGTTCGGTGTGTGAGTGTGTGGAGTTTTGCGCGCAGGTCAATAACGTATTGAATTTCATTTTTGCTTGGTGAAGGTCCCTCCTCCCAATTTTCCCGCAGTACATCTAGGATGCCGCGCAGCTTACGA